>NC_069736.1:13994826-14319826 GCF_027358585.1 Pangasianodon hypophthalmus | reverse complement strand
ATACCCTGATTGAAGTTATAATACTATAAACAATAAAGTTCAGCTTTATTGTTTATGAGAAGGGTCAACTGTCCGTTCGATGTCCTGCTTTTCTTTGTAATGAGCTCTCGTGAGATTTTCAGCTGACCATCACTACTGGTTAGCATCGTTAGCTGCACAGGAGTTAACTATTACATCCATTTCTATGAAGGTGGTTCATCCAAAGCATTACCTTACTAAGTGGCGAAAGTGTATCTGCTTGATTCATTATGTATAGCCGGCAATTCAACTCAACAGTTATCTCAGCCACATAATACACTTATGTGAATGCCATAGCTGAAACAAATATTTTTTTTGTTGTGTTCTACATATTTTCTGTGGTATTTTTACAAATTTGAAAATAAGTATCGCATCTTTAAACAAAAATTTCCATCGAAAACATGACCGTAGTGCAGCCCGAATTTCTGGGCAGAATAATCTCACAGCCCATGTTCAGAGCTTTTAAACAAAAACGCACTCTATAAGTATTGCCACTGGGCATGACATTCTTTTTATTATGCTATACATAATATTATGCCATCACTCAGAGCTTTCCACCTCCTTTAGGCATGTACAAGCTTTCCAATTCTGCATTTTATTTCTCCTCTATAGGCTATATGTCGATTCCTAGTTCTTTTTTTCCACCATAAACTCAACATCATAGCCAAAGACTGTGAGAAAGAACATAAACGCATTTTCAATTATCGTTTATTGCAGCGTTTTTATATTTCCCATAAAAGTTGCTGTCCGTTTCATTGGTGCGGTTTCCACAAAGCATCATCCATGCTAACTTTTAACAAGCTTTGGAAAAGACCGTTAACATAGCGACCTCTTCTGATATTGGTGGATTTGCACTGCGCAAGAGCGAGATGAAATCCATGCGTCAAAGGCAAACAGAGGCCAAGAGTTGACATGAAACAGGTTGAAGATTTAGAGACCGCTAGCTGGCAGCTTATCGAGTGGGTTTGCTTGACTGGGCCGTCTACTTTGGAGGCTAATTTGAAATGAGGCGTTCACAGTGTGACTTACGCACGGCCTGACAGATCAATGAAACAATCCATTTAGGAGGAAAAGTAGGGAAACTCTGCAAGGAAGAGAAGAGAAAAGGGATTAAAAAAATCTACACAAAAGAAAAAGGTTAGAGGCCCAAATGACACCTTTTTAGTGGCTGTATTCACTGAACGAGGAACAGCTTTTGTCACTTAAAGCGGAGTTTTTGGGCTTTTTCAGCTCATGTATTCAGACTTGGAGAGCTGCTAATACAGCAAGTATCGCATATGATTATGTCTCCTGCTTTAAAATGCCTTCAGGTGTTTCTTTACCTTTACATGCATAGGCGCGAAGGGACTTGGTTAGCGAATCAATTAATCCTTTTCATTTGAGTTTTCATTGAATCATCATTTGTTTCAGGAGTAATCTTTTTTAAAAAAAGATGAACAATTCAGTGATTTAAGCTCCTATAACATGTACAGGGATTGTGTGATATAATGATTTAATCACATTCTGTCTAGCCATTGGATTAGGGCAAAAGAAATGGTGCGCAATAAAACAAGGAGGAGCTAGTCTGTGTCTGGTAGCCAATGGGCGGCAGTGGCTGAGCTGCATTACTGGAAGATTTAGTGCAGTCTGTGTTTAAGGAGCCACTCTTTCACTGTTTAGTTGTTATTTTTTTCTTTTCAGCCCTCTGTGCTTTGCCTTTTATGGAGTTTTGTGGGTGTCACCTAATGCAAATGAACTGTGCCATTGGTAATTTATGGCTGATTGGCATTTATCAATGTATGCAAATGAGTATGAAGAAAATTAGTGTTACAGGTCATTTACACACAACTTTACTGAAAGGCCCATTGTTAACTTGTGAGTGCTGGTTGAGCTATTCATCACACAACAATGAATTTTTGACCAATTTTGGCAATTGTTACTAATACCAATTTTGGCAATTAAGTGAGAAAAGGAATGAATTGTTACACCTCTAGATTAGGTGCCGATCTTCATAACCAAAGCAGTTTGTGGCTTTTTGGGCTGAATATTTTGTCTGAGTGTATGACGCGACCCTGTTGGGTCTTGTCTTTAAAAGCAGGAAGCTGTTAACGGTGCTCCTTCCTAAACTAATCAAGCTGCCCATCTGAAGACATCAATTGGTCAGCTGAGCCACACAATATACTACACACTAGACACTAAAGATATACCACATTAACAACATGTTATATCCTAACACCTTTCTAAACACATACAATGCATTAGCATTGTTCTGATTATTAACTTAGCAGTTCCAGTGCTTTCCCATCTCAAACACACAAAAACAAACATCTGTATTTAAAACCTGCTCTTATACACACGGTCTTGGGATCAATGTCAAAATCATCCACTACTTTCCTTAATTGCTAGCACCATCATTTAGTCTGACAGTGCCATTAACCCACATTAAACCGTTAGCCCACTCTATTACCCCACAAATGCGCTGTCAATTTAAATACCCATCAGTGATCCATTCTGTATGCATGCACATTTCATACTGGCTAGAGTCAGTATGGTGCTTTTTAAAGCTCAGAACCAGCCTGACCATATCAGGAACACCATCTGTTCCTGATATCGTCAACACAAGGTCATGTCAGCATCATGTTGTTTGGGTATGGCTAGAAGTAGTGTGTAGGAGGACATCTGGAACTTCGAGACCTCTAAGTCAAATCTGTCAGTGGATATCTCCTTGCCACTCTACTAGTGTCTTAGACACTTAGCTGCTCAGCCATCCCCAGATACCAATGACACTTATCAGCATTCTCATTGGAATTACCAATGAATAGCCCATGAGAGCAGCTTAAAAAAGAACCTTGAGTGGATTTAAATGATAAGTAAATGGTTTTGGGAGACAGAGCCAGTGTTCTTGTATTGGGTTTGATCACAGATGATTGTATTGAAAACAAACTGGTAGGTGAACTATCTATGCTGTATTACCCTATGTGTGAATGAGTGCGTAATAGACTGGCGTACTATCTAGAGTGTATTCCCACCTTGCGCACAGTGTTCCTGGGATAGGCTTGGGATAGGATTAGGGTCCATCCTAATCCTCACCAAGATAAAGCAGTTAATTAAGATGAACAGAAAATTATAATGATTATCTACCATTTTTGGTCAGATAGAAATTTCATTAAATCATGGGCCCCAGTGCATTAACCTGTCAAAGGGCACAGAATTCCTGCTGTTGCCCCTGTACCTCTCAACTGATCATTTTTGCGTATTTATAGTTTGGATTAATGAGGGGGTGGTCTGGATGTTGTGAGTACTTGATAAATGATGCAGGATAAATCTCATGACCTGTGAAGACTGCGCCTCCCAACCTCCATCAGGATGAGCTAACCAATGATTACAGCATCAGTTGCCCAAGACTTCCAGATAAATCATAGATGTATCCTAAAGCAAAAATCTATCTTTATATTACACTAAGTAATGTATTATTAAAGGTCACTGTGCGTTTAAGGAGTCATGAGTGGAATTGAAGGACTGGCTTAGAAAAACAGTTTGTTTCTGCCTGTAAGTTACTGAAGTATGGAAAGGTCGAGCTGATTTCATGATGATGTGATAATGGAGTTTTTGTTTTGTTATGTTTAGTTGAAGTACTTTCTGTGATGTTACAGGTATAAAGTTTTAAAACAATAATCACTTACTGGAAAAATCTAATGCATTTAAGCTGATATCCAATAAGTGCTGTTATTTGGTTCAGGGGCTAATACAGAGGCATACAGATGGAAAAACAGGAAGCGGCAAGAAAGAAAGAAAGAAACAAAGAAACTTGGTTGCACTATGGTTACAGGCTCATAGAGTAAGGTACCGCTGTGGACCACATCAAACCTACCTAAAATAAAGATCATTTGGCCCATAAATTTAACAAGAAACCTCTTTGTAGCTTAAGAATAGATCCATGCAAAACTACATTAACTGTGATGGAAATCTTTGCATCAAGTGATTGTTATAAATGAATTCAAAGTTCAAATTATTCCATATGAATTTGTAGCATACCAAAGCATGTTTTGATCCTCAGCCAAAATTGGTGTTGAACAGCAAAACTGGTCCCTTGCCAAAAAGGATTCCATTTGATCATTCAGATAATACTAATACTGTATCTTTGGCTAAAGCTGCCATGGCACCATACAGATTCGCAGTTCATGTCCAAACACATTGCTCTGTATGGAATTCATCTGAGCTTTCATATGGTATTGACTTCATTTTCTTCCTGTCTTCCCTCTCAGGTGTCCATGAACTGTGATTATGTGTACGTGAATGGTAAGGAGACACGAGGTTCCATGAATGCACGTGTGATCTTCAGTTATGAGCACCTGAGCGCCCCTCTGGAGCTCACTGTGTGGGTGCCCAAGCTGCCTCTAAACCTCCAGCTCTCTGATAACAGCCTTAGCTTTATCAAAGGATGGAGGGTCCCAATCCTGCCTGACCGCAGGTAAGATATTATTTTATCCAAACTAGGGCATGAGTGTGGCTGAACTGAGTGCGCAGATCAGTGCAAGGTGTCATGAATTGCACCTTGACTCACGAGCAGGTAGAGAGCGAGGAGAAAGGAAGTGTGCTTGTCTAAGTTCTCAGTGCTCGCTGAACTGAAGTGCTCTCAAGTGTGACCATTTGTCTGAATGCTCACTTCACTGCTCCACATCCCTGAACACCTGTGTGAGCAAGTCAATGCATCTTGTTCTTATTTTTAATGACCACACTCACTGATACTATTCTGTGCACTCAGGTTGGCTACCCTCATGCTCTCTATTAATGAGAATGTTTAAACACCATAAGATGTTTTTTTCAGGCTACTTGTAATATAGGTAGATGCTGTAGTTCCTCCTCTTGATATTGGCACAGAGCGCAGATTGTAGCCTGCAATCGTAAAATAAGTCCAAGTATAAAGGGTACAAGAGTAAAAGAGCATGTTATCGGACATAATAGAATCGGGATCGATCCATCACTACTTTTATCCACCCCTTTCTTCACTTATTCAGTTCTTTATTGTTATCACCTTGGTACTTTTGCATATTCAAAGCACTGTGTCTGTGGGAGAAAGAAAAACAGTGGTGATTGATTATCATCAGTGTATGAGAACTGTTACTTTACCTTGCCAGCATTTCTCAGGGGTATGTTCATAAATTTTGGATATTTAGTGGAATTTAAGGAAGGTTAACACCCAAAAAAGTTTCCAAAGACGTTTCAGTAATTGGACTGTTTCTTCAGTAATTGGATTTATGGATCTCTACTTCGACACACAGCACATTACACTATCCATGTTACAACACCAAATGATACACTATCACAGCACATTAATGCACAATAACACCATTTCAAGGGATCGAACGTAATTGTTCAAACTGATATAATCCTACATACAGTTGTCATTTATTGGAAGTCTGTAAGACACAGGCATGACCAGATTTTGGGTGTCTTTCCTGGTGATGCTTCAAATATAAAGCAGCTACTGCTTGTTTTTTCAGCAATATCCTCATTCCATCTCACTGGTAAAGGTCTCATCTTTCCAGAGCACTTTGTTTTAGCTAACCTGACCTTTAAGTTCTTAGCGCTCACCTGGAGTTTGTTGCTCTGTTTTTCTCAAAAATAATGTTGGGTTCCATTTATGGTAGTCTTTGTTTGAGGATGGAGATGTTTCTTTAAATGTTTTGTCTAATCTAATCTTCTTCATTCATCCATGAGTGTGGGTAAGGGGTGAGAATCCTTAGGCCCCTTATGAGTCAGTGTGATTGCTCTTCACGGTGCCATGATGTGATTATAAAACGATTCCCAATGCATCTCAGTGTGAAACATACGATTTTGCATGTTACTTGTATTCTCAGACTACAGAGTTTGCATACAGCAGGCAACTTGTCCGGTTCTTTTTGTCCATTTAATAAAAAAATTCTGCAGTGTGTCCATACAGGCGCTTTCAAAGTGGAGGGCACAGGTCTGAGTTTATCCATCTTCACATCTGCTGTCTAGCTTCGCTACTTTCTAACATCCACATAGTACTGTTAGTAGGCTACATGTTTGTTTCTCCACCCAATTGGTCCAGACTTGTGGTCAAAAATACAATATGAGATGTATCTAAGAACTGATTTTTTTTTTTTCCCCTCACTCGTAGTGTGGATGCAGATCATCCCATCTTCAAAACCTAGTTTGTTTTTTGGAGAAGAGGATACTGTGCTTTTTTCAGTTTTTAATTAGCTCAAAATTTTAAGATCTTCACAGTTGACTTCTATCTTCCAGCATTAATCGCTGGCGGGCAGAAAGGAAAGCATCGCCTTTCAATTTATGTCTTTCAGAATGGAGATTGGAGCTTTTCAGTTCCGTACACATGAGCTGTGAGGGGGAATTACTTCCCGCTTAATTGAATTCATTCAGATGGGCCATTTAGATGGAAATGTGATCTGATTTGATGATACTAATCCAATTCCACAGTAAGCTTTAACATAGATCGCCAAAATCTTTAAAGGAAGAATTGTCTGTGCTCTGTGTCTAATACATTAGTGTTTCAAGCTACAAGCACTGATAAAGTTTGTATTTCCTGTAGATTTAGCAAATTAGATATTTTACTATAACCAGGCCTTTAATAAAGTCTGGAGTGGAGAAGGATCTGAATGAATGATAAACTGATAAACTGTTGAGTTAGTCGGGGGAGTTGATTTTTGGATCTATTCTTTGATTTCCATTATGTTGACTCTTTCTTGACCCCCGCTATCTAGGTAACGTACAGAAAGGAGGGGAGAGAGAGCGAGGTGGTGCATTTGCATTGTAGGAACATTTTCAAGGAATGAGATATTTTTTCAGCATGTCAAGAATGTTAGGCAATGAAAGAGTGTGTCCCTTCTGCTAGAATACACTTAGAATATACTGTGTTGAGAATTACCAATAGGCAAAACTCTGGCCATCATGACTGTACATCAAAAAAATAAAAAATACAGATGTCTCCCCCTTTGTCCTGCAGCCATCTAGGTCTTAATGAGTTAGGACAAAACCTAAAACTTCCTGATGAAAATAAACTCTGACTTGAGAGAGCAGTTCTAGCTGTGGGTGTGATCACCCTTCACAGAGCTGCCTTACAGTTCTCCAGCAGAATCTGGACAACCTCAATGGGGGCGAATCAATCTCTAGTTCCTTTCCAACTTATCTTTTTTTCTCTGTCTTTACCTGCTGAAGCCTTTGGCGTATTGTGAAGTGGATCTACTTTACATTCCACCCAGCTGCTGCTAATGATTGGGCTGTACATGCTTTGTCAGTCAACAACAGTCTCTTGTCTTGTCTCCGAGTTTTTGCATGTCAGAAGCAGGCTGGGAAGGCAGTTCCTGTTCATCTCTCACACTGACAGACAGGTCTAGTTTATACATATGGAGGGTGGGTCTTGGAGATGTGTGACTATAGCCAGAACCTGATGAACCTTGTAGTCCAGGACACGTTTGGAACCATGTAAATAATGGCAACTGTAGACTAAAACAATTAGTTCTTTCCCATGCAGGTCGGCTCGTGACAGTGATGATGACGATGAGGATGAGAGGAAGGTGAGCCGTGGCTGCACACTACAGTACCAACGAGCCCAGGTGAAGGTTCTCACCCAGTTCCACACTACCTCCAGTGAGGGCACCAACCAGGTGATCACCATGCTGGGGCCTGACTGGCAGGTGGATGTCACTGACCTGGTGCAGGACTCGCTCAAAGTTGTGGATCCCCGTGTGGCCGAGTTAGTGGATCACACCGTGTTGGTGGCCCTGGAGCAGGGATCTACCATACTGAAGGTAAGAGGCAGGGGGTGTTTGAAGAGTCGTCTCAAGCATGGGTAGCCAGCCAGAAGATTTAGCCACTGAAGCTATGTCCGCATCACTGATGTCACTTGTTGGTCGATACTTGTTTGCGAGGAACCACAAATTGGTAGTCACCTGGCTCCTGTGTGACTTACTGGTTCAAACATTGGCCTATAGGAAGACAAACAGGAAAGAGGAGCAATTTGATTTTACCAAATTAAGTTTTGATGAGCGAATTTGTATGCTTTGTTAAAATTCTTAAGCACAATGAAGACAGCCTCATGGGACATGGTTTCCTGTGTGCAAATTAGTGTTGTACAGTTTCCTGACTGCCAGGTTGGTATCGAACTGTGGGGTTACAATGACTGATGTAAACTCTTGGAATCCAGAATGGCCAACCTTCCAGCTTGGGGAAATGGTACATTGTTTTGATTGCCCCAAGAATTATTAAATGTAAAACAGTCTACAGTGAGTGACCACCAATTTGAATTCCAGTAGAGTCGATAGATAGTCCCAGAGCCCCAAAATTAAGTGACTGGGAAATCAAGGCTTGCGATGTGTAGTGAGTTTCAACCCTTATCTAAAGCTCCTGACTTAGATGCTGGATCAGATGTGTTAGTTTATAGCCGGAACACAGTCAATCTCCAGGAAATGGGCTAGACTAATGTGATGCCACTAGATATGACAGTAAACAGTCAACCTAATCTGCAAACCGCAATTATGATTGCCCTGCTGCATCACATAGCGCCTGTGTTTCTAAATCTACTTAGACGTTGCAGTCCAAGTCTGTGTCATTGAAGTTACCTTAGTCTCTTATTCAACATGACATTTCAGTCACGGATAGAAAATGACTCAGTGAATAAACAAATGTCATGTCATAGGTGAAGTTACTATCTATATATTCTCGCTTCTCACCCAGTTCAGTCTCAACAGTCTTAACAGGACTTAACTCAGCACATTCAGGGCATATGAAATATTTGAGTAGGAGAAAATGGGCAAGAACGAGTTTGTTCATTTGAGTCAGTATCTGCTAGGACTCCAAGGTCAGCATGATTAGTTAGCTCTTTGTTCAGCTTCATCTTCCCAGTGGCTTTGTGTATATATTATATGTATATAGTTGAGAACAAGTTTGTGACACAACTGGGGTGCACTTTGATGGTTTGCAATCAAGCCATCACACAAAGAACGCTGGCTAATTACAGAAGGAATAGGGTTATTAATAATTAAAGGCCAGTGCAGAGCTGGCCTTTTGGAAATCATTGTGTAGCTCTTTTTTTTTTTTTTTTTTTTTTTTTTCCTTACGGTAGCTGAAAAGAATTTGTCACAGGTTCAGAAGAGGCGCTCTAAATATAAATAATTATCTGAATATTTAAGAGAATCTTTGAATTACTGTTCTTTCACATACAAATCTTTTGTTCATTATTCCTTCATCCATGAATCTTTGACTCATTGCACGTTCACTTTACAGTCTTTGAATCATTCATTCATTTTGAAATCTCTGAATTATTGTTCTTTCACCTTTGGATCTTTGATCTTTGAAATGTTCTTTCACTTATGAATCTTTGCTTCATTATTCATCTATGAATCTTTATACAGTATATTCACTTAAGAATTTTTGAATCATGGAATCTTTGAATCATTGTTCTTTCACTTCTTTAATTTTGGAATCTTTGAATCATTGTTCTTTCATTTTGAATCTTTGAGTCATTGCATTGGCCACTTTTCCACATGTGCAATTTACTAAAGTTGCACAGAAACCCCTAAGTGCACTATTCATCACAGGAAATGCATATTTTAATGCATTTGTTAGGCGCAAACTTAAGTGAATCAATATTGCATTGTTTAGAAATGTATTACATTTAATGGACTCAAGCAGCTATATAAATAGTTCACATGCTCTGCGTTTTAGAATGGATTACTTGAACTCTTGTGAATTAATTGGTAAGCCGTGTATACCAACTGCTGTAATTAATTTTGAGGAAAACTGGTTAGCATACTTTTTTAGTCTCTGAAAGCTCTTCAAGTACACAGCACTTTGGCTGTTAAAATGCAGACATCAAACACAGGTGTAGCAGCCAGCACAAGAAACTAATTGCAAGCTTCTTGAATCTTAAACAAATGAGCTTTTCTGGCAGACACTAGTGTGCTCTCTCTCTCCCCCCCCCAACCCCACACACACACACACACACACACACACACACACACACACACACACACACACACACACACACACACACACACACACGAAATCACTCATGCTAGAAGTCCCTCTGCTTTGAAACATGCCCCCAACTTTTAAGGGAAAAAGAAAACTGCAGTCAGGAAACTGATTGGTTTAATTACATATTCCTCAGTCCATTCCTCTAGGCACCCAAAAAAAAAAACAAACAACTGGGTTGGTTAGTGAACTGTAATGGACTGTGCCAGGACATTGCCGTATCTGAAAAGAGAACAACTAATGTACGTCTTCGCACAGACCTGGACGCATCAGGCCATGCTTCAGTACATCAAAGAATGACGCAGATAGAACACCACCATCCACTCGGAGGAATGAGTGCGAGTCTGAGCCTCTCCTGCCCTGGCCGAACAGCGCGTCCTAACAGATGTGAGCTTCTAATGAAGCTTGGTGTACAAAATGCACAAAGCTACATCGCTGCTCTTGGAGGGCTCTCATTTTGAGAGCATTTTTTAAAAGAGAGATGGAATAACAGCGCACTGCCAAATGCGTGGCACAGAGGCTGGAGATTTTCGAGCACTATTAAAAGCCATTACGGGCTTTCAGGGCTAAATGGGCAAGAACCGCTGCGCTGCCCGCTTGGTCGCTCGTTAAATCCGTCCACCTCCGAAGCCAATGTGATTGAGCCCATTATACAGCCCATTATTGGCACTAATATTACGCTTCTGTTTTTTTTTTGTGTTTTGTTTTTTGCTTTTTTGAATGGTTCAACCACAAGTGAAAATAATGGCATAATCGGCTACAACTTCTTTGGCATTGATGTTATATTGTAGAAGTTGTTTGGGGAAAGCTGAGGATTTTCTTTTCTTGCTGTTCAAGGTACTATAGGTATGAAATTTCTCACTGCTTAGACTGGAGGGAGATTTTGCAGTGGATCTACACTTCTTCTGTTTGGATTTTCAGACCTCAAGATCGTTATTCTTTCCATACAGAAATGGATTTTTCCTTCCACACTTACATAATACTATATATGTGTACGTACAGTATATATGCAGCTCTTCCAGTCAATGGCCATTTATTAAAAAATTAAACATCTTGATCAGGTCCTAACAAGGCTTGGGTTTATTGAGAAAGACATTTCTTGAATTGATCAGTCAATTCTTGGCAGGATATTTGAGTTTTGTTTAATTCCTTCCTGTCCGTTCTTACTCCAGCTGGAGAGACTCAACTGCCTTCAATAATTCAGCACTTTATATCAGAGGTTTACTCACAGTCTCCTCATACGAATTATTTCTGCACTGAATGATAAAGATCATCAGATGCTCTGTATTCTTAAAAATCTAAGCAAACAAGTGGACACAAAAACGACAGCAAAATGTATCCCACAGCATAACCACGTTTCTCCTTTAATTTGACACTCGTCTGTGTATTGGTCTGTGTGCAAGCATATTCTGGAAGCGAATTGAGGTTTCATCAGAGCCACAAATAGCTAAAAAAAAAATAAAATAACCACCCTGCTTCTCAGCATTCCTTTATTTTTCCTGCACCAGGGTTTTTTGCCTTTTGGCATGCTGAAAAAAGGTCATAATGGCTCTATAATGGAAACTGTGGGGACCTCTGAGGAAGCTAACTGCATTGGCTATTGGATACTTTTTTCCCCTCTTACTTTGCCCTCTGGTCACACAATATCTATCTGCGTACAATCCACCCACTAAATATTGGGATTTTGCTGTCACTCTCATGCTTCCTAATATTTATCCTTTTCTGTTCTTACTTTCTCTTACAGTACAAAATCCTAATTCACAACAGATTTCACTGAAATCTACAGTATGTCTCCTTGCTTTACCAGCCCTGTTATATACCTAAAAATCACACATTGTTATTTTTTACAGGTTGAATCCCCACTGGCAGTGGAGGCCGTGTTGGGAGAGGCACCATTCTCTGTACTGGATGATAAAGTTTCCATAATGGATCTGCATGTGCACGCCATTTCTGGACTAAGCCTGAGTCTCCAGCCCAGTCCAGGAAACAGTCACACCATGGTGGCAAAGGCAACAGGGCTACAGACGCTCTCCGCTCTTAAACAGGTACTTCCAGGTTCTTAGCAGTGACTTGATTTGCAGTGGCAGTGTCCTTCAAAACAGGCGATGCATTCAACATAAGATAACAAATAACAAATGTTCTTTAGTATTACCCTATAACTAGGGATGGGCCTGAATCATTGACTATCAATTAGTGTCTCACTAGGGATATGCCTTCTGCTCATTTTAATAAACAGATATTTGGTTAACCTTTGGAAGAGGAAGGGTGAGGGGGGGGGTCCTTGTGGCATAATCAAGTATTATTCCCCTGCAGTTAAACATTCCTCCTGTCTGTGGCAGCGCACATGTTTACATTTGACAGAAATAATGAACAGAAGTATTAAATGCACAACAAAAGCTTTAGTGCCTTAGTGAATATCAACTCAATATTTCAGGCTACAGTAGCGCATGCTCTGATTTCAGTTCAGATTTAAACTTTGCGAAAGAACTTAATCTGTAAATCTAATAGTAGAAATCCCAATTATGTCTGACACCTGCAGGTGCAAAATATTTTTATTGTGACATAAAATTATATAACAAAAAGGCTGACATTTGTTGGTCAGACAAGTATTCAGTCCCCTGGGCCAGTACTTGGTAGAACCATCTTTGCATGCAATTTCGGCTGCAAGTCTTCTTGCATATATCCCTATCATGTTTGCAGATCTAGAACCTGATACTATATTTTTTGCCCATTCAAAATTCTTCTTGGAAAAATTGTTGGTGAACAGTAATTTCCAAGTCTTGCCACAGAGTCTCAGTCGGATTGAGGTCTGG
The DNA here is from genome assembly GCF_027358585.1 of Pangasianodon hypophthalmus. Taxonomy (NCBI): domain Eukaryota; kingdom Metazoa; phylum Chordata; class Actinopteri; order Siluriformes; family Pangasiidae; genus Pangasianodon; species Pangasianodon hypophthalmus. The sequence goes on along the minus strand of NC_069736.1, from coordinate 14,306,999 downwards.
GCTTTGACTGGGTCATTCTAACCCATTCAGGTTCTTGGGTTTGAACCACTCCCGTGTATCCAGATTTGGCAGTATGCTTAGAGTCCTTGCCCTGATCGAAGGTAAATGAGACTGAAACAGGGTTTCTTCCTGGTGCTATCACAATTTTAACTCCAGTCCATGTGTGTTATATTAATGAAACATGAGAATTAGCTAATAGGCTATTTGTTTATGTACTTTTGAACATCCCTACTGATAACCCTGTGAATATGTAAGCATGTTTTCAAAAGCTTTACCCTTCAGTGGCTGAGATATTCCAAAAAAGGAATAAGAGATTAACACTGTCAGGAAAAAAAAAAGTCCTCAAAAGGATGAATATACTGGAAATGTTAACCAGCTTAATAATTAAAGCTGTTCTTTTCTAACACTGTCAAGGGAAGCTATATCCCCCTTCAGGCTTCTTCATTTTATTGCACTGAAAAGAATATATAGACCACACATCTTAGACATTAATCTTTTAAAACAAAATTTTTTAAACGTTGTTCACAGACCTCTAGTTCTATTATAACATTAAGTGGTCAGTTTGTTTGCCCCCTCTATTATTTGTGTAATCTGAATCAACACTGCCACATGATGACAAATGAATCCTCAACCGGACTCCACTGGCCAATTAGCTCTAGCTTGCTCTACCAGCCTGGGCCCCATTGGTGCAATAAAGGCTTGTTTGACATTCAGATGAATTCATATCTTGCCCAGTATCACTGCTCCTAATGAGATGGCATCCTGCTTAATGAGAAGCCAAAGAACATGCCACCACGTCTGTTCTTTCCCCACATCAGGGGAGCACTGTACATTTGCTTTGTGATCCTTCCCATTCTTTAATTGAGGCTTGTATTTTGGAGCAAGGGCCAATAAACGCCACAATGCTAATTTGTCCAACATCTTGGGAATGTTCCCCTGTTCCAATACACTTTCTGTTCATCTTTTTCTTTTTTGCTTTTCTGTTCTCTGTATCCAACAAAAAAGCATCTTATGATGGCTGGCCACTCATGCATTGAAGGCTAATTGCCGCCGCCGCCACCAACACACACACACCCACACCCACACATACACACGCACACCCACACACCCCTCATCCACCCATGGATTTAATAAGTGTAATGCAGGGATCATAAATGCTCATACCATAGAAGCCTGCAGTAACTGTCCTTTGTTCTGGTCACTTGGCTCTCAGAGGTAAAGCTTGAAGCCATTGCTGTCGTACCGCTGTCCGAGAAAGTGTGCCCTCAAGCACTCTCATACATCTGCCATACATGATAAATGAACAAAGCCGCAGCAAGTTAGGAACTGGTATGCGTTGTCCTCATTCACATCTCTACTTTGTCCCCTGTACTAATCCTGTGAATCCTGTGTCATCATTTTGTTTCGAGTTCATACTCTACAACAGATATGTAACCAAATACCAATACGTTGTTTGGAATTGAACAGATAATGTGTTCTAAACAGATGCAAATACAGATTATTTAATTTGTATTTGGAAATTTTCTGAAATAGAACAAATGAAATTTGTTAGAAATATCACAGGTAGGTACAAACAATATTAATTGCGTAAGTACAACATCCCTAGTTGTGAAACTGAGTGATGTAGCTGAGGTTGAGGAACTGTCAGAGCTAGAATTCACACAGTCTACTGACACTGCTGGCATTTCTACCACTTGAGTTTTTCCCTACTGTTTCTAGGGGAATAGTGGTAGGGTTCATATATAACTAAAAAATGAAAAGCTAGAAAGAACAGAAAGAGGGGGAACCGTTTCCGGTTGCTCACTTCAGGTTTAAACCCAAATACATACACAGATGTTTGGAGCACTAAACAGATAGAGGTAGTGGCATACACCCAAGCTCTCTGCTCTTGTCTGCCTGACTGACATGTTCAAATAATTAATTGTTGTATGCTATGGACATAAGTAAGCAGTTTCCCCCTGGGATTAATAAAGTTCTTTGAATCTTGAATCATAAAACCAAACCAAATTTCTTGGCCACACAAAACTACTACTACACAATTTCATATTTAATTTGAATATCGTTTTGATCTATACCAAAAAGCAGAGCACTATCTTAACCCTTTATTCTACAGCTGTGTGTTCCCAAAGCGAAGTTCCTAGATTCATCAGAAAAGCACGTCTGCTTCAAAGTTTTAGATGAACCATGCATGTCGAAGACCACCTTCTTCCTGTCACTGTCAGAATGTCAGAGCAACCATGACACTAGTGACACTGTCAAAGACTTTTATATGCAGCAATGTGTATGGAGGGGGATGGAGTGGACAAAGAAAAATCCACTTTACCACAGCTGGTGAAAAAAGCATTGTGTCAAAATAGGTTTTCCTTTTTCCTGACTTCCATCAGGCATTGGGTGCTGTCATTTTAGCTGTAAGTGGAAGCAAAGGGGAAGTCGTCTGTTAAACTCCAGCTTGTTCCATGTGTGACATGAACGCAAGCTTGCATCAGTGCCATTTCACTTCAGTCCATGTTCCTGACAGAAACTATTGGAAGGCTGTGAAGTCACACAGTTCTCTCTGTTGGCTAGCTGCACCATCAGCACGTACGACGGCACGGTAGCTTTGAGGTTAACATTCTGTGGTTATAACAAAGGTTTGATTACAAAGAAGAGACACAAGCTGTGATGCTTTGCCAATACTAATGAAGTGAATGCTAAGGTTAGATATGATAATGCTTAATTAAACCTCAAGGACAAACAAATGAGTTCAAAGGCAGTGTCATGCCTGAGATGCACAACAAGCAGAGCTCAAAAATGTTGTGTTTAATTTTTTTTAGTTTGGAAATCATAGACTTTATTCATGTTATGGGTATCTGTTATGTAATAAAAATGCATAGTTTCTTTGAAAAACTGATGAAAATGATTGACATATTTGTCATAGCTGTCATTTTGTTTATCTATTGCATACCCAACAACCTTTACGCATTTTGCATAGGAGCTCTACATTTGAAGAACAAAGTTCACTAATACAAGTTGCAAGTAAACAGAGACTATTACACTCGGGATGAGAATCACAGAGGACCTAATACTAACCCCGGCAGCATCCTTACATGATTTACAGCAATTCTCATCTTTCTCCATAGGGTTTCATTAAATAATGACCAAATATAGCAATGAAAAATGTACAACCTATATATGTTTTTATATTCAGTTTTATATACATTTAAACATAAAGAAATAGCATGGTTCTGATTCAGGTTCAACTTTGTCATTGTGCAGTGTACATGTACACAGACAGTGAAATGCAGTTAGCCTCTGACCAGAAATGCAAACAGCAATGAATATGACAAGCTAAATAAAAGTATTTACTGTAGAAGTGCAAGATTATGGACAGCAGTAGCAGTTGTAAACTGTAACAGTTATGTGCAATAGTAGCAAATGGTCCTTGTGCAAATGCTCTAACTGCTCTAACTAATGGTTTCCATGTCGTGGTTCTTTGTTTCATGATAAAAGTGGGCAGTTTCAGTGAAGTGCTGCCTGAAAATGGCATGGTACTTCAGGGGAATGCTGATGCCATGACTGATTCCTATTTTCTTTTTTTTTTCTTTCAGGAAGCCAGCCTTTCCATTTGGGCTTACTTCAGTGACAACACAGCCGCCCCTCTAAGCATATATGACCCCAAGGATTACAACCTTAACGCCTCCACACTGGATGACAAGGTGGCCTCCGTTTCCCAGGAGCCTCAGCAAAGGTGGCCGGTCATCGTTGCAGAGGGGGAGGGATCTGGGGAGCTTGTACGTGTGGAAATGACCATATGCGAAGCGTGCCAGAAGACTAAACGAAAGAGTGTTATTGCTTCCTCTCCAGTTCATGTGAAAGTGCGTTTTGGGCCCGACGAGGACTCTGAAGAGGAAGAGGGAGAGGCGGAGTTGGAGGCTAAAGTGCCAATCAACACAAGGAGACCAATGCTCGATCCTAACATGGGTGGTACTGGATACGAGCCATCCAATGAGCAGCCTGCAAGTGTGCCAATTGACTATACCAACTTCCCCACTATCAGTAACCAGGATCGGCCAACTGTGGAGGAAGGGGGTGAAGAAGACGAGTTTACCCACTCACCTCGCAGCATGACCGACTTGGAGATTGGCATGTATGCCCTTTTGGGTGTTTTCTGCCTGGCCATTCTGGTCTTCTTGATCAACTGCATTGTGTTTGTTCTCAAGTACCGCCACAAGCGAATCCCACCCGAAGGTCAAGCCAACATGGACCACTCCCATCACTGGGTGTTCCTAGGAAACGGGCAGCCCTTACAAGCTCAGAGCGACCTTTCACCCCAGACAGCAGAAAGTCCAAGTAATCCTTTGGAAGGGCCACAGACTTGCTGCCATGGAGATCACCACAGCAGTGGCAGCTCCCAGACAAGTGTGCAAAGCCAAGTGCACGGGCGAGGAGATGGCAGCTCGGGCGGCTCCACCAAGGAGCATGGCGAAGATGCAAGTTCTCCCACGTCCAAGCGTAAACGAGTCAAATTCACCACCTTCACCACACTTCCTGCTGACGAGCTGCCCTACAACTCGATCCCCATTGCCGACGATGATGATATCCAGTGGGTGTGTCAGGACATGGGGTTCCAGGACCCTGAAGAACTGCACGACTACATGCGCAGGATAAAAGAAATAGCCTAATGGTGGCTTTGGGATTTCTTAAACAAACCTTTCCTTTCTAATCTTCTCTTTTTTCCCCTCACTCTTAAGAACTTATCTTTTCACACGAATGGAGAATGTGACTAAGGACCTCCTGTCCTGTTTCTCCGGGATGATATTTTGCACAGTGCTCTTGCTCTTTTAAACGTTCACACGTTTTTGGAACTGTTGCTTAAAACAATGGATGGAAAGCCAAATAAGAGACTAGTTGATCTTTTAATCGCTAGCACAAATGGCTTTAGAGTGTATGTCATCCTTTCTCAGGCGAAGAGGACATACAATCTTAAAGGGAACACACAGAGTTTTGAGTTCCGAGCAGTGGTGTCGAAATGGATTCCTCAAGTGCTCCATCACTCCGGTTGGGAGAAGGTATGGGTCACCCTGCTGTGGACAGGATATTTCTCAGAGGAATGCCACACTGTGTCTGTAGGTTTTTTTTTTTTTTGGTTCTCTTTTTCAAACATCCGAGTATTCTTCTCCAGCAAAAGAGGCCTTTGTAGTGCAGATTTCCATTTTACTCAGAGAAAGGTGTTTGAGAGGGGTCGTCCTCACGCAATCTAACATTCAGTAAATATCAAAGACAATACAGCATTTTGGCTAGTATTTGACAAATATTGTTCCCATTTTTCAACATCATCTTTGTGCCACGTTTTTTTTTTTTATTATTATTATGTTTCATGTGTGTAGCATTTTCTATATCATACTACATCCATTTGGCATGACATCTCTGGTTCACTCATTTTCCTGGTAAAGTCAGATGCCTTATTAAATCAATTTTAATCATCACAACCTTTGTGTTGACACCATGTTTGTTTACATCCCAAAGGGTCAACATGAAATGGGTAACTACCCAGACTACTGTGTGTAATTGAAATTGATATTAGCGGAGGCAAAGGGAGCCGCTTTGTATGTTATGACATTAAAATATCTTCATATCTCCAGCATTCGTATGCATGAAAGGAGAGTTTGAGACACAGCCAGCTATTATTTTCCCCCCCAGATTTGTAAATGTGTGTCTTGTGATAATTATCTAATCATACATACCTAAAGAACAGTAGAGGACATATAATGTTGTGACATGCTTTACATGCATGCAGTTCCAGAAACTTTGCCAATTGTGTACATACCATATTATTGTCTACTGACTCTGATCGTTAATTCATTTTCATGTTTCAGTTCTCCTCGAGAGAGGATTGATACAGAGGTGCTGACGTCTACTGTTTAGCCTTAGCATTTATTTAAAATTTGCCTGGTGGAAAAGCAAATTCACTGAAGGGGAAAGGAAGCAGGACGTGAAAGAGGCGCATTTGCTTCTGGTAGTGCTTCACGCTAACTTTATTTACGTGAACTTTAACCTGTGTGTTCACAAGCCTCGGTTTTGTGAGCCATTAAAAAAAACACGAGGGTGGGGTTGTGGGCACTGTTTACAAGGAGCCATCTCATATGCCAACATATGCTAAAGTTTTTGTGATAAACTTTTTTCCTCTCTTCTCTCGGCTTGTATTTTCAGTATTTTCCTTTTAGCAATGTTGGCACCTCTGTAGCTGTCAGAATTGTCAGTCATTTCAATCTCATCTCTTTTTTATTTTTTTTTAACCATTATGTCATTCTTTTCCCAAGCAAACGTGAAAAGGAATGCTAATTAAAACAGAAGAAAGCTACTTGAGCACATGCAGGATGCGTGAATCTGTGCTGTAGATATATAAAATTGTTATGCTAATTGTGATCACTAATTTGTTTGAGAAATTGTTTATACATTTTATTTATACCAGTTGTTTGTTCATATTGATTATTTTTTAATTATTAAAATAAGACTGGAAGTAATGCATTATTATGTTTGCCTTTTTTTACACTAGTAAATGCCATTTGCTGGTAAAAACACAAAAGTACACCTTGTTTTATGCAAGGTTTGTCTTATTTTATTTCTGTAGTTATTTACATATTTGCAACTTTATTGATACACTGATTATAAAGATACAGTAGTTTTTTTATAGCGCACATTAAAGTCAGTGTATGCACTGAAACTGCTATTTACTAGTGTAGAAATGTTTTTGTTCGAGTTTAATAAGTTGGGGAATGACTGTTCTAGGGATTATGATTTGGGAACCTTCCCCTCAGGTTCAGACATTCATTCAAAAACACATTCATTTCTCCATTGTGTGTAACTTGTGTCTTGCTCACATACACCCATTAATAATTGTAACATGACTAAATGTATGTGTCATTTTGTTTATTTGTTGGATTTATCCTGGTTAAACAGTGACCTTTCGCACTCAAGCTCAGAATCACAGAGGACCGAATACTGACCCCTGCAGAACCTCCTAAACTACATTTACAGCAACCCCAGTCTTTTTAATTCAAGGTTTCTATTAAAATTGTGTACTTGAGCTCATGGAATTTAAGTTATGGAAATGAAACAGGAAACAGGTCAACCTGTATATTTTTCTTTATATTTTTCCAAATAACTCATGTCCTTCAAATCCAAGGTTTTACCTGTTAAATTGAGCCTGGGACTTGAATTTGGTTTCCGACCCAAACAGTTCACACGTACAGCAACGGTGGCTCAGGATGAATGTAAAATCAAAACGGAGTAACATGTCCAGTGTGTTAAGGTCAAACAATAGGGCGCTAATGCTTAATGAAAGTACTGGCAAGTTTCTAGTAGCAGCTCTCACACACTTTTTTCTTGGTTTTTGTTTAATAATTTCAATGTCATGAGAAAATGTTACCAACATCTTGCATTTCAGATTGTTTCCTTCATGTATACAGATGTGCAAATAGTTTGCCGTTTTGAAACCAGTGTCTGTTTTTAAAGGAGGTGCTACTAGGTGTTTGCCATGACCTCATCATCTGATGTGGACTTGTACGTTAAGCTGGACTCTGTGGGAACCTGCTACAGCACGGAAATGGCAGTACTGTGCTGCCTCACTCTTAATGTACAGAGCACTGTTACAACTTCCTGTATTTTCCTGGATTAAAAAAAAAATCAATCCCCCTTGTATTCCCCACTTATATGTAAGTACTTACGAAAATACAATACAGAAACCTTTGTGTTTGGTCTCTTTATTGCTCATCACATGAAGGAGAGTCATTGCTATGCCATAATGTTACCATTTTCAGAGATGTGGTACTACTGTGTAAAAAAAAACGGCAGTTTGATGCACTTATGATCACTTAAAACAGCATAACAATGACGCTATAACTTTCCATCGCCGAGGGTTAAAGGTGCTGTAAGTAAGGAAGGTTTGACTTATATGTGACCTAATGCAGACCTGCCAGCCTTCATGCATTTTGCATAGGAGCTCAGCATTTTAACCTAAGAGTACACTGCTACAACTTATCGCTCAAAAAATATGCCAAAAGAAAGCCAAACATGTGAATCTGGAATGATTAACAGCTGTGTAGGTGTTTCAACCCTCTGATATTAAGTGACCCTGGAATGTATGTCCTGGCGAAATTTTCCCACTTGAAAAATGCAGCACCTTCAATTTCTATCACGATAAATGGAGAATGTTTTGATCCATCAATGTATGTTCAACTTTGCTGACTATATGACTAACATCAGTTCACTATATTTGTTATGGATGCCACTGAAATTTTTCCATTCAAAAATGGTCAAAAATGGCACTTTTTGTATCCAATCCAATCCAATTTCACAAATGGTTTTAATGGTGATGATGAGTAGGAGTGTCCACATCTTAACTAAAACAGATGCTTTAAAAACCCCCCAATCCATATATTATTTTGCAAAATACTATAGTTCACCACACTTCACCACATAATCTAAGGCTCTGTAAGCCATCAAGCATCTTACATATTAATGAAACCAAAACCTAAAGTCAGTTCAATATATTTACTACCAAATCAGCAAAAAAATTTTTCCACATATCCCTTGCAAAAGCTAAACTAAGACTCAGATATAGATGAAAAAGGAAACCACTCTGTCACAGAATGATCAGATGTGACAGATGTGTTATTGAGCTACTGTTATATGTCTGAGCACTACTGTATGGAAAAAAAAGAGGAAAAGCAGAAAAGCCTGATGCAGAGGACGAATACAATAAATGTGCTTATTTTACCACATACAGGAGGCAATATAGTTCTTTCAAAAGAAACCATTTTTTTTCTTTATATTGCAGAATTGACAGCTCACAAAGCAGATGAACATGGAGGATTTGACCTAAAGTGCACCCCAATGATAGCCTGCATTAATTACTTCTTTTAAATGCAAAACAAATAATGTAATCTGAATAATTTATACTTGAGAAGTGTTTTTTTTTTTTTAAATTCAGTGGGGTCTCTTACATTCACATCATTCTGTATGAACTTGAGAAATATACCGTTAGTTAGTGTTTTAGCAGAAGTAATACACTTGATGCTCTCATTTGTCTTAAGCTTTAGGATCACATAACCCATGATGAATGAAACTCCTAATGAATTTGCATTAGTTTTGTAAGTGAAGCTCTTGTACAAGTCAGTAGGTGGCACTTTTTTTTTTTTTTTTTCCTTCATTCGAGCTTGTGTATTTATTTAGTCTCCACTCTCTCCACTCCCCACGGCGCACCATCAGCTCTCTGGGGAGAAAACCAGCGTGTAAACGTCTGTGTAACTGTGTATACACTGTGATGCAGGCAAAACACACACACACACACTTGATTTCTCCCCAGAGAGGTAAAGATTTATCCGCTGTCATTAAGGCAGCATTATAAATCACAGGGCAGTTCCCTGGACGGAGAAAAAAAACGAGAATTATTCAAGTGCCAGAGTACACCACAGTAAACCTTCTGAGTGAGTCATCAAGTCTAACCGAACATATGAAGCTGAGCAGAACGGCCTGTGAGGATTCCAATTTAGAAAAAATAAATAAATAAGACGTCTTTCAATTTCTTCCAAGATTTTGAAGAGAAATTAATGTATATAGATAATTGGCATGTGGTTTTTAGACACTTTACATGTTACGTTTCACCCATTTTTCACATTTTGACCTTTCATATGTAGTTCATTTTGTTTTTCACATGTAATTATATTATTCACATGATGTCACGTGTGCGATTTTGCTCGTTTAAAAAATGCAATCCTCCATTTACATGGTTTTAAGGGTGATTCCATGATTGCTGTGCTGTTTAGTCCTTCTAACTCTTTTTAAAATGAAGCTCTCTTAAATTATCATAAAATAGCACTTGATCCAGCACATTCTATTATTTTGCATTTTAATTTTTTTTCATACTGTAATGAAGCCACAAGATTTATCAAGATCATGAAATAGTAATGTGCAAGCTTCATCATGCTTTTAAGTCCCTAGTTTCAGTTTCAGTTGCAGAATTAATCAAATGATGCGTATGATTTTGTTAATTCAGTGCGCTCTCCTGTAAAGAAAACATGCACATGGTTTGAAGGATAAGCTGACTGAGCGCTCATTTGCTATGCTTACAGTAAACTCAATTTCATCCGTAATTTTATACATATGGGCAACTCTGCTGCAACTTCTGAATTGAGTTTAAGACTGTAGTTACTCCTGAGGTCTGAATAACGATGTGCGCAATTTCAGTATGAAACCTTCACTGTGTGCGCTTAACTCAACTTTGAATATGGCCCTATATAATTTCTAGTTGGTTATGCTTTACGATGAAAAAAAAAACTGAATATTAAGCTGGGACTTTAAGGGGTTAACCGCAAATGGAGGCTTTTGAACGTTGGCAAGAAAGGGACATTGATTAGAAATGAGTTATAAAATTCTGAAAAACTAATAAAGTGGCAGGAAATGGAATTAAAATGGATGTTTTCAGAGAGTGAGAGAGATTTAATGAATAGTATAATTGACTGAAATGGCATCAATGTTCCAAGTGACTGTCATTTTAAAATTGTGATCAGAAAATACTGAATGGTCACAAAATGGAAGCAAATTGCACTGAAGCAAAAAAAAAAAAAAAGATGGAGAACGTGTAGCTCTGTTAGCACAACTCATCATGCTTATTCTCTCCTCACCACAAATTAATGTGTTCAGGATTCATTAATATTCAAGGTCACGTGTGACACAATCATCTTGGCATATATGCATAATTAAAGATAAACAGTCAATGAAATGTTAATGAAATGCTAGAAAAGTGTTAGCAGAGACGCTGCTTTCTTTTCTCTATAAAACTCAAATGCATGTAAGTGTAATCCACTGCAGCTATTTCTGTACCATGCTACATGTGGAAAAAGCTTTTTTTTCTGACTGTTATTTCAATAGGTTTTGTAAAAGATAGTTTTATTGCATTCAGGTTTGTCTTCTTTCATGTGCAGAATTTCAAAGAGGCTAAAAGAAGAGCAGGCGAGCTCAGAAAGCAGGACTAAAGAATGGCCTTTGTTTTTAATCCCAGCACTTAAAAAAAAACACACACACAAAAACATATTTCAGATATATTAATTAATGTACTCTTTAAAACACATTGAGGGACTATCATGAGAAAACTGTATTACAAGACTGTTTATTAATTACAACAGAGCTTTTGGATTCTCGAATCTGATTGGTCGGAAGGTGCTGATCAATTTTCTACCTCTCTAATAGCAGGTCTAACAATAATTCCGGCTGTAATTCAAATCCCATGTTACATTAACATGCTCGTTCTAATATGTTATTGTTTCTATAGTAACAACTCGTTTGTGTTCACGTAACTTAAGTCTAATAATAGTAAATGGTGAAGGTTTCAGTAAGGCGATGCTTATTTTATTTGTCGTTTATGGAAGGAGTCTCCGGTCTTAATGCTTTGTAATACGTGAAAGTCTTCAAGGCTTTGTGCTTTTTTACGGTTTCTCTGTAACGTGTCAAGCTGCATTTTTTTTTGTCTTATTATAACTGCAAGAGAAAGAAAAAAGCTCGAGAGCCTGGTGAGGGAATGACTGTCTATAGCAGCTATAACATAAGTGACAGGAGGAACTAATGTGCCACAACATTAAATGTAGCTATAAATGGATAAAAAGTGTGTCATTTATTAATAATCTTTAAAAAATTGGCAAATTAATGTGGCGTAAGTAGATTAAAAGACTGTTGTTGGAAAATACAGTAACTTCATGTTGGGCGTCACACCACCCTAACGTTGATTATTTTCTGAACACAGCACACTCCAGAGTGTTTTATTCCTTACTTGAAGTACTTTAATGCTTGCTCTGCTGTTGCAGTGTTATGTGACGCTATAAGCAGATATTATATACAGGCAATACAGCTATGGTACATTTTGTTTTCCTTAAGAACAATGATTTGTAACTGAACACCTCTCATGAACCCATTTTATTAAACACAACCCCTGGCATTTACATATTGCGCATTTAACTGCTCAGGAAATGGCATTATTGGCAAGGAGGAACAAAGACGTTGGGAAAGAAATTGGTGCTAGGAGACAGTGATGAAGGGCTTGCCAGATATGCCCGCATATCTCCACATAATTGAGGTGCGTACGTGGCCGGGGTGATGGATATAGCTGTTTGTCTTCCTCTGAGCTGAGAGAACAGCAAATCGCTTTAAAGATGATTGAGGGTCATTTGTTAAAAAAAAAAAAGAAAAGAAAAAGGAAAAGCCTGCCCGTTCAAAAGAGGCAATAACTTTTAAATGACCTTCCACTGTGGAGCAATGTGTATGGCATAACACTGATTCATTTGCCGGGTTTATATGAAGAGATTCAAAGCTCACTATTGTTTGAACTGGAGAGCTCAGAGGCAGCGTGGCTTTGTGCTCCTGTTACGCCAGAAGCCGTGTTGGGGTCATTTAATCATCCACGAAGCTCCAGGAAGTATTGTGGAGGCACAATACTTAAAAAAAAAAATAAAAAAAAAAAAAAAAAAAAAAAGCAACGATGCTTTCTATGAAGGCCATATATACACTCACCATCCACTTTATTAGGAACGCCTATACACCTGCACATTCATGCAGTTATCTAATCGGCCAATCATGTGGCAGCAGCACAATGCATGATCAGGTCAAGAGCTTCAGAAATTAAGAAAAAGTGTGATCTGTGTGAATTTAACTGTGGCGTGGTTGTTGGTGCCAGATGGGCTGGTTTGAGTATTTCAGAAACTGCAGAACTCCTGGGAATTTCACACACAACAGTCTCTAGAGAACAACCACCATGCAACGGAGTCACAGACGAGTGGAGACGATAAAGTAGACAGTGTGTGTATAATAAATATGAACAAATTCATCTACAGTAAGTGCTTTATCTTAGTCAGGGCTTCAATGGATCCAGAGACGATCTCCGTAACAGTGTGTACAAGGAGGGAGAACTCACCCCGGTTGGGATGCCAACTCAATACAATGCACTCTTTAATTCAGCTCAGATCCTTATTCAATTCTGTTCACTTCAACACAATTTACTCGACAATTCATGTCAGTTTAATACTTAGTTTACTCATGAAACTCAATTCACTGTTCAATTCAGTTCAGTATAATTCAACTGAATTCACTCTTCAATTGAACTCTTTTCACTTCTAAATTAAATGCATTTCACTCTTCAGTTGAACTCATTTCACTCTTCAATGCATTCACTCATTGATTCAATTCAATTCATTAATCAGTTCTGTTTGGCTTCAACCCAATTCACACTCCAATTCAATTCAGTTTAATCTCAGTTCCCTCTCCAATTCAATTCACCTCAATCAACTATACAATAAAATTTTCAATTCAGTTCAATTTACTTCACACTTTAATTCAATTCACTCTCCAATTCAGTTTACATCAACTCAATTTACTCTGCAGTTCAAATCAATCCTATTTAACTCTGAATCCAGTTCATTTGTAGAGCATTTTTAACATTAGAAAATTTTATAGAAATCTGGTTCTAGGCTTAAACCCAACCTCTATTGGATGAAGCTGGACAGTGGCATTTACTTCATTACAAAGAAAACAAGATGAAGAGGAAAATGATCAGGGGCTCAGATGAGGTGGACCAGAAGCAAGAAGTAAACAGTAGAGTAGTATAACAATAAACAGCACAAGCTCTAGGCTCTGTGAGACTTTCCACTTCACCGGGTTAAAAATATATGAACCATGACCTTCATGGATAGTATGAGTTTCAGAAAGTTTGCCCCCCTGGACAGTTTTTTTTGCTCAGAATCTTTATTGGCAAGTGCTGTGGTTTATCAAATGCCATTGACAGCCACCACCTTGAGTGTATTCTTTCTTCATCAGCATGCAGTGGAGCAGCATTCGCTTCGTGCACAATGCTAATCAGGTCCGCATGACAGCTCCACTGATGACTGTGGTCATCTATCAAAGTGTCTGACTGATGCCTTGCCTTGGGTGAAAACAGATGAGTTTGCAGTCTCCGATTTATTGGCGAAGCAATGTTTGACAGACTGTATTGACACGGTTCACATCACTGGACACTGACGCTGAGTTAACCAGACAGCGTTTGAAACACTCTGCTCACACTATCGTTCCACCAATTAGAGGTGATTCATGCTCACCTCACGCGCACACAAAACACTGGAGGGATATGATGGGATCTGACTTGAGTCACTGAACATGCATGGCACATAAATACAGATTGTCATTGCACAGTTAGTTAATTGGTTTTATACCACAATACTGCAGAATTATCTAATCTGTTTGGTTCGAAGATGTTGGTAGACAAATACTAATACGCTTGTTCTAATGCATTATCATATCATTTGTGTGTTCATTTTCAGTAACCAGTTCAAGGTCATAGTGGAACTAGGGCTGAGTGACTGTCAGTCGCCGTACATGAATCTAAACCTAATAATAAAATGGGGGGAAAAATCCGTTGGTCTATAACAAATAAAAACATATACATAATTGTTGATATGGTGAAGTTTTCTGTAAGTTTTCCACCATGGGCAAGTCTTCAGGAAAGAGACCTTTGCGCTGAATCTGGTAATGGAACAACTGTTTATAGTTGCTAAAATTTCACTTAGTTATAAATGATAATATTAATTATCACTTATTAATTAATAATTATTATATGCTGTTCTTTAATTACTAAAAAACAATCAGTGGGAAGCTGTGATATACGAGGAATTAAAACACTGATAATAATGAATATATAACCAACCCCATCATATTTTATTCCTTAATCTGAAAGGAGCAGTTCAGTTTAGGGACTAGCCAGTGAATAACATTATATTTTCATTTAGTGTGACCAAATAGCTTATGGACAGCTTTAATAGCTTTATGTCTTACCTCCAAACTCCCAAATGTTTTTGGATCAATCGAACATCTCATGTGATTTCATTCAGTGTATGATGTTACACATGATGTGCATATAATACTAACATAATACAGCTCCAAATAATGGAGGATGAAACATGGTATTAAACTTGCTATAGATAATTTCTCAACCTAAAACCTCATTATATTAAATTTCGCATTAGATAACTGAGCCTATAAGGTTTTGCATTGTACATGTCAGCATGAGAGAAAAACAGCTTAGCTAGCTAAGCCAGATAATGACTGGGGATAGTATTTAGCCAGCTAGCATGACTAGGCATTTTTTTAAAATAGGGAATTTGCTAGCTGTATCGACAACCTGTAACATTGCCTTTGGACTAATCTGGAAAAGCTACGTGTCAATTCAACACAGCTGCCGGGTCTAGTTGCTTTCTACATCTACTATTTTATCATAGCGCTCCCGAGTGGTGCAACAGACAATCGTTTGGCCTATTGTCCGGAGATCGCTAGTTTGAATATGCCAAGGATGCTACAGCCATCTAGACAGGAATCTAGATAACAAAATTGGCCGTGTTCTCTGGATGAGAGGGTGGCATTACTCTCTCCTTCCTGTCAATCAGAGCAACAGCAGCCAATTGCTGGTGTCTGTGAGCTCATATATGTGGAAGAGAGCAACTAACCCACTCAGAGGAAAGTGCTGTGCTACACTGTGATGCTGAATGAGCAGCAGTTCAAGAAGTTGGTGTGTGATACGACAGAGTGAACAGTTAGCTGGTGGGTGCAAATTGGCAACACTAAATTTATTAGAAAATGGGGTGAAAAAACATTACAATATTGCTTGGATGAATTTGTGTATTCAGTTCCTGAATTGTCATGCTAATTTTAGAAAAAAGGGTAAGTCAGGCTTTTATTGAGCCACATTCAGTAGGGAATGCATTAAATAAATGCAATTAGTCATGCTTATAGTGCCTCTATATTATGATCCATACTCCATAAGCACTGGGGATCCCCAAGAGGACTATTGGTTAGGCCACAGCGCTCTCACCGCTGCAGCCCAGGTTCAATTCCCAGCCAGTGAACCAACCCGAGCCACTGGGGCTGCGTGCAACAGTGCGCTCTCAGTGCCGGTCCCAAGCCCGGATAAAATTGGGGAGGGTTGCGTCAAGAAGGGCATCCAGCATAAAAACTGTGCCAAATCAAATATGCAGTCCAATGATCCACTGGGGCGACCCCTAATGGGAGCAGCTGAAAGAGGAACAACAACAACTCCATAAGCACTGGAGTGGTCATAATAACTGGTAATAGTCCATAATGTTAATTTGGTTGCACTTAAATTCCAGGTTTGTGCTGTGAGATTTTCTAGTTAGTTCAACATAATGAAAATATTAGCATGAAGCCTAAGTGATTTATCTAATGTCCTTTTCACCTTTTGTCTTTTGTGGTGAACAGCACAGTTAAAAAAAAAAAAAAAAAAAGAAAACACCTTATCTTTTTATGTTCTATTCATTGCGCTCTTTAGGAAGGGCCTATACTTTGATCTCAGACACGGGGGAAATTACACCTCATTAGGAGCTCTTCAAAATATTTAATCATGAGTTCTGTGGAAAATGGCCAGGCTTAAGGGCTCGGTGTGCAGCTCGGGGCGGTCTGGTGGTTCATCCTGAGATGTGCTCATTTCTTTTAATTCACTTTTTTAAATTTACCAAATTCAAGTATGACTGATGCATTAACTTTCAGTCTGGGCAATCTTTCGGCTTTGATTGCTTCAAGTGTGAAATTCTGAGGTAATTACATTTGTGGTCTGGCCAATAAATATAAAAGAAGGGGACCAGTGTGTCAATTGTGGGGTAGAAAGGCCGATTCGATTTTTAATCCAGATTTTTCAGCTTCAGTGTGAGAAAGAAGAGAAGTCAAGCGTGGCGTCTGTTACATAAGGAATAAAACCTGAGGCATGCTGTTATAGGAAAATAATCAACCATGGAGTGGATTTACTGCCCTCACGGTTTATTACAAGTTAGTTCCTGTTATTACTAACATTGTATAAAAGTACATTTATATGATCATGTGATTTGAATTACAGCTGTAGCTACTGTTATAGAAAATTAATTACCATCTTCTGACCAATCAGATTTCAGAATTCAGCAGTGTTGTGGTAGATACACATTTATTATAAACACCAAATGTGTAAGATATGTATGTAATCCTTAATCATCAAAGCATAATGTATGGAGAGCTATTCTGGCTTGGCGCAGCTAATTGGCAGATTAAAACAGGCAATGCATGCAAAACTCTCGGACCTTTTTATGGAGTTTGAGCTGTGAATAATGCGGGAGCTTTTTATACGCAGACTGATCATGAGCCCACTGGTGCATCATTGCTCTACTTAAGCTATAGTTGATTAACCATTTTAATTATCCCTGCTCAGTGTGTGTACGTGTCCCTGAGGAAATGCAGCAGCCCTGAAGCTACTTGTGCAAGCCATGAATTCCCCTGGAGATGATTACCGTCGTTATAGGTTTGCGTCGAGCCGTCCCAGGACACCGCCGACGTTTGGTGCAATTAAAAGTACAGGCGCATCTGCTATCACCACGGTTGTCATCCCCCTCAACAAATAGCAAACAACTGGACAGGCAAAGGTGTTTACTTTATTTTGACAAAGCCAGGAAGCAAATGTGGTGCAGGATTTATTTCCTGCCCCCTGTCCTGTCATTTGTATTCTGGTATGCTGTCGCAGGTTAACATTTAAAAAGCACATCGCATGTCATTTGTGTCTGATGGGAAGTGGGCTGCTTTAAATGCACGTCACTGTCAAAATACAATGGGACCAAATTTCTGTGGGTTTCTGCTATCACGCTGACATTGTGCACCCTGGTGCAGAATACAAATGCAAAACCAGTTTCAGCATGGGCTTGCACTTGTCGAAATAGTTAAGTTAAATGGCTTAGTTGTTTTAAAAAATAAAAAACAAAACACACATCAACAGTCTAGAAACATTCACCGCATTAATATTTTTGTGATGCAGCTATGTGGGCAGAGAATGTGTTTTATATTCCTCTGTATTAGGCTGTATAACTCTTGGAGCCTACTGAAACTGTAATAACTCTGTCTGCTTCCCCTCTGCTGTCCTACATCCCTATGGAGGTGTCATACACGCAGCACAAGCTGCACAGAAAGACAGAAAGAATGAGAGAAAGAGAGCATGAGCTAGACAGAACTCCTCACTTTAAGCTTTGCCTTGGGAAATTTGCAGAGACGACCAAATAGGCTTGGCCAATCAAGGTGATCTAATGTGGCATCTGTGTGAGAGCGATAGAAAGAAAGTCTACTGATTTTACATTATAACAAAATACAAATACATTATGAGAAGATAATGTGCTCTAAATAGATACACATATGTATAGGAGGTGCCCTTCTTTTTTTTTTTTATCTGGTTGATAGAGGTGTGCATCAATACTGGGATCCAAAGCAGCCAGATAGAAGGAAAGAAAGAAGACATTCATTAATGTAAACATACAGCATTCCTTCATTCATCCTTAGTAAGTGCCTGGTCAGGGTCTTGGTACTTTAAATTAGGCTATAGCTTGTTTATATTTTGAGAAACAGACCCAGCTAAAATGTTTTCATTAGAAAACACCTTGAGCAGATCCAAACAAAATCAATAGTATTAACTACTATCTCTATTTGAGAACAATTATGAACTGGAGTGATGTAGCTGAGGTTGAGGAACTGTCAGAGAAAGAATTCATACACCATGCTGACATTTCTACATCTGTTTTTTTTTTTCCCAATGTTTTTCAGTATTTCCAGAGACATAGTTGTATGGTTGATTTAAAAAAAATGTTTAGGCCACACCCATTTCAGGTTTAAATCCCAATACAGATACTGGTACAGACACAGACAGTGGCAGTGCAATACGCCCCTATCATACATACTGGATTGTATTGGCGCTTTTCAGTTAAAAATGAATGATTGTGTAAAATAACCATTACACTCAATCAGGATTCATTCATGTCACCCCTCCTATGGACTGTTCACACGCCTACCATCTGGAAGAAGGCAACAGGGCATCCGTTAATTCCCACAGGGCATTAGACTACTAAATAGATCTACCTAAAGATCCATTTCATTTCAATTCACCCTGCTACCCTACCTGTTCTACACACTTTTTACAACATCTACACACACACACACACACACACACACACACAAGTGCTGCCCAGAACTATTAACAGACTTTATATTATCAAATCACTACAGTGCAATAGAGTTCATTGTGTTTGTTTAGTTTATAATTTATGGTTTAGTCTATTGTCTGTATTTATAGTCTATAGATTATTGCACAGTCTGTTATTTTACTTATTGACTTTGTACTGTTACTCATTGCTTTTACGTACCATCTTGTCAGCTGTCCCTGTTTCATGTGAACATTAGCACTGTGATTCTGGAAGAACTCTATTTTGTTCCTTCACATAACATGTGCCTGTGATGAGGAATGACAATAAAGCCTACTTGACTTGAGTTGAATCATGATTTGAATTTTCCAGACTAGACCTCTTTCAACAAGATTCCAAACATTCATTCAAATTCAAATCAACATAATTGTTTACGGGACACAAAATCTATGTTTTGCGACAGCCGCTTTAGTACCTCAAACCCTAATGAAATCCTGTGGTCTGAACTAAAGAGGACCTCGACGTGACAAAACCTCAGAATATAACAGAGCCCTTGTTAGACATTACAGTGCTACGATTCTCACCAATAAGTGAAGTGTTTTGTAGAACTAAAACTAAACTAAAAATGGAAATGACCATTTTGGTCATGCCAATCAATTTTCAGATTATTGGATTAATAAATTAATAAATATAAATTGCATGTATACCATGTCTTACACTGTAGCAATAAAAATATCAAAACTCCAGAGAAAAATGTTTATTTCACTGTTCACTCACTACCTTGTTTCCTGACATTGATATGTCAACTTCCTTTATAAACCTTATAAATCACATTCTATTTTTAATTTTTTTGTTTTCTCAAAATCAAAATTTTGTTTCTCAAAATGTTTTTTTTTTTTTCTGTATTCAGAACCAAAAAAAACAACTCACTTTCTATATGACCTACATTTGAGAAAATGTACATATTCATTCCTGATTTCCTGAAATGTTAATTGCGGGATTAAAGTTAGATTTTATACTAAAAATGGCATAAAATAAACAAGGATTTCCACTTTCATGCTTATTTAAAGTCTCATTTGCATAAATAAATATACATTTTTGAGAAAGTTCTAATACAAAAAATATGCTTGATATCAGCAATCCAGTGACAAACACTGATTGTGATAGCAATTTCTTTTAAATATCCTATTCACCTGTTGTATCCTTCCTTAAATTATTGTTTGTTGTTTGCTTTATATATTAATTTTCATAGAGGGCACCATTAATATTGAAAGTTGATGACACTCTTATACTGAATATGATTCCAACAGCTCAAAATAACATTCTGTAAAAGAGTTATAGAGTCACTAACATGTGAAATGTGTACAGGAAGTGTACAGGAAGTGATTGATATTAATATAATAACTGAAGTTTTACTGACTGAGTAAACTTCTAAAATTGCCTATTAAAGCACAAAATTCATGTCAACACTGCTAAAACTCCAGGCCCATTACAGCCAATGTGAGAGCTCAACAGCAGTAAAATCCCCCACAATTCTCCTCTTAAGGGAAAGTCTTTGCACCCCACTTACTCTCCCAGCCGCCATTTGTGTTTGCAGCCAGTAGCTAGTACCCTAATTGTTTTTAATAGCTATCACTGCAGCAATGACTCGCTGTATTGTCTTCTTGGCAGGCCCTACATTAAATTTTTAAAACACGAGGGAAATAAATGAGTTGGTGTTTGTACGAGCGAGCCCAAGAGTAAATAAAAATCTCATCCACAATCAAAACAACTTCTGAGGGAGGAATGGAAGTCAGATGCAATAAGGATAATATTCCAACAATGAAACGTGTGTGTGTGAGAGAGAGAGAGAGAGAGAGAGAGAGAGAGAGAGATGTGGGGGCTGTCTGTCATACATACAGAATATTACAGATAAGTGAAGAGATGTATAGCAGTACAAATAGAAAAATGGAGCACTAAATTGTTTTTGCAAAATCCATCATAGCTAAACATATCAAGCGTCATGTTCTGATAACTATCTAACTTCACAATGATCCAGGACATTTTTGATTCTGTAGTAAAATATCATGTTAAATACCCGATATAGCTTATTTTTATCTTAATGACGAATACTCAATTCTGATTGGTCCGAAGGTATATCTAACAGCGTATCTTACATTAGTATAAATCAGGTTATATTAATGCACTCATTCTAATATGTTATAATTTCTATAGGGACGTCTATAACAAAAATTAGCACCACATAATCTAAGATTATGTCTACAGATAATAAACATTTTATTATTTAACAAAGAAGAACATATAATTGTTGATATGGTGAAGCTTTCTCTAAGGAGAGGTTATTATTTAATCTCCAGTGTCAGCCCTTTGTAACAGTTGGCAGTTTTTCCGCCACATGAAAGTCTTCAGGACAGAGGGGTTTGCGCTTTCTAGTTTATCTGTAACATGACAAACTGATTATTATTTTTGTCTAATTAACTTCAAGAGAAAGAAGAAAAAGAGGGGCTGATTAGGGAACTCCTGTTTATAGCTGTTATAAGGTAAGTGATAACAGGAACTAACTTATTTCGTGAACATTAAATGTAACTATATTTGGGTGAAATGTGTGATATCACTCATTAATAAATTAACAGTTGTAATTGTTGGCAAATTGGTGTTATATTAGAGGAATAAAACACTTCAGCATGTGCTATTATTGGAAAATAAGCCACTTCAGAGTGGTAACAGTAACTCCATTTTGCGTCAGCTTGCATCACACTACCCAGTCTTTGATTACTTGCCTATATCAGCACATCTCCCCGTTGTGTTTTATTCCATACGCATTAAATTATTGATGGAAATGGATGCCTACTAGCATTTGAGATTCATGGGAATCCTCCTGATAGATGTGTGAATAAAAGATGGCGGGCATGTGATCAGAACTAACTGAACGCACTGTGAACCTGACCGTAATAAACTGTTTAGTGAAAAATGACTAAATGAGTTGAAGCTTGTAGTTCTCCTTGTTACTCTCGGGTTCATTCTGACCCTAACATTATCACAAATTGAATGTAATTTAATTTTTTTTGTCATGCTCATTAGAGAAAATCTTTGTAAGAATTTAGAATAGGGTCACTCTGACCTAATTGTTGGCATGCACATTATCTACTTTGCTGTTAACAAATGGTATTAAAGTGGAATTTTTTTTTACTTTTATCTCAGCAAGAACAATAACACCTGAAGTGGACGCGAGCCGTCTAATGGGAAGAGGTGAAAAAATAAAAAGGGCTCTTCATACATGTGGTGGAGCTCTACTGGAAGGGTAGCCCTTTAAAGCACTTTATCATGTTTCCTCGTACGTAGGGGAACCTTACAGGGCACTGCATCATGTATTCTTCACTGGAAGGGTAGCCTGGAGGGCACTTAATCACATTTTCTCGCATGTATTAACACCATAGAGTGCACTTCCTAGATGACATTCCATCACTTCTTTTTTTGAAGGGCAGCCATTAGGGCACTTTATCACATTTTCTCTACTTTAAGGGCACGCTGGAGGGCATTTTATCATGTTTTATCTACCACAGCGGCACCCTAGATACACTATATGGCCAAAAGTTTGTGGACATCTGACTGTCACACCTATATGTGCTTGTTGAACATCCCATTCCAGTTTTAATTGCCCTTTGCTTTCCACTAGATTGTGGAGCATGGCTGTGGAGATTTGTGCTCATTCAGCGACAAGAGCATTAATAAGATCAGACAGATTTTGGGTGAGGAGGTCTGGGGTGCAGTCGGCATTTCAGTTCATCTCAAAGGTGTTTAGTGGGGTTGAGGTCAGGGCTCTGTCTAGGACACTCGAGTTCTTCCACTCCAAACTTAACACGCCATGTTTTCGTGGGGCTCGCTTTGTGCACAGGGGTAATGTCATGCTAGAACAGGTTTGGGTCTCTTAGTTCCAGTGAAGGGAAACTGTAATGCTACAACATAAAGATATCCTATACAATTGTGTGCTTCCAACTTTGTGGCAACAGTTTGGGGAAGAACCACACATGGGTGTGATGGTCAGGTGTCCAAACTTTTGGCCATATAGAAAAAAGCAGCAACTGAAGGTGGCTGCAGTGAAGGCTTGGCAAAGCATCTCCAGGGAGGAAACTCAGAATTTGGTGATCTCCATGGGCTCCAGACTTCAGGCAGTCATTAAGTGCAAAGGATTTTCATCCAAGTATTAAAATTATGGTTATAATTACAATTATGTCACTTTGTCCAAATACCTTTGAGCCCCTGAAAATGGGAGTACTTTGCTTAAAATGGCTGTAATTCCTAAATGGTAAATGCCATATTTTTATGGAACCTCTTAAAATATATATATTACACACACACACACACACGAGTGTTTGTTTTAATCATGAAGGTATGGCAGGCCATGCTCAGCCGTAATGGTTTCATAATCGTTACCCTGAGTTACTGATAGGTAGTAGAAATTTTTTTATCCTCCCAATTAATACATTGACCAGCCTGTTTTGTATAGTAATTAAGTTAATCACTTTTTTTTTTTTTTAATCTTAACCCAGACTGTCATTTTTCAGCATGATGGATTTTTTTTTTTTTTTTTTTAAAAACCATTCATTGACCATAGGGGTCATGATTGACTGCATTCAATCAGTGTAGTGGATTTGTGGGATGCTCGAGACGGTGTGTGTAGATTCTACATAATGGACAAAGCTGAACACACTGTGAGCTTTTATCTCAGCTCTATCATTTCTCTCACAGCCTAAATTTTGTAGCACATGAGAGCCTGCCTCTCTCACAACACACCACATATAATTATACCGATGCTTTGATCCAATGGTACAAAATGGGATGAAATCTCTCTGCATGTCCAATGTCATATTGGAACCAGATGCATTTGGAAGCCATGCTGCAAATTACTGCTGCATCTACACAGAAAGAACGTGTCCTCCTACCTGCGATCAGACATCATGCACACTTCAGCTCAAGACACCGTTAGCGCCTCACCCATCCAGCTTTTTTCACTGTGTAAAACTTGGTTACGTTAAAATGTCATATCGAGCACATTTTGTCCGATTTGTCCAACAAGCTGTCATGCCTTAAAGCTGGCACAGCCGTCTGCAAAACTGTCAGTCCATCACTCAAGTGTGAACACAGCTTTTTTTCCCCCCAATAAGTCTATATAGGAGCAAGTAACAGCAAGAAGTGTGTGGGTAGAAGATAGCCTGTCCCATTAACCACAATTGATCTGCTCATGAATGCTTGGGTACCCCACATGTGTATTCATGAGCCTAGAGAAAACAAAGCAAAGTGCACAAAGTTTTCTGAGATGCTGCAACCAAACTGTGCAGCCTATATACGTACGCTGATAACCATGCAGAAATCCATTTCGGTTTTAATAATTGAGTATTTGCATGTTTTTTTTTACAGGACATTGGTATTATTTTATTAATTTGACAGATTAAAATAGTGAAATAAAAGTGTGATTAAAAACAGCCTTATATCCTGCACACACATTACAATTTCATGACCTTGGCATCTTGTGGCTTGTTTGAATAGTGCACACAAAGTAACTGGGCATGCAATATGTAAGAAAAAAAAAAAAAGCAAATAATAGGATGTGCTGGATCCAGTGCTATTTTTGGAAACCATAGTTAAATTTACAGCCTACTAGACTACTCAAATTTTTAATGTTTTCAATTGTCTCATTCATACCTCATACTAGTTTGTTTGTGTAACATTAGTCCACCAAGGCGAGCGTGGTGATGAACCCAAGTACAGCTTTATTTAACAAAGTGAATACCAAGATACAAATAAAGACTTTACTTAACTTGGCTTGGACAGACTTGATCAGGTTACTACATCAATACACGACAAGAGACAATGGCTACATGAGGGCTATATATACACACCAAACAATCAAGGACACATGACTTAAATCAACCAATCAGAACAAGACACATATAACCAAGGAACCAATCAAAATGTGACACAAAGACAAGGGTAACATGACAAGATCACAGGAGGGGCAAGGAGCACATGCCTAGACAGGAACCATGACTAAACACCAGAATAAAAGACATGAGATCAATGAACAAGAAACACAAACAAAACCCAAACCCCACGTTACAGTTTGTTCGTTTTCCCCATCAAGAAAAAAAAACATCTGGCAACCTTGGAGGCCTGAACTACTGTACCTGCAGATAATTTGCATAAAATGAATAAAAAGCCCAGAAATTTCACTTAACCAGGTGCATAGTCAAAGCATGAATAAGTGCAAATTTACACAAATATTGGTGCAGTGTTTGGACTTGTCACAAACTCTGAATACTGCCCAGTGTGTGGTTTACTAGGGCAAATCAATCAAAGAATCATAATTCATGGGAAACTAGAAAATGCTTAGAAACATGGAAACCAAGGCTTGAACTTATGACAAAAATGTATGGTAAGACTTCACAAGAAGATGGGGTGCAAGTAGACAAACTGATCAGATCTAAAAACACATAACAGGTGAACACAATAGGGTAACGAATCAATAACAGGACAAAATGTGAACCATCATGTGAAGGGAGGAGCCATTACATTAAATGCTATTTCCTATACCCCATGCTCTAAACATCTTTAAATGCAATGGTAAGTTTAGATATAGCAGTCCACAAATTACAAATAAATATGCTTAAACAGTTGAGATTACATGAACACTGAAGTAGGAGGTAGAATTCTCAAAGCTGGAACATTCTACATTACCAGTTCTTACGATCACAGAGTTAATTTGGAATGTTCATTTACCATGCAAAGTGAACTGGGAGACTGCCATGATTTACTAAATTTAATAAACCTTCTTTTAATAAACTGCTGCTTAAAGCTGGGGGAAAAAAAGGATGGCCAACGTGAGCTAGTGAGCAACATCACAGGTCATTCAGCCACAGTGAATGTGCTGGGTGTACAAGAGGGAACCATAATAATATGTGTGCTGCAATCTCAGGCAATGCTCTGATTCACCGTGTTTGGATTATTGGCCACTATAACACACACACACACACACTATACAACTTGCTACATTACAGGGCAATTTGGGACAATATCAGGTTTCACTACTCCAGGCTTACTCACCAGCGAAAGTTGATAGAGCGTCTTCCTTTTATTCATCATTGGATACATTTCTCTCAGCATGGATCTGGAGGTAGAATAGTGTCCAAACAACATTTTCTGGAGCCAGTGAATCAAACTGTAGTTAGGTAGACATCATGAATTGCAGAGAATGGTGCAACATGGAAGAAGGAGAAGAAAGTGGAGCTACTGTTACTACCCCAAAGTTCATTTCATTTTCCTGTATGTCAAGCAGTAGGATGTAAGACTGAGCCTTTTACTCAAATTCAATTCAGCAGACAAAATCATCATCAACAGGAACAACAAAAAAACAAGCAAAGGTAAATCAATTAGGAAAAAGAACATTGCAGGGCAATCAAACTCACAAAAGGAAGTTATGATGCACAGGAAAGTGGCAAAACTTGTTCTTGTGTTTAACCAGCCTCTCTTTTTTCCCTTTCTTTTGTGAAAAACAGTCTTCCTGTTTTGTTTGTTTGTTTCAGGAGTCCTCAATCAGATATGAGAAATGTGTCTGAGGAAAAACTGCCATTTGTTTTTGTATTTTGCATTTGAAATGAGAAGTTTTATTACAGCCCTCATTATAAACACCTGATTCTGACATTCAAATGCTCCCAGAGGCTTAATTAGCTAAATCAGGTGTGATAAATTGGGAGTTTGTAAATAATTAAAAACTGCTAAGTGTAAGAGACTGCTAGCAACAAAAGCTGTGAAGGATATTTTCCAATATAATACATTAGGGTAAAAGAACTTCATTGCACACTAGTGGAATATTTTATAAAATATCCTAAACTAGATGTTGTTGTTAGTGGTTGTCAAATTGATTTAATCCTAAAATATATCTGAACAATTAGTTGCTTGCTTTTATAGTTTCGGTATGTAATTAGTACTAGTGAAAAGGCTTTTCAATATAAATATAATCCATAATTATTAATTTTTAATAATAATTATCTCCACCATCAAGAATTTAATTTCCATTTTAAATGTTCATTTTGGAAGGTACTAATATTTGGGAGCTTCTTTAAGGCTGTTTGAGAAAATGCCAAGTGTGTATAAAGATTATTAAGGCTATTTTGTGGAAATAATGTTGGAAATATTTTGTGGAAATGTTTGTATTTGGATTGGCCTCTTGTCAGTCATTTTATAGACACACCCCCAATACAACTTCACATCCTTATAAACCATTATGAGGACACGTTGCATGTTTATAGAATTGAAACTTGCCTTTCAAGAAGTTGAATATCTGCATGTGGTTGAAAGTGATGTCATGACCGTCCTTGCTAATGGTAACTCCAGTTAGCATGCTAACTCTAGTTGACCCACCATAAGTTTTGGGGGCGGAGCTTTGTGTACATGGATGGAAATGGGGGCAGGTTTAAAGAGTAAAAAAATAATTCAGACCTTATTCAGCTCCACCCATTTATCCATTAGAGGCCTATTTTTCACAATTCTTACCTAATGCTTAATCTTTAAAACACCTTCTTTAGGCAGACCATTTTTACAGCTGTGTTTGTTAATTTACTGTGATATTTTGCACTGTGATTTAACATGTTTTCTGCAGACAGATATCTTAGACAAGGTTAGAAAGTTATTGAAACACTTCTGAATTGTTTTGGTAAAAATATATTAATGTTCTTTGTATGTTATAGGCAGAAAAACCTGTTTGTTGTTTGCAAAAATTCAGTGATGAGTTCTCCCAGACACAACTTTATATCTTTCAATGTAGCAACTAACAAAAAAAAAGAGGAAATACAGTGGAAATCCGGGTCATTTTTGGTTATGCAGGCACTATCCAGTACTGTTTGCGGCTTAACAGCTTAATCAAGGGCTAGAATGTGGTTATGGGTTAATAAAGTGCCTCTGTGAATACAGCTGCATCCCAGCATGTTCCTTTCATAAGGTGACAAATAGTTCTCTGGCACATCCGTTTAACAATCATAGCAGGACAGGATGAATATGAATTTAATTAACTTGAAACTAGGATTGTACACAGGAGATGACAGCAGTGCAATACTCAACTTTTTGCTTTTGAAGTCTCCATGTGAGCTGAGACAGTAATTCCTTTTGCCTCACCTTCCCTCAAGGTTTCGGATGATGTTTTTTTCTGTTTTAATTTTATCTGATACCCCATCTGTTTTGCCAGTTGTAGCACACACTGAAGACTTCAGGAGCCTGCTATAGAAAGGCAAGGAACCTCGGCTGTATGTCTGAGTCTTCATTAAGCACCGTAGGGTCACTCGGGTCATAAGCAGTTATGGGAGCTTTCTGTTGTAAAGAGACATGAGACTTCATATTTATAGGAGCACAATATATCAAAGGTGATTCGGGAGCTGCTGGTTGTAAATAATGTGGTAGGCTGATCAAGGCAGAGCAGAGTTGGGACCTCAAGTCTTTCAAAGTTTTGAATTATATCTGTATAAAATATGAGTCTAAGCCTCAAATTTATGTTCAGTAAATGAATTAAACTCAATCTTGAGCAGATCAAGGATCTATCATGTATGCAAAAACTAAGTAAACAATAAAACACTTGGGGGATTGGGGTGCTGTTGTAGGAAAACAATGCCAGGGTAGTGTTATGACTCCCAACATGAAGCATAGTTACTAGGGGTGTTACAATATACTGTGACAAAATGCAAAAATGTGACGATGAGCATCGTGGAAATGTGCGATTCACATAGTAGAAATCGGCATTCTATTAATTATGCATCTAAAACAGTTGCATTGTTTTAATACCAGAGGCTCCAATCTGCGCATCCCACGCTGGTCATGTGGTTGCGTTCTTTCATGGCAAGCCTACGAGATCTGCACTTGTGAAGTCCCATAGCCTGATAAGTTCAGATTGAAATAACCAACACTCATTATAGATTGTACAGTTCACGAGCATGTTACAATGGCTCTACAATAGCTTTCAAACAGCACCAAAGGCCATGGAAATTGGGCATTTTAACCGACTTTGGAGCTCTATTTCTGCTTAAATTCTTCTTAATGTTGTGAAACATCCGCAAAACAAGTTAGTTTGTGTAAAGACTACTGTTTAAGCAGCTATAAACAGTCATTCCCTCACCAACCTCTTTTTTTCTCCCTTGAGTATGTTAATAAGACAAGAAAATCACAGCTTGTCATGTTACCAAGAAACCAGAAAGCTGTCCTGGAGACTTTCCCATGGTGGAAAACTTACTGACTGTTACAAACAAATGACTGTTAAATAAACATCTACTTACAGAAAATGTCATCCTATCAATGATTAGAATTTCTTCTTTGTGAAATAACAACACATTTTTTTAAACCTATTTATTATTACACTTCCAAGTCCTTAAGTTGTTGCTATAGAAACGATATCATATTAAAACAAGTGCATTAATATAAACCTGAATTGTTCATTACAGTCGGGACTATTGTCAGAGCTAATATTGTAATCAATTAATCAACACCTTCTGACCAATCAGAATTGAGAATTCAACAGTGCTGTGGTTATAGCCAACCTAAGAAAATGGCCACAGAATTTATTGTATAAAATAAACATTATACAGAATCATTCCAATTTCATAATAATTTTTTATGTGCCAAAACTATTGGCACCCCAAAGAAATTGTCATTTCTCTCTATCTGACTCCGCACCCATGTGAATCTTATGAATCCCAATGGTGACAAACAAAAGTGTTTCTTTTGAACTCCTGTGGTCTGAATTAATGAGAGAAGTCTGCATGCATAAACCTATGAGATTATAAAAAGGACTTAAAATATTCTCCATGGAGGAGTGTCTAATATCCCTCTTCAAGTGTCTCCAACCTTTGTTAGACATTACAAGAAGAGACTCGGGCTGTCATTCAGTTGTATTAAAACAAAATTATACAGGGTCATATATTTAAGCTCAAAATGTCCCCCATTGCATGTGTTTTGCTTATTGGCATCAAGGTTGCCAGTAATTCTGGAGCTGACTGTATTCCACCTGATTTGAATCAATTAAATGACTCAGAACAGAACAAGTTTGCACACCCCATCTGTTAAAATACCTCTAATTCTTTTTAAAACCCAACACTTTTGTAAAAAAAAAAAAAAAAAAAGTGGCTGCGTTTTTACAGACAAGGACTTTGAATGTGAGATTAAGAGAGATGTGCTTCCTGTGCTCTTTCTTTTTGAAAAAGCATCATGCATCTGTCTGTAATAACACAATGCTTTATATATTAATAATGTCACTTCTGTTGTATCTTCTGTATGTAAACAATTGCTCTTGTTCTGCATTTCATTCCGTTTTTCCAGTAAAGTCTAATAAATTATTACATTGTTAGTATTAAAATGGCAAAGGTGTTAAATGTGCTTATAAGTATTACAAAACACTGCTATCTTAAATATCAGGCTAATTAAGGAATTCAGACACGGTACTCTATTCACTTCCACTGCTCATCTCTATTAACAAATATTTACTCTGGTAAAGCAAAGCTCAAACATGAAGACAGAGAAGAAAGTAGAAAGAGAGTCCTTATCATCAAGTTATTATCTTCTGGCTGGTTTCCTAGCAGCGATACAGTGGGTAGCATTGCTGCCTCACAGCTCCAGTGTCCTCAGTTCGATCCTGAGTGAGTTTCAGATGTTATTCACCTGTTCATGTGGGGGTTCTCTGTGTTTTCCGGTTTCCTTCCCCCTCCAAAAAACATCAGTAGATGGATTAGATACAGTAACTAGACATAAAAGGTAAGATGGCAGGTGGACACATACAGGATGTCTCAATACTTTAAAATAAAAACTGTCTTTTTTTTTTTTTTTTAAATGACAGTTGACGAATGGCAATTGAAGGTTCGTCTGTCTTTTCTCCTTCGTGTAAAGACAAAGCAATACACTTCATAAAAACTTTAATGCCATGTCATGTTCACGAGTGTTACATTTTACAGCTGGTGTTTTACACATTGCATGATGATAATCTACTATATAGCAATCAAATAAAATGCTGTTTATTGGTGCTTGTTAAAAAATCTTATAAATGCCACATACGTGACTTAAAGCCCCAGCAAGGAGGCGTAGCAGTGAGTTTACCAAGCATGGCGCTCATACAGTAGGCCTACACATGGTGTGTTTTCGAGACCGCAGTCATCTGTTGTAGTTTTCTGGAAGCTGCTGTTGTTTGAGCTGCAAAAGCTGGATCCGCATTCCATATTTCAGGCTTTTAGAAGAGACCATATGTTTCTGCACCTGGACAGCTCCTTTTATAAAAACTCACACAATTTACAGGGGCAAATAGTTGCGTTGTGTAAATCCAGAAGCATGCACAGCATTGTAAATCGCACTGAATCGCACTCAGGTATGTTGTCTCATATCTCCAACACTAAAGAACCAGAAGGTGTGTGTTAATTTGAAAATGGTAATTCAGTCAGTCATGGCTCAAAGCTCAAAAAGTTTTCCAGACAGCAGTAAAATCTTTACACTTTCGCAAATTAAACAACTACAATTAACCAACATGTTTCACATATTAATTAATAACGCTGGCTCCACTTTTCACCTACTGCGCAAACTCAATCAAGATGACGACTTTCAATTCAACCAAATTTAGGATTCAAAACCACACAATGGGAGTCAATGGCACCATGTGTGTGCCAACTTTCCCCGCTCTCCCCTACCATAGAAGGAAATATATAGAGAAGACGTACAACAAAGCAAAAGAATTCAGTTGAATCTGAACCGGTGCCTTCATATTACAGTTGATTTAGACCAACTGTCTTTGTAAAGAAACACCTGATGAGTGTGTTAGGTTGTTTGTATCAGCAGTTGTACCTATATCTTGCTTGAGCCTCCCAGAAAAAAAAAAAAACTTAAAGTAATTTTCTTAAACCATTACTCAGCCTGACAAAAGCCCAAGAAGCCAGCTCTTTCTGGCAGATCAACTCTGTGTGGAGAAGTCAAGTTGAAAGAGATTTTTTTTTATCTTGCCTAGAGAAAGAAGGGCAAAATCATTTAAAAGAAAAAAATCAAAGGATGAATCAAAAGCGGGTGGGATTTCTTTGGCTTGCTGTGTATTATTTTCACATACGCTGGGAATGGAATGGCTTGTCCAGGCCATTTGATCGTGTGGGCAGAGAGCTTTACGCACAGCTTTTCACAGGCCTTTCATGCTGAGCAAATGTTTATTTCTTCCTCATACCTCATTTGGATGCACCGAAAATACCAAGTCATGAATAACGTGATGCTGATTTGCTCTTGGAATAAAAGCGAAGCCATTTATGCGGATGTATGGGCATGGAGTATGTGGATGGCAGAGGTGGGCTCATTCTCTAAATATTAAACAAAAGTAAATGGCTAAGTTGATGATGGAAGTTTGGCATTTAGAAGCCATCTGTTCCAAATCTGGAGGCTAGCCCTTATGTTTTACCGTCTCATTGAATCCATTTATTATTTATGAGAGAGGAAACAGACAACAGTTCATTAAAAAAAAACAAGGTCTGGTGGCCGCTCTGTTTTTTCATGTTTAATAATTTTTTTTTCCTTTCTGTGAAAAACAAACACTTTTTTTTGAAGCTCATTCATAAATAATTATAACTTTGCTTATAATTCTATGTAAGTCGGTAATGATTCCTAGTAACTCTAATAAGGCCTCACAAACTCTAATGCTAGTTTGCTATAAGCAATTCCTTGGTAACTTAAAATCATGCTCTAACGAGTCCAAGAGTCATGATTCATTACAATGCCACGTGCTGTACTGTATAATTAATAATAACCTGTGCATAATTATTAAGCAAGTGTAATATTTATTACCAGTTAGAAAAAACATTACAAGCATTTAAAGTGTCCACAAATCAAACACCAAAATGGGGAAAAATGTGATCTCAGTGGCATGGCTGTTTGTGTCAGATGGGGTGGCTTGAGTACATCAGAAACTGTTCTCCTGGGATTTTCATGCACAATAATCTCTAGATTTTACACCAAATAGTACAAAAAAAAAAAAACATCCAGTGAGCAAGCAAGCGTGTTGATGAGAGAAGTCAGACGAGAATGGCCAGACAGGTTCGAGCCAGACAGGAAGGCTACGGTAACACAAATGAGCACACTTTACATCCGTGGTGAGTAGGAAAACATCTCAGAACTCACAATACGTCAAACCTTGAGGCGGAAGGGCTACAATAGCGCAAGATTCTGATTGCAGGAGTACAGGTGAGCTTATTAGGGGCTTATGAGAGGCTTAATTGTTTATTATTATTATTATTATTATTATTATTATTATTTAAAAATTCAAGACAGAGATAAGTTCTTCAATGCTCTTCAATACTGCAATGTACTATAGGGGTAAATGGGGACCACACACACATGTACATCAAAATTTCACTAACGTATTATTCTTATTATTCAATATCCAGAAGCCTATTATGAATATGGATTTTCGAACAAATCTTGATGTTTTAAACATGACTGTAATGCTAATTTGGCTCTGGACTTACTGCGAAACCACAGGTCGGCAAACATCATACAGTGTTATGCTTCATTTGCTGTGATAACATGAACGACTTAGACGTCTGATCAATTTGTGGCAAAAAATAGACATGCCTATTCTTATTGTGCTTTAGTATTAACATTTCATTGTTTTTATTTTCCTACTAAGCCATCATGGAAAAAAGGGGTTATTTCTTGGAGCTTGATTTTAGTAATTCCTCCCATTCATATAAAGAAGACGTGTACTATTGTGTAGGTATTATCGATCTGTGTTTACTCTGAAGCACAAACAGCTAAACTGTTTGTGGCAGGATCTATGTTCCATACTATGTTAGAAAATAAAAATCGTCTTTTGTGTTCTTGCATCTGCTAGCTTTTCCACAAAAGTGGCAACAAACGAAAGCTTTTGACATGTCACCTTTTTGCGGCATTTGAAGCGCCGTCTGCAAGGCAGTAGTTATCTGAAAAGCCTTTGCATTTCAATGTTGTGAAGAAAACCTCCAAGAAAGTAAAGCATTGAAAAAGTGGGGCGCGTTGAAACGTCTCAACAGGCTACCTGGAAGTCATACTTTACAGGCTGTAATCCTGAAATACCGAGGCTGGCATATTGGAAGATACATCCTGATATGGACCGAATCCTCCAAATGTCACCATTAACTCCTTTGATGGACAAATAAAAAAATATCTGAACCAAAATATCATCAGCTGTCCCATGCCTAGAAGCACATGAGCGCAGTAAGCATTTTGCTAATGGCCAGCCAGGCTTTGATGCCTTCAATGAGCATGAATTGTTTATAGAAATGGCTCCCAATTCCATCTCATCTCATTTCTGGCTTTGTGTCTGCATCTGTCCAGCTTGTGTATGTATTTGGACCTGGAGGGCTAGTACAAAACAAAAAACAGATTGGATGAAGATGTATCTTACTACATAGAGACACAAAATGCAAACACACATCACAAAATGATCCTACTTGACTGAGCAGAGTGACGAATCAGATTCATTAGAGCCCAGATCACCCGGAGGGCTTGCTATTAATATTCTCTCCATCTCTCGCTCATGGTTATGTACAGTACATAATGCATCAGTGGTGATATGGAATAAGCAAAAGTATATAGATACATTATATTAATGAAGCACTGAAATGACAAATACCACATAACTGTTGAATTCTCAATTCTGATTGGTCAGAAGGTGATGATTAATTTTCCATACCAGCAGCTCTGACCTTAGTTCCAGCTGCAAGGTAAATCGCAGGTTGATATTAATGTGCTTTCTATAATAACCACATACACAGGGAATTATGGTGGATTCTTGACATAAATGAATACAAAATATTGTGTAATTGTTGATATGGTGACATTTTCTGTAAGGAGTTATTTATGTAACATTTATGGAAGGAGTCTCTAGTGTCAGCGCTTTGTAACAGTCAAAGGTAAAGCTGTAACTTTAAAAAATTGCAAATTGCTGTGATGTAAGAGGAGTAAACCACTTCAGGATGTGCTGTTATAGGAAAATAATCCACTTTCAGGTGCTAAGAGTAAGTCCACTTTGTGTTGGGCTGCAAGACACCATACCGTTGTTGATTATTTTACTAAAACAGCACACTCTGTCATGTTTTAGGGGGCCAAGCACCAAAAGTGCGTAGTTTCTTATTAAAATGATGAGAAAGGTCTGAGGAGAACGGCCAGACTGGTTCTAGCTGACAGGAAGGCTACAGTTCTGAAATTATTGTGGTTACTGGGGTTGCATGGTGGTGCAGAAAGTAGAATTACCGCCAGATTCCTGCTTCCTGCTTCCTGAGCTCAGGTTACTGTCTGTATAGAGTTTTGTGTGTTCTCAAGATGTCTGTGTCTTTTGAAAAATATTTTACATATTTATTAACGCATCAATATCAATATTAATATTTAATTAATAACCAGAATTAATGAGTGCATACAAGCCAAGGTTGCTTTCAAGAGCAAATTCACAAAGTTTTTTAACAAAACTAGAGTTTCACTGATAATTATTTTTGTCGCAAGTACCACAGACTGCAGGCTCAGCACTGTAAGCAACAGTTTTTCTTTTGTCATTGGCCACTGTCATAATCACTCATAACATAACTATCTTGGCCACAGTGTTCATCCATTTTTCAAGCAAAAAACCTAAAGTAACATTTTCAGTCACCATAATCATTGGTCATGTCACTGTGATTGCATTTGGATATCTTTCAGAGCATAAACAATTTGTCAGAAACCAAGTAAGACCAAATACAGCCATCAGGAACAGATACAGGCGTGAAAAATATCAACATTCTTTCCAAAGGTCCGATAGCATCGGTTTGGTCTCATCAATAATTAAAGGACTTTTTTTTTTTAGATGGACTAAAATAATAATAATACACCGGTCAAAATACGACTGGCTTCAGACTTTTCTGGTTCTTCATTTCAAGTTCATAAATAATGTAGAGTCTGTGAACCTAGATTTGAATATTTCATACAGAAATGTATAAAATTCTGCCCTGAACTCAACCAATTAAGTAAGCCCAGATCTAGACTCTTGAAGTGGTTATGCTGGTGAAACTGAACACTGACTGTGTTTGAAAACATACCTTAGTCGAGCTCATTAGCTATAAATACTAAATTAACAAAGAGAAGAGAATAGAATAAAAACCTGCTACATGGTAGGGATTTAACTGAATATGAATACATTATTGGTAGGGGTGCAAGTACTCCAGTCACGAGTTGTACACACTCCAGTCATGAGTTGATTGGTTCATGATACTGGCTTCACGATTCATGAATCGATTCTCAGAATATTATATAACTAAATATATAATATAACTAAATTTGAAAAATTATGACTGAAAAGACTCATTTTTTCAGTTCTGAATCATAACCTATGCAAAACAATGTTCATTTTTGTCTGTATAAAACTAAATAAATAAAAAACATTGCTCCAAACATATATTTAATATTGTAAACAAAATGTACTACAGGTTAACTATATCTTAAAAATAAATAAATAACTTTATAAATTCTCCCAAAAATTTTTGATTAAATAAACAAAGTCTCTCACCTGGGGAAAATGATCTGTTGAAACATAATGAGCTCTGTAGCAGCGCCTGAGGAATCATTTTAACTGGAAATAGAGCTCCAAAGTCGGCTAAAATGCCTGAATTCCTCAGCCTTTTTCTCGAACACTAGATCACAGCAGCATGGGGCTGGTGTTGTTTGAAAGCTATGTTATAATGTGGTTGTGTAACCATATAACCTTTACCTTATATTTGTCCAAATCCAAAGAGTAATCAAGAAATGGGACAAGGGTCACAACAGATCATAGACAGTAAAACAGCTCAGAACTTATACAATAAGGCAATATTGGTAAGGCTTCCACACTAGGCAGTGTGTGACTGAGTATTATATACTCATTTGACACTAAATGGGGGGCTTAAATTGTCTCTGATGGATTTGACAAATGTGCTCTAAATAAATATAAATATAGATAAGAATATGAGGTGCATCACAGTAATTATTATTATTATTATTATCATCATCATTATTATTATGCCAAAAAGGTTCACATGGCATTTGGATGAGATTAGAGGTATGCATCAGGTCCAGGATGCCAAGGGATGCAACAAAAAGTCAAGTGAGAGGGAGGTTTTTACCTTCAATGCCTGTGCAAGCAAGCTTTCATATAGAAAGCTCATGGGACAAGGACCATTCATTAGCTTCATTAACATTCATTAATTCATTAACTTCTGGATGGTAGAGTTCATATTTAATTTTTACAAAACAGAAAGACAAAAATCCATCTGGGGGCACGGTGGCTCAATGGTTGCCTCGCACCTCCGGGGTTGGGGGTTCGATTCCTGCCTCCACCCTGCGTGCACGGAGTTTGCATGTTCTCCCTCTGCTTCGGGGGTTTTCTCCAGGTACTCTGGTTTCCTCTCCCAGTCCAAAGATATGCAAGTAAACATGGTCCACATGCAACTAATGCTTGTGTGATATTTACATTTTTGGCCTAAAAGTGGCCTAGCTGTTATCTTTTGGTCTCGTCATGATGTTGTGGTTGTGTTCTGGAAGTCAGATTCATGCATTAATCACTGTCATTTCACAGTGATACTGCATGTGGGTCAGATGAAGTGGTAAGTGGGGCCCTTCACTGGGCCATTACTCATAAGCTGTCAGGGGACCTTGTAACCATTAGGGCAACAATAAATTCCTCATTAAATAGACTTGAATTGACACCAACAATTTCTTAACTGAGTTCATAAATTAGTTGGTTTCATGCTAAATATATGTAGCAAATATACCTAATAAGGAGTCATAGTTGTAAGGTTGAACCCTGCATTTATCCCATTTCTGTTTGAAAGCTACTAGCCAGCTAGCTACAATCTGAGCATCAGGATATTGAGGATGTACTAGAGGTCTACTGCAAGAGGAGGTTAGGTGTTATTTTAACGTTCAATCCCAAACTCTCAAGGTCATTGTTCCAAAATCCCTCTGAAATATTAACTCTCAATTTGCCATGCTAAAACACTGATGTTACCTTGCAATCAGGAAATGGTTTTCATTATTTTGGCATGATGAGTGGTGTAACCAGACATAAACACTTGAGTCTCATGCCAACAGCATAAAAGCTAGCAACACCACCTGTATATTTGAGTTTAAGTGACAGTGGTTCATTTTAATGAATATTCATTCCCCTACTTAAACCAGTGATTAAAAAAACCCTTTAAAGTGTTATCAAAACTAAGCTCAGGGTTAGTGGCAGTCAAGGCTACCAAACATCAACATATACACTGATGCCACTTCACATTAGCTGGTTAACATGACTGCACTATCAGTAAAGGGAAAATCCGTTGCTATATGAACAAATTGGAAAGACATCCATTTTATTCCTAAATAAACATGAAAATTTATTGCCTATGTATTTCCAGAAGAAGAAGAAGAAGAAGAAGAAATCTTTTATTGACACATATACAGCTACAGTAAAATTCTTTTCTTCCCAGAACTTGGGGTCAGAGCACAAGGTCAGCTACAGAGCAGAGAGAAGGTGAATGGCCTTGCTCAAGGTCCCAGCAGTGGCAGCTTGAAGGTGTTAGGGCTTGAACTCACAACCTTCTCCTTAGTAGCCCTGAGCTTTAACCACTAAGCCACTGCCTCATGGGGTTTGAGGTAGATGTGAGTCATTGAAATAGGTACAGTATGGTCATGTTGTGTAAGGTAAATGGACATAGGTCAGTTCCTGTGGGGGATAAAATGATAGGATGATTGCTAAGGATTGGTTGCTATGTCTGAAAGTAAAAACAAGAAGGGTTTTAAAGGTCTCCAGAAGATCTGGGTTTTAAATTCAACACTGAGTGTGACTATCGTACTGGAACAAACAATTGTTATATTTTCTGTCAACCATGTCATGCAAAATAGCTAGGGAATTATTAGTTCATTTGCTACTGACAGTAACAGAGAAATAAGTAAGGAATTAAACATGAAAGACCATGCTGTTACAAGAAAATAATGGAAGAAAATAAAACCTGTTTATTATGAGGTTTCGATTATGTGGAATGTCCGCCGTACAAGTCCCTGTGTAAGTTGTTACTATAGAAACTATAACATATTAGAACAAGAGAATTAATATAACCTGGCAATTTAAATTACAGCCAGAGCTGCTGTCAGAGTCGTGCTGTTGTAGAAAATTAATCCACGCCTTCAGATTCGAAAATTCAACAGCGATGTGGTATACAAACTAACCTGAGTCTGTGAATTGACTTCTTCATACTGCAAGGCAAAAAACTAAATGACACTTCCTTGTCTTGTTTTAAATAATCATGGCTTTGGTAGGGCAAGTGCCTAGATATACAAGTGAATCCATTGTGCGTTGCAGATCAATCAGGGGTGTTTTTACACCCATCAAGAGCCTATCTGCTTGGCTGGTCTGTCAAAGTGATTGTTATAGGGACCCTCTGTGAACCACTGAGGCAACAGACCATATGTTAAACCTGTTATGAGAGACACAAGCAGACAGTAAATAATGCGTCAGTGATAAGTCTGGAGCTTGGAAAATGATGGAAACAGACACATTTCCAGTTCCGTCAGCTTGGTGGGTGAGAAAACAGGAAATTAGGGCTAAACTTTATCAGATAAAAAACTAAAACTGTCTAAAACTACCGAGTGGTTTGACACAAATCAGAACATTTATGGATTTATGAATGTTAGATGAACATGTCAATGAGCATTCCCATAGCTGGGGATTAAATTGGTAAGAAAGAACTAGTTAATATTTCAAAGACATACTTTAATATTTATACTCTTGCACCTAATAAGGAGCCATGTTTTCCTGGATGTTACAATTACCAGTTCTGCCTTCAAAGGAATATTTCACCCAAATTGCTGAATTCATAGTTAGAATTATGGAAATTAGACATTACCAGCAGCTTCCACTAGCCTTCATTTATTATCTACATTAGTATTATTGAGTGAAATGGAGGAAAAAAAAGCAACTATGTAGTAGGGAGGTAATCGAATATGAATACATTATTTGGACTGAACATATAATGTGTTCTAAATGAATACAAAAAACAGGTATGTATTAGAGGTGCACTATTTCTTATTTTACACTGAGACTAGGTGTGTGCATTGGGACTGTGATCCTGCAAGACGAAACAAAAATGTCATGCAAGCACAAGGTTTTGACTTTCATGTCAAGCTTGAAAGGTGCAAGTATGAAGTTCTGCCACATTTTGGCAAAATTCCCACCTCAATATTCAGGCATAGGACAAGGTGCTTTGTGTGGAAAACAAGTCAACAGTGGTATGCACGCATTTCTGATTTATTTATAGAGCTGCCACTCCATATAGCTCACACACTGACCTTGTTGTTCTTAAATGAATGTTCTCCATTGTTATTAAAAGAAAATCATCCCAGAAAAATCATACAGGCATTATAATGAAATACCGCTTAAAGGACCCCATTTTGACTCGCAGCATCACTGCAAGTGCATCCCAGCTTAGTAGAATGTAACTGAATGTAGATTGAATGTTTCCCGATTTGGGAAAGACGTTGTTGTTTTGAAACATAGTTAGCTTGTTACTCAGTCAGCTAGAGATTAGACAGAGAATAGAAAGCTTGCCAGAAGTTTCTTGACCTCATCTGTTTCAGGAACTGAACAAAGTTATTACTATTTATTGTTATAATTTGTGAATGAAATACGACTTCTTTTTTGGCATTGTGTCATTATGTACTGGCCAAAATGAGTCACCATGTGCACTGTGAACCACTTCTCTATTTTTAATAAAAAGGTTAAACAGTCAATGACTGTAGTGAAAATCCAAAATAAATATGATAAGACATTTGTTGCCGTAACTGACACTCCAAGCCCTCTGTTAGCGTTTCCCATTAACCTGTCCACCTTCATTAACTGTTATGTTTAGATTTTGTTCACTGGCAGGTGGAAAAACGAGCACTTCATATTACATAAACCATGTTGAAATGAAAGCTAATCAGCATCTCACCTCACCTTGGGCTTCTTATTAATGCAGACACCGCCTGTTTGTAGCACCTTTTAATTAAAAGTGTCTCCTCTCTTGTCAGTTGTCGCCTCTGAAGCATCGACATATAAGGCCCTCCAGCCATGCTAGTTTGGTAGTAATTAGATGCCAAGATGGTCCAAGCTGTTCTCCTTAGTGGACATCTGGCTCCCTGTCAGCAACACTACAGAACTTCGTATGTTCAGTGAGACGGGGAAATCTGGCCATTTGCCGTGGTCACGGATCAGTTCTAATTATTTTATTTATATGTTTCAACAAGTTACAAGTTAATACTAAAGTATGAGAACAATACCTGACACCAGGCAGGAATACACCTTGGATGGAAAATGAATCCATCACCACACACATATTCACACATTCATTCACACCAAGGGCCAATTTTTTCAAGTCACCACTCCATCTACTGCCATGTTTTGTGAATTGGGAGGAAACCAGAGAACCCAGAGGAACCCCACATTGACAACTGGGAGAAAATGTGAAACACAACAAAGACCTGAGCTCAGGATCGATCAGGAGACCTTGGAACCTTCAGTTGGTGACAGTACCACCATGCTTTCTGTCAAAAAAGTCCATAGCCAACTATATTTGTCATCTTTAAGGCAGGATATTGGGTAAAGTTTTCAACTAGCAATAATCGTACCTGGGTTAAGCATCGTAGGCTACAATACTGCAAGTTGCAGCCAACATGTAGAAAACATTTTGTAATATGAGCTATGCTGTAATAATCTGCATAACTTTAGTCTCCTTCTCATTACTAGCCAGCTAACATTAGCCAGCTTCCAAGCTTCCTCAGCTTCCAAGTAGCTAACTAACCAGCTAGCATAACCAAAATGTCTTGTTAAGCCAGTCGATTAAAAAAGAAAATTAGCTGTTTTGAAAGAAAAAGCTAATTTCCCACGACTCTTGAGTCCTTTTTCATTTCTCCTTAATCATAGACTGAATTCTTTCAAAAAGAATTTGGATGTCTGCCTGATAGGAAGCACTTTTCCTAGTGCTTCAGGGGAAGAGGGAATTCTGTTTATCTTTCAGACAAAGTGCCTTTGCAAATGTTTCTGTACATGCAGAACATTTGCTGGAAAAGGGAAATTATATAAATTCTCAATGGATAGTTGCTGTTAAATGGCATTTAGGTAGCATGTGGTTTCATGTTAAGAGTTTTGGGCTATTAGGGATAAAGTTTGGAGAAGCTAGCTTGTGCTATTCATGTTCCCACATTTATGTGGAGTTGCATTTAGTGAATCCTGTATCAAAACTAAAAAAAATAGTATATCGTATTGAACCTCTTAATGGTTCAAAAAAATTCTTAATGTTTTTGAAGAAGCTGATTGCATGACTTGTCTGAGAAATCATCCTTCCATAACACCCACCAAATTTTTTTCACTTCTCTGTGTAACACAAATACCAAATACCAAATGACACCACTTTGTCACTGTCTTTCTGAAGCTTCTAAAGATCCCCTCTATTAAGGACATTCAATCCTTTCTGAAGTATGTTTGATTGTATGGTGCAGATTAGCATACATATACGTTATATTGTTGACATGAATCCCAAACTACACTGCATCTTTTTTTCTTTTCCTTTTTTTTTTTGTGAGAGAGAAACACACGTCTCTCTAGGATTAGTTCTTTTTTTCTCCCAGTGGGTAATCAGGCTGTGGAGTACAATGAAAAATCCCTTCTCCAGCCTTGTTCAGAGGTCACTCCCCGTAATGAAAAGTTTTGTCCTCCGCCGACTGGAGCTTTGTGGCTGCGCAGTAGGGGTCGATACCTTACCTATCGGATCAGGTTTTAAAGATTTACCACCAGACGCCCCCCAGGTATTTCATCACAGGGTGGGCTTCGGTGGTGCTAATTATCTCTATCTGTAAACAGAGCTCCCTACAGCATCCTTAATGTAGCCTCGGGGCCTAAGAAGAGAAGTAAATACAACATGGCAGACAGTCTGGTCGCTTCATTATAAACACTGCACCTCACAGTCTAACCATATACAGTATCTCATGGATGGTGCTGCCAACAAGGAATTTGACCTGGATGGTTTCCTGTTACAGATCAGAGTCCTTTATAGTCCTTTCGCAGATTACTTGTCTAATGCAGCATGCATATACAGTATATTGGGTTTTAACTATCCATTCATTTTCTGTACCACTTATCCTACACAGGGTCACAGGGAGCCTGGAGCCTATCCCAGGGGACACCCTGGAAAGGGCACAATCACACACACTCACATCCATTTACTTACTAAGGATGCCAGTCAGCCTACAACACATGTCTTTGGATTGGAGGAGGCACAGAGAGAACATGCAAACTCCACACACACAGGGCAGTGGTGCATACTAAACCCCCAATGCTGGAAGTGCAAGGCAAACCTGCTAACCATAAGCCACCATGCCGTTTTATTTCACGCTAAAAAACTCAAAACGTTTTCCATTTACCTTGACAGAAAGCGAGGGTGCCGCATCTTTCAAGCAGGAAAATGAGGGAAAGATTTTGCTAATGTGAAATGGGAGGATGTAGATGAGACTTCCAGGAAGTGTCTGTTACTATCAAAACTAATCTTTGAAAACACCTTTGCTATTGTTATTGGGGGGAAAAAAGCTGCTCATATTTTTGATTGATAATCCGTAACAAAGTTAAACTGTGGCGCTGCTACACAAAATGCATGAAGGTTGGCAGGTTTGCTGTTGTGAGCCAAAGCTTCATCTTTAAACTGTGGTTAAAATCTCAGGTATGCATGTAGTTTGTCCAAGAATAGTGTAGAAGTATCATGTTTGTATAACAGCTTGGGCCTAATATGTTCTCTCACTGGAAGGTTTAGGAACAAAGAGCACTATGGCTCCAATAATTAGCCAGAATAATATTGTACACATCTAAATAATGAGCCTAATATTTGAACCGTTTGAATAGAAAAGTATTATGTTCATGAATCAAATCTGTACTGAGGGGGATTGTGGAATATTGTCGTCTTAAGTGCTGTACTGATTTTTTCCCCTTTCACATACACCACAAGAATGCCTTAGTCAGACTGGTGTATTTGCATAATACATGAAGTATAATAAATTCATTTCTTAAATTTGGATCATAAAAAAAGCAAAATCCTAAATACATAACTCTTCCCCTGGGTTACACCAGGCAGTACTTGTGTTGCAAATCATGTCCCAGTGTGCATCTTTTCTAATCTTCATTTGATGTGGTGCTATGAGAATGCAAGTGCATAGTAGTGGCAGTTCTCACCAAGCTGCTCTGCTGAAGTGGCAGGGCTCAGAAGGAAGTGACACATAGTGCTGTCTTTTCCAATATGCACTGCAGCGTGCACAGAGTCACAACAGGATCCGATCAATCGGTTCTCAATTAGAAAGTTCGATTAAAGTGGGATTTGTGAAGAAAGAGGACAGTGGCGGGGTATTTGGGAGTAATGCTGCGGAGAGGGAACTCAGTGGTGGGAGGAATATTTAGGGATGAATCAAGGTTGGATTGTGCACTGGCTATTCAAGGCAAAAAAAACAACTTACAAATGCCTCCCAATGGATGTTGTGCA
This sequence comes from Pangasianodon hypophthalmus, assembly GCF_027358585.1. Taxonomy (NCBI): domain Eukaryota; kingdom Metazoa; phylum Chordata; class Actinopteri; order Siluriformes; family Pangasiidae; genus Pangasianodon; species Pangasianodon hypophthalmus. The sequence continues at coordinate 14,262,412 of NC_069736.1, read as the reverse complement.
TGAATTCAAATTTGGATAACATTCACTCATTAGTAAATCTTCAATATAGAAACTGTATTTCTATTAAAAATCCAGTGCTATTAAAAATCTACAGTTATGGAACTGAAATGAAAGCAATTTATGTAAGGGATAAAACATTAAACAGGGCATGTTATAGGAAAATAATCAACAATGGGGTAGTGTGATGTGGATCAATGCAAAGTAGAGTTATTCTTACCACCCCTCCAACATAACACCTCCAAGTTTTAGAAAGAGCAGAGAGAGCTAAAACATCAGGGGGGTGGTACAAACCAAACCACCCTATGGCCAGGTTCAGAGGGAAACAACAGAAAGCCTTGATTTCAGACAGCATGCAACAAAACTTGGGTTATCAACACATAAACAGGACACTGTGTAGGTGATTCATTTGGTTGACTTGTGCAGATAGTTAGCCTGCCTGCTACAGCTACACATTCTTGTTTAAATCCAATTTCCCTAATGGAAAAATACAATGGGAATCCATTGGAATTCATGGATTATTCAATGGGTCACCATGGAAACTCATGGGAGCCGCTCCTCATGGGAAGTCATGGAGTGTGTTCATCCATCCATCTTCAGTGACAATTTTATCTTGCTAGTGAATACTGGGAATATACACCCTGGATTGGACACCAGTCCATTCATTTACGCCTAGAGGAAATTTCAACGCACCAATCCACCTACTGGCTTGTTTTTTTGGGGGGTTGGAGAAAACCTAGAGGAACCCCTGAGCTCAACATCAATCAAACCAGCAACCCTGGAGCTGTGAAGCAGGCTACCCACTGCACCACTGTGCCTCCCTCATGGGGCATATATTGAAATAATGAAAAATTCATATGAAAGGTCCATGGCAATCCATAAAATTCCCGGAAACTGCACAGAATGCCATGGGGCCTCAGTTTCCATTAAACAAAATTTAAACCTAAATTCAGATTTCAGGTTCTGTATAGCATAATAAAATCGAATGTATATTTCGATTAATGACTAGCCCATAAAAATCCATTGGAACCCCATGGAAATCAGGCCATTCTAGTTGGACTATGAAATAACAAGAATGTGTTCTGTACTCCCATTCAAATTCCATATTCAATAATTGCCAATTGGGATTCTGATCCATGGCTACGGATGTAACCAAATCAGAATATGTTCTAAACAAATACAAATACAGATACAAATTTTGGATATTTGGAGCCATAAACAGATACAGATAGTGGCATTGTGTTAAATATTCTTCATAGGGGTGTTTCCATAAAGCTGTTTGAAGATGTAGATGTGTGAGGATTATAGTTTGTATAGGTTGTTCAAACACTTCCAGTGCAATTTCAGACAACCATAGAGCATAGATCTCACTTACAAAACGTGTATCAATTGATCATACACGAACAGCGAGTGATGTCTACACACTCATTCCAATAAAGACACTTCACATAATCTCAGGTTTCTTACTGAATGCCTAATGACTCCTTACTCTCCACAAATGAGACCCAGTGAATATGAGAGCGTGTGCACACCTGCATCCCTCTAGACCAATAGACAAACCCATGCATGGTGAAGATGAAAGAGGGGATTGGAGAAACATAGCCAAGATCTGACCTGCAGGACGAATCAATGAAGCTTGATTGAAGAAAGAGGCTATCGATTTCCTTCGTGCCCTCCTTGTGAGGCGCAATGAGTCAGTGGGTAAAGACTGATAGGTGGGTTGAATGTAGATCTATACCAGTCCTCGGCTCTTTCACGACAGAACGTTGTGAAAGGCATCAATTTGAATTCTCAAAGTTTAATGGTCTTCCTTTGAAGAGACCACCGACACCGAAACTTTTTTCATATATCTCTCCACCTCGGATATGTCAGCCTCCCCCATATTTCCCGAGCGCTCGGATTCATCAGAGGTGCGTCCGACGTTTCAGAGAGCTTGTGCAATTTGTTGCCGAGAATGACAGGGACTTAAATTCCCAGACAGACCTCAGACAGGACATATTTCAATCTGATGAGGTGCTTTCATCACATGGGGAAAAAACAACTCCATGTGAAATGATTGTACGGGAATGATGAGAGGCCTCCTTGGGTGAAATACAGTTCAAGGGGCTGTGAGCTTAGCCTGGAGTGTGGAACAGTGCAGCAATTATAACCTGAAATGGAGGTAGGGAAATTAGGTTTACATCTCAGGTTAATCTCTCAGGTACACCGCTAAAGAAAAAAAAACTTATTTGTGAGCATCTTCTTTGATTAGATATTCATAATCCAGCAATATAGCAGATATTTTTGTCAATTTATATACTTTTAAGTCAAAATACACTGGTAGATAAGGCATATACCACAGCACTGTTGAATTCTCACATCTGATTTTAAAAACATGTTCTTATTTAACAAAGAAAAATTGATATAGTAAATGTTAATAAAGGTGTTTATTTAACATTTATAGAAGGAGTCTCCAGTGTCAGCACTTTATAATGATACGTTTTCCACCACAGGACGGGGGAATTTGCACTTTCTGGTTTCTCAGTAACACGAACGCTGCATTTTATTTGTCTTATTGACTTTAAGAGGGGAAAAAAGAGAGACACAACAGATTATAGCTATTATACCGTAAATTCTAACCTTGACGATCAATAATGAATTAAAAATTGTAATTGTTGGCAACTAGCTGTGGTATAAGAGGAATAAAACATGTGCTGTTATAGGAAAATAATCTTTGGGGTGGTAATAGTAATTGTTTCGGGCCACATCGTACCACCCCATTGTTGATTATTTTCCTATTTTCTGATTTGCTATTCTCCAAGCGAATTGAGTTGATACAGTCAGGTCCATAAATATTGGGACAGTGACACAGTTTTGGTAATTTTGCCTCTGTACACCACCACAGTGGATTTGAAATGAAGCAGTCAAGATGTGACTGAAGCGTAGACTTTCAGCTTTAATTCAAGGGGTTTAACAAAAATATTGCATTAACCGTTTAGGAATTACAGCCATTTTTTACAGAGTTCCTCCATTTTCACAGGCTCAAAAGTAATGGGACAATTGACTGATAAGCAGTTTCATGGCCAGCTGTGGCCTGTTTCCTCCTTATATCATGATAAATTAAGGAGATAAAAGGTCTGGAGCTGATTCCAAGTGTTGAATTTGCATTTGGTTGCTGTTCATGGGAACTCTCAATATGCCATCCAAAGAGGTGTTGATGCAAGTGAAGGAGGTCATCATTAGGCTGAAAAACCAAAACAGACCTATCAGAGAGATAGCAGAAACTTTAGGAGTGGCCAAATCAACAATTTGGTACATTCTTAAAAAGAAGGAATGCACTGGCGAGCTCAGCAACACCAAAAGGCCTGGGAGACCACAGAAAACAACTAAAGTGGATGATTGCAGAATTCTTTTCTTATTGAAGAACAACCCCTTCACAACATCTAGCCAAGTCAGGAACACTCTGGAGGAGGTAGGCCTATCATTGTCAAAGTCTACAATCAAGAGCCACCTTCATGAATGTAAATACAGACGGTTTACCTCAAGATGCAAACCGCTGGTAACACTCAAGAACACAAAGGCCAGATTAGACTTTGCTAAAAAACCTGACCAGTTCTGATGCAAGATTAACTTGTACCAGAATGATGGGAAGAGAAAAGTATGGAGAAGGAAAGAAAGGGCTCATGATCCAAAGCATACCACATCATCCGTCAAACATGTGGAGGCAGTGTTATGGCATGGGCATGTTTGGCTGCCAATGGAACTGGGTCACTGGGGTTTATTGATAATGTGACTGTTGATAGAAGTAACAGGATGAATTCTGAAGTGTACAGAGCTATACTTTCTGCTCAGATTCAGTCAAATGCTGCAAAACTGATTGGACAGCGCTTCACAGTACAGATGGATAACAACCCAAAACATACTGTGAAAGCAGCCCAAGAGCTTGGAAATTAAATGTTCTTAAATGGCCGAGTCAGTCACCTGACCTCAACCCAACTGAGCTGCATTTCACTTACTGAAGACAAATCTGAAGGCTGAATGACCCACAAACAAGCAGCAACTGAAGATGGCTGCAGTAAAGACCTGGCAAATCATCTCAAGGGAGGAAACTCAGCATTTGGTGATGTCCATGGGGTCCAGACTTCAGGTAGTCATTGACTGCAAAGGATTTACCTCCAAGTAATAAAAATAATCCTAATATTTATGATTATATTAGTTTGTCCCATTACTTTTGAGCCTGTTAAAATGGAGGAACTCTATAAAAAATGGCTGTAATTCCCAAACGGTTAATGCAATATTTTTGTTAAACCCCTTGAATTAAAGCTGAAAGTCTAATCCATTTCATTTCAAATCCACTGTGGTGGTGTACAGAGGCAAAATTACCAAAACTGTGTCACTGTCCCAATATTTATGGACCTGACTGTATAAGGTTATAGCCAGTCATGTTTTATTCCTTATATAACTTACTGATGTGAAGTACTTATAAGAGATTATAAGCATTATTATATTTACTGTGATGGCTGTAAGGATTTTAAAGAAACTTGGATTTATACGACAAGCAGTTATCTCTCGAATAAGCTAAAAACGCAAAACCAGTTCAAGCGTGTCGCATAATACAAGGAAGATGGTGTGTTAAAACAACAGAAGACAGCAACACATGGTTTACTGCTCATATTCAGTAACAGATGTAACCTTTGAAATACATAATCAGTCATTCTTCAAACGTCGAGCCAACATGGAAAAAAAGCATGTATAGTGCACCAAGATTGCTTTTTTTTTAATCTCAGAAAGAATGACATATACTGCCTCAGACGTAAATTAGATATAAGGAATTAACTTGAGTCTCTCTGAATTACATCCCATCATGCCAGCTAAATCCTTACCTATAATGCATACAAGACACACTAACAATATGAACAATGTCCACAGAACAGATTAGGCACTTCACACGAATACTGACCCAGATGTAATTAAATGATAGTCGTCTTAGACTCCAAGGGCTTAAATTGCCATTGTCACCTCATTGACTGTGATGGATGTTTATCTGGAACTCGAAAGGTGAATAAAATTATCTAGAAAACAGGTTCATATTATTTGTTATCATCAATAAAATACAATACAACACTACTCAGCAGCAAATCACAATGGGGAGGTTTTCAGGGTGGTGGTTGTAATTTTATATGGTGTGCTGTGCTTTGTGCTTGATTGTGAAGGCTAACCCCTGATATAAGGATAGTGCTGAAAGCGTTATTTTCGTTTATTTACAAGAGATGTTTGTCAGGTTTTGTATTGGATTTGGACGGAATAGTAGCGATTTCTGATTTCTGCGTATGTTTGCATACCCATATGACAAAATGAAGAGAGCAAAATATAATTTATAACAACAAGACAATTAATGTGTAAGGTTTCACTGATTAACAAAAATGGTCAAATAGTGAAAGTAATAGTAAAAAAAAAAAAACAACAACATATCAGTTCACATTATATGATTTGCACTATTATACCAATGCTCAATTCTGATTGGTAAGAAAGTGTTGATTCAGTTTCTATAACAGCAGCTCTGACAATAACTTGTTATAATACGTTATCGTTTCTATAGTAATGTACACAGGGACTTGTATGGCAGACACTCCACCAAACATGGATTAAAAATATGTGTTATTCTTGATACAGTGAAGTTTTCTGTGAGTTGTGTATTTGACATTGCTGGAAGGAGTCTCCGGTGTTGGCGCTTTGTAACTTAACAAACATAACAAACTGCGTTTTTTTTTTTTTTTTACTTATTAACTTCACAAGAGAGAAAAAAGAAGCTGATGATAGAATGACTGTTTATAACTATTATAACATGAGCGTTTGTTTCATGGACATTCCACAATATTAACAACATAACTGTAAAATGTATAAAAATCCCATCGCTGATTATTTTCCTATAACAGTATGCCCCAATGAGATTTATTTCTTACGTGATGTGTCTTTCTTTCACATCCTCAACTCGGGTGTCATGAAGAAATTTCCTTTCAAACTCCTTTCTGTTGAACTTGCCTTTGATTGTTGTCTTGCTGCAGGAAACACCCACTTTTTTACTTTTTTAAAATTTACTGTGAGATACTTTTTTCACCTAGAAACCATGGAGGATAAACAAGGTTTGCTCTTAACTGTGAATTGTTTGTGTCAGAGGCATTGGAGTAGTTCTTAATAGACCTACCTCTAATGGAAACTCTCTCCCAAGATGAAAATAGATATGTGCATTAATAAAGTTACACCAGGAGGTACAAAAATGTTGCCATGAAAATCTGCATTGTCCGACATATTTAAAATGCATTGCTGAAAAACGGCTGGCATATTTTAAATTGCTGAAACTTCAGAAGTGCGTAAATGTTTAAAAGATTTCCACACACCCCTTTGCTCAGTTTCAACACCAATTCTGAATGTCAGCATGTCTGATATAGTAATTTCCTGTGTTTTGCCTTGAACATCTTTGATTACGAAACAAATAAAGCAGCATTCCAAGGACGCTTGTAACAGGATCGTTCCTTAGGCTAATGCTTATTGAGCTGAGCCGGAGTCGGAGTGGGTGGACTTACTTGCGGGGTTATTGTAATGCATCGGCATGCCCCTCCCCCCTCCCCACACCAACCCCCATTAAAAAAAAAAAGAGTTCAGAGTAGTCAGAATCTGTCATATATGAATAGTAAACAGGAAACAGATGATCTGGTGAGGAAATCTATTTGATTAGAATTCTGAAGAGGCGGAATGCTGCAGTGATCACAACAAAGGCGTGGGAGTTGCGAGAACATTGAGGCCTAGTCATAATTAACTTATCGTGCCACCTGAAAGTACGGAATTCTCACAGTTTTTACGTTCATATCAACCGACAACCATACACACTGCTGCTGCGAGGCATATAATTTCACACTTTGCATTACAGCTCTAGCTTTCAGCTGAAATCTAAAGCACCGGAACCTTATATTTATGTCTAGACACATGGTTATGAAAGTATAATTTTGGCGATGGCTTTGAGAACTGCTCAGCAGTACATTCCTTTATTCCCGAGCCCTAAAATGAAAGGTAAGTGTTAGCGGTCAAAATTGAGCACAAACAGATGGTGCACAGAATGCATTGGGGCACTGATAGTGATGCATATGTGCTCTCCCAACTCCGTTACTCGTTACTGTCTCTCTCATCAGCCCTGAAGGAGGGTAAATAGTTCCTAAACAAAACAAATTTCAAGGAGTGTTCGACTCTTTGGCGCCTGCTACCATATGGAGTCAGACGTGTAAAGGCTGTTCACATTGAATATTCCCTTAGACAAGGGTAATCGCTGGACTCCCACTCCAGAAGGGAATTAAACATCCTTTATTTTGATTTATGTAGGGGTGGCATTCTGGAGTTGAGAAATAGCAAGGCAGTCAAGGTTAAGCACAAATTCTGAAGAGTTTTTTTGAAAGTGTGGATGAGAATATTCAGACATTCACTGCACAAGCAAATAATTCTACATAATTACCTTTATCATCTCAGTCATGCTGATTAACCTCACAAATTCTAACATCAAATATTCTTCCACTCTCTCATTGTGTTTGTTTTGAGTTCACGCCATGTGCTTTTGTTTCTGTTTTAGTCTTGTCTTTGACCCTGTCCTGTCATCGGTTACCTTAATGTGTTCACCTGTTACGTGTTAAGCCTTTGATTAGTTTGTAATTTATGCTCTCTTGTTTCCATCCTCCATAGCGAAGTCTTGTCATGCATTCTTGTGTCATATCAAGCCCTGTTTTCCTGTTTCCTTGTAATTTTTTTTTTTTTTTGCCTCATGCCTGGTTTTTGACTTTGTTGATAGATTATCCCAGTTTATTGATGAATTTATCTGGATGATCTTAAATATCCTGTAAAAAGTCTTGCCTTAAATACCACGTAAACGTTCAAAACTGTGATAATCTCTAATAAGTTATGAAAATTTAGAGATCATGCTCTAGAAATAAACTCATCCCCTTAGCCTTGACTGTCGTGTTGCTTTGTAATTGTACTTTTGATTCAAGATGCCACAGCTACACACTGCCACACATCTGATCCCGAGCAGGTGGCAAGAGGTTGGCTGCAATTAGGACTTAATGAGCATGTCCTGATAACCAGAATGTCTCAGGGTGCTAACAGCCTATTTTAGCACCTGACTTTATCAGGAAATGATCAGTATGGTCTCTGTAAACCCCCCTGTAATGCGACACTTCACCTGTCTCCGATACTATCTGCTGACACTACAGGGATGTGACAACTCACACTGGGCTTGTAGTTCCTCGAGCCAGCAAAATATGCCATTTATCCCAGAAAAAAAGTAGTGACTGGGCTAGATTTTTTCCTTTGAGCTGTGGCATTAATTTTCATTTAAATCTGTTGTGTCTTTCATGACAAGGAACCAGATTAACTCTAATGATCGGTATTATAGTTATGGCAAAGATAATTGTGCAGCATTCAGCATCTTAAGTCCAAAAATGACATCGATGTTAATATGGGGAAAGTTTCTCATATTCAGAGATAGGTTCTGCACATGTTTAAGTTCATGCCTCACTGGTTGCCAGATTTTTCCTAAGGAAAAGCATCTGAGATGGAGTTTTTCAATAGCGTTTATACACCAGCTTTAAGCACAATCACTTGCCTTAAAGTCTGAAAAAAAAAAATCTGGGATAGAAAATACGGACTGAAAAAGCAGGAAAAAATACTATATGGTGAAGCCAAAGACAAATTTCCACTTTGTGGACAATAAAAGTAACTAACGAACTGACTAACAATGTTAAAATGGACTTTTGTTTGTCTTGAAGTTAGTCCATGGAAGTGAATCTGTAGAACTCAAAGACAACAGCAAAACAAATTAAGGCATTTTATCATTATGGCAGTGGTCATAGGGAGATTGTCGTGATTTTATATTTATAGCTATATGTAAATATATATGTATAGACTGCACATTGCAGAAGTATCCATTTTTTATGCTTAATATTTCTATACTGCAGTGCTGGCACAGGCCTCCAGACAGTATGAATCATTCTCAAGTTTGTCATCCTAAAGTGACATTTGTTTTATGCATCATCCATCCAGTCAGCTAAAGTCATCCCAAAAATGTGTTCTGTAGTCTAAAGTCTAAAGTTTTGGACATGTTATTTTCTATGATGAATAATAAATTTCTTGTCATGGGAGTTCCATAAAAATATCTTTAAAAAAGCAGCAACAGAAGGAAATAAAAAAAAAGGCGCCTACACTTTTATCAGAAAATCCAAATTCTATGAATATGTAAATTGGAAAAGCTCCCAACTCTTTCACTCTCTTCCCCTGGTAAACCGCTGTATTAACAGAAAGTATTTGCATATTTGACACATGCCTGTCACATGTTCATTACTAACTCAGAATTTCCTAAAACGTGCTCAGATATTTTTTGTGTTCCAGTATGAAGAAAATCCAGTAACACTTTACAATAACAGTACATGAATAATCATGCACTAATACCTTAATTAATACTTACTTAAATATGAACTAATAAGGAGTTAAGGCATGTATTAATCAGGAACTAATGAAGCTAGGATTAAAACACAATGGGCCATGCTGTTATTAGAAAATAATCAACAGTAGGGTGGTGCAAAGCAGAGTTAGTTATCCCAAAGTTGATTATTTTTCAATAACAGTATGTCCATAAACTGTTTTATTCCCCTCATACCATGGCAATTTGTCATCACTAATAATTTTCATTTACCAAACAATGACACAGTCTACATTTTATCCATTTATAGTTATGTTTAATGTTATAAAAACGTCCCCAAAACAAGTTAGTTCCAGTTATCACTTATGTTATAACAGCTATAAACAGCTGTTCCCTCACTAGCCACTCTTTTTCTCTCTCTCTCTTCATGTTACAGAGAAACAGTAAAAGCCCTCAGTCCTGAAAACTTAAGGTTACAGCTTTACCTCGGACTGTTACAAAGCGCTGACACTGGAGGCTCCTTTCAAAAATGCCAAAAAAAAAAAAATAAAACGTCACCATATAAACAATTAAACAAGTTTTTTCCTGAGCCTACTTCTACTACTATAGAAATGTTAGCATATTCAATCACGTGCATTAATATAAACCTTGCTATAATAGAAAACTAATCAACACCTTCTGACTCAGCAGAACTGAGACTTCAACAGTGCTGTGGTATAAAAGTTTTAATGTTTTAAACTTTTTTAATTATGGAGACCATTCAAATGATGAGTCCATTAGGCTTAGAACGCTAATAAATAAATAGAACTATTTATAGTAGGTAATAATGATTTGCAACAATGTAAGGTATAATATAATTGCCAATCCTCTGATGATATTTTGAGAATCTGTCTCCTGAAACCTTACTGCAGAAAAAAAATAAACTGTGGCAGTTTTTTTGACCAATCTGCACACTTTAATTAGTTTCTCTGAAATGAATTAGCCATAAAGTAAATCAAAAGTTTAGGACGAGGCGGCATTCTATAGCATCAAATGCTGGTTAATAGCCAGAAGAAATATGGCTTATACTACCATACACATACACAAAACAATAATTCCAGGCATAAAAATGTGGAATTAGAGTGTCTGGCACTACTCCAAATTGGACAACTTGTTACCTTGCACCCAGAGAGATTTCTGCAACATTACTTTATTATGTGTAACATGATACTATGGTGATATATGTTTTTGGAAAGAGTAGAGTACACACTAGAGCACAGAAAAACTTTACTAAACTGTATCATTCCTTGTTGCTGAGTTTGTATCCTCAAGTGTACACTTTTCATATGTTTAGTATCTAGAAGGGTCTAGTATACCATGAAAGCTTTACTCTAAAAGGTAATTAGGGCTAAATTATGTAGCTTAAATCTATTTTAAAGGTACATAATATTCACATTTCCAGGTGAATGATACATATTAAAGGTCCAAAGGCTGAGCGTGTAGTGTAAATATCTCTGATAGTCATTAAAGCAATTTCTGGAGGCAAAATGGGTCTTTTTGTGAAATTGCGAACACAGCATGGAAACTCTGCACGGATGTAACGTTACACCCCGGGTCATGCTTGTGCCACTGACATCGCTGTAGTCATGAGAAGCAATCATGCTTAGTTAATTAGGCTTCAGACAGTCTCAAAAGCAAGAGCAAATCATTAACCTTTCTTTTGTTCTGTCCAAAAGAGTGCATCAGGAAGTGCTTTACTCCTGGCGCATGCAGTGACTGACGGTATATGAAAGATCTTCTCAATAATGGACTCGTCCTGTTTAGCGTTCGACTCGTATTTTATTTTTTTTTTAAATGTCAGCGAGCAAATGAGGCTAGTCAGTGGCTATCTTATGAATTATGTAATTAAATGAAGCACACCGCCTGTAGTTAGTACACGGTTGAAATTATTGCTCCATATTGCAATTTTCAATTCCCTGCACTATTTAATAGAGTGCTGAAAACTTAATTAAAACCAAAGATTTATTTGAGGAGAATTCATGTGCATGTAAAAATCTTTGTAGGCTCTTATTACTTAGGCTTCAGATTAGAGATCTCAGGGCGCACTGATGAGGGTGCTCAGAGAGATAAGATATAATAGATATGCACATACAGCGGAGTCTGCGAATAACTGCACAGGTTGGTTCCATCCAAAACTGTGTGTTAAACTATTGATCTGGACTGTAGTGTTTATTTCGCTTTAAATCACAGCAGCTCAGCTATTGGAAAATAATCAAATTTAAGTCGTTGATTAAGTTACTATAAGAGCACAAGCCGTTGTGTTTTATTCCTTACACTGTATACCATTAGACTAAAAGCCATCTTATATTATCAAAATAAAGGTTAACAAGTATGCCTGACATTTTTCAAAAGCATATTGATATTTTGTGAGATGGCTCGCAGAAAGGATTTATGAGAAGAGGAAAATGTCGATCTGTTACATTGACTAGCTACGACATATAATCGAAAGTTGTGTATTGACAAGGGAATCATCAGCAAGCAATAACAATACAAACTGGAGCCTGAAGATGTGATGTTCAGTCTGTCATAAAGCCATTTGAAGAGATGCAAAGACTCAACAAAAGCATCTTACAGGTTATTAGAAGGTCTTATGCTTGCTCAGCTTCTAGCACAATGACCTGGCAAAACAAGTTTTGACTGTTAGAAGAAGTCTTAGACTTTGTTTACAAATGGGAATGAGAAGACGTCTGACTTTTTTGTAGAAGATCAGACAAGATTATAGTATATTAAATGCCCAAAAACATGCCACAATAACCAACAGCATAAAGTTTTCAGTTCACAAAAGGTATTAGTTTGTCCAAAGAAGAGCTCACACCCTAGAGGTACATTTCAACCAATGATTAATTAAATCTGGTCAAAAACAATGAAATCCTGACTGCTAAGAACTATAAACACATTGTGATTAATCATGCTGTATTTCTGGAAAAACAACTGACTGATAAAACCTTGTTTTGTGCATGATAATGACCAAGCAAACACTCTGCAAACACAATTAAGACCTACTTGCCGTGAAAGTCTGATTAATAATAGATGCTGTTACAACAAGAAAGCACACCATGTTTATCAAGGACGATTCTCTAAACGTAAGTCTATTAGGTCTAAGACTTGCATAGTACTTCATATAAGACAATATACTGTATATATTGTGATGCTTTAAGGTTGAGTTCAGATCAACTAGAATGTCTTGCATCTTGGCTTTTCCTCCTCCAATCCTCATGGATGAAATGGCTTTTAAAATGGCTTCCTTTATAAGTTCGTATGACCCAGGGACAATACCGAAAGCGGGATATGTTTCTATGAGTGAAATTCATTTTCTATGAATATGAGTGAATTCTTCCCCAAGTCTGGCGTTACAAAACTGGTCTTTAGTGGATACTCTTGAAACGTAGGTATCCCTTGTTAAACAACCTCACCTAAATTCACACCCATGCCATATGTGAGTTTATATATAAAAGAGAAAAACTGTAGGAAGTGTAAACTCTCACATCAACCAAAGATCGGGGTGGGCGGCTTCAAACATGGCAGCAGATGCACTCATCCAAGAAGGAGCCCTGTCGTTTCTTTAATTACCACTCACCATTTCCTCCACTTACTTTAATCCCCTTTCTTTTTATGAAACCTAAACGAGCATACCGTGACTTTTAATGAGCTGAAGGCTTTCACCAAAAAAAAAAAAAGGAGGGACAGGAAAGTGCGAGCGGCAATGGCTGATATCTGAAAGGCCCATTTGCCACTTAATGAACCCTGGAGCCCTTACAGACAGCAGGGTGCATAAGTGTGGAGGGCTGCTTGATACAACATTCTTTTACCTCAGATCTGGCCACTAGCAATGAAATAAGAAAAAATAGGAATGCTGGGGTCATTAGACAACTGCAGGAAGGCAACCTGCTGATCCACAGAGAGGGGGTAGACAGATACTTATATATTTCATTAAGTAAGATCAAAGGGTTATTAATATTTAAGGATTAGTTCATAAATTAGGTCTACAGCAATGGATAGGTATCAGTGTCACGTGCTGTCAAAGGCAGGAAGCATTAGTGTAAACTCAATGCATGCTTTATTGCGGTGAATCCAATGATCGTAAATAGAGTTTACAGTTGGGTTCAAACATCAAACAGGGATAATGGATAATTAAACAAGTGATGGGAACAAGTGAACAAAACCAGAATATACAATGAGACAAAACTCAGGAATCGTGGCTCATACTTCAAGTAACAAAAAGGCATGATAAGAATTCAGTGACGCAACTTGGTATACATATACTCTAGTACAAATTAACCAAGGACTAACACAGAACAGGTGAACACAATCAGGTAACAAACCAATGACAGGACACAGGTGGAAAGAGGACTAAAACTAAAACAGAGAAACTCAAAACAGTCAGTGAAAAGGTCGATTTTAATAGTGTCTCAGCCTCAGACACTCCATCAATGGCCCATGAAGCATATGATACTACTTGTACACATTTTTGGCCACATACATCAGAATCATGAATGCTGCAGTCTGAATACCGATTCACACTTCCATGTATGCACAGATAAACAAACTTTCGAACAGGACTCTTGGCCATGTTTGGTGACAAACAAGTACCAGACTCTCTAGCAAAACCTAGAGGCCTGGTTTACACGAGTAGTTTTACCAGTGGCATCAGTTTTTATGTACTGGTGTTGGTATTGGTGCATAATATTGATGGTCAAATTGAAGAAAGGCAAACATTTTATCTTGTACAGAGAAACACTAATGTTGAAGAAATAGTCTCTGTTATTTATCGTAGAGTTTGTATAGCCTCATTGCAGTAATCATTTAATTATAAAACAGTATGTAACTAATTTGTTTTCAGACTTAATTATCCATTTGTTACCATGCAGTTCATGCCATAATATAATATTGCTTGGCTTTGAGGCCATCATACATCAAAATTAACAATTTTCTGTACATTGTGATTGCAGTGTGTAAAATATTATAGTTTTTTAAATAGATGTAGCATTCAGATACAAATCAGTATGAGTGTTACATGCAGTTAAAGGCAGCAAAGAAGTGCCTGTGCTCAGCGGGTTATTATTTTGAGAGGGTAAATCCAAAAATCATAGCCGATATCAATAACTGGTGTCAAAACAAATTTAGGCAATACCAAAAAAAAAGAGGAGAATCCATAAAAGAAAAAGAAGTGTTCTTCTTTTCAGAGGTTATTAAGTGTATCATAAAAAAATATTCAAAGAAATATCAGCTGTCAGTGTATAATCCAACACGAAAAAAAATGTTTGTCATAAGACAAGCTATGCTCTTGTCTGACCCGTGAAGACTCCCAAGTGCTTCGACTCACTGCTCTATTTGTACACATTTATCACCAGAGACTATTGAGTACTTGGCCATTGATGCCTATGATACAAGGCAGATCGTCAAGTGCTACTTCCAATAACTGACTGGCTCCACATTTCTATAATTATGCTGAAAAGTTTTTTCCTCACCAGCACATCAGCACACACACACACACACAGAAAGACGGGCCAATAATAACATTCATAAGCTCAAGATCGTTTGCGGTACTTTGTGTAGTAGATACAATGTGAATTGTTCACACTGAGAGAAAGAAAAGTGGCCAGAGACACGCACATTGCCTGTATGGTGAAAAGTGACAGAATATACACAAGTCACGTCCACTGCATAATCAAACCATTCTGTGCAGAGAACCAATTTAATGGATGAATGAATCTTAACCTGAGTTTTTTTCCCCCCTTCACGTGCAGCAGAGAGAAGGAAAATGCCTTCTCTTGCTTTCTGTAGCAGGGGAAAGCTGGAGGATGGATTTTTTTGGTTGTTCGCATGGGAATAAAACAATAAACATGAAGAAAGCTCCTCTATGAGAGCTTGTGTTCTCTCATAGTTATTGTTTAACTTGAGTAAGTGTGCCCTTGGTGTCCAGCTGTGAGGAAAATTCATTACAAAACTGCACTGAAGAAAAGCGATTCTGATGCTTCTTTTGGCAGGTCTGGTTTCCTTGGAGACCTGCTGAGACCTGGTCTAATTATGGGATGTATTCCATCTGCTGGTGTTTTCTATCATGTTTTATATGACAGCGCTGTTGAATTCTTGATTTTGATTGGTTTAGATGATTAATTTTCCTTAACAGCAGCTCTGACAGTAGTTCTGGCTTCAAGGTTTACATTAATGCAATTATCATTTCTATCATAACAACTTACACAGGGACTTGTATGGCAGACATAAAATGTAGCCTATTTAGTAGCTAACTGCCTAATTATTGGGGTTTATACCTAGTGGTATTCATTCTACCAAAAAAAATAAGAGCCTAATGCAGGTAGATATAGCTGTGTTTCAGATAATGTCACTAACTTAGCAATGTTTAATAAAATTTCACAATCAATCAAAACTTGACAAAATATCAAAAACCACTCATAGCCATTTCTCAATGTTTAAATCAGTGTACAATCACACTGTGTTATGGGAATACACAATCCCTTGGTCAAACTCCTGGTCAGGAGCAGGAGTAGCAAGCGGATCTCTGGCAATAAGTTTATAACTACTAGTCAATTACATGCTAACTATGATTCCTCTCATCCTGTGGATTTTTACAAACATATACGTGCTCCATGGTGCTTCATGCAATTTCAGCTTGCTACATAAATTTGTTATAACTTTAGCTAGACCTATAATATTATCCGAAGTATTTCGAAAGCATTCTGTCACATAGGTAGCTAGCTAAACAGCTAGCTAGCCTATATGAACCTAAATGAAACATCTTCATTCGCATGAATAGACCTTTTTATTAAATTTAATAGGGAGTTTGTGTGGTTATAATGTTTATACCATAAACCATTCTGTATACCAATAAGCCATAAACCATAGTATATACCAGTAGTGCTAGTTCAAGGCTTTAGTGTGTATGTATAGCGCTAGTTTAAGGCTTTGGTTGTATGTATAGCGCTAGTTTAAGGCTTTAGTGTGTATAAATAGTGCTAGATTAAGACTTTAATGTGTATGAATATTGCTAGTTTAAGGCTTTATTGTATGAATAGTGATAGATTAAGGCTTTAGTGTATACGAATAGTGCTAGATTAATGCTTTAGTGTATATGAATCATACTAGTTCAAGCTAATTTAAGGCTTTAGTGTGTATGAAAAGTGCTAGCTTAAGGCTTTAGAGTATATAAATCATGCTAGTTTAAGGCTTTAGAGTATATAAATCATGCTAATTTAAGGCTTTATTGTGTATGAAAAGTGCTTGATTAAGCTAGTTTAAGCATCTAGTGTATATGAATAGCACTAGTTTAAGGCTTTAGTGAATTATGTGAATTGGTGAATATGAATTATTCCCTAGTATCTAAATATCTATATCTAATATCTAATGTATACTAAGGCTTTAGTGTATGCACTTAGTGCTAGTTTAAGGCTTTAATGTACATGAGTCATGCTAGTTTAAGGCTTTATTGTATATAAATCATGCTAATTTAAGGCTTTATTGTGTATGAAAAGTGCTAGTTTAAGGCGTTAGTGTACATAAATTATGCTGGTTTAAGGCTTTAGTGTATATGAATTATGCTAGTTTAAGCTAGTTTAAGCTAGTTTAAGCATTTGGGGTATATGAATAGCACTAGTTTAAGGCTTTAGTGAATTGTGTGAGTTAGTGAATATGAATTATTCCCTAGTATCCAAATATTATCAGAAAATCCTTAATCATTTTATGAATGATTACTAAGGCGACAATGGTTTATTTCTTATTATCTGTCAGTACACACCTCTGATGACAACAGCATTTTAATAGAGTGTCTACATTAGACTATCCAAATAAAGTGTTTCCGAATTTGCATATGCTAACTCATATGAAAAGCTGTATATGCTTGAGCTTATGGCGAGGAGGATTCTATGAATCTTACATGAGATTGGGTTGTATCTTTTGACAGGCTAGTGCCTTAGAAACGCCTAGCCTCAGGACAGTTTGGGTATTATAAATGAGCAGTGTCGACCTTTATGGATCTTGCAGCAGAAGCAGGTCAAACTTTAATTGATTTAGCTTATGAGGGCTATGTTTAGCATGTAGACTAATGTGAAACATTGCAAATGTAGAACATAGACTACTATTAGTCTGGGTGGACTGGGGATTTTCCTGTGTGTTGGAGAGGTTTATGAGATCGAACTCAAAGTAGTAAAAAAAAGGACTGGATGGTTACATGAGGGCTGGGTTTAGCATTCCACAATAACATCCCTAAACACTAAAGTCCCATGAATAACAGCACGGTAGAAAGCTACCATAGCACAACCCTTCCATCCATCTCTCCAAACAGCTTCGAGATCCTTCCTAAATGAAGCATAAATCATCGTTATGGCCAAAACTGTGCTGCAGCACACAGTTTGAATGCTGATTGTAAATATCTGCACTGAGATGTACTCAGGGACATTTCTGTCCTAAGATTAGAGTCAGTGATGTGAGAGGAAATGTGCTAATGTACCAAATGTGTAGACAATGCATTTATTTTTCTTCCATACATGATTGAACATTATCAGGCGCGTGCAAGTTCTATTATTCAATTCTGCATGGCAATTTGCTTGCTTCACCTTGAAACCTTAAATGATGTCTCTTCTTCATCTTCATTTGTTTTGCTTGTATATGAGGGAAAAACTAATAGACTGTGTCGGCCTACCTCTACGTTTTTCTTCCTGTTTTTTGTCTTATAGCACATATGCAGAATGTGCCAAGAACTGTTCTGTGTGAAATGACTGCTCTCTTGTGGTAGAGAAACAAAGCAGACCCTTCATGATTGAACCATTTAACGTAGTAACACTTTTAATGCATAATCTGATTTAGTGACTTAGTGCCTCATCTGACTTTTCCTTAACCAAAAGAGTCATTGTGGTGATGTTGTCATTGCTGTGGTTTTATAAATACCACACAAAATTTGTGTGAGTTGTGAAAAATCACATACATTTCAAATATGATAATACAGTATGTGAAAAATACATGTGAAGGTTCAATGTGTTATATCATGAAACTGCACGTGTGAATTCAAGTACACATGACAGAATGTGAATGATATGTGATTATACGTGAAAATAAACGAGTCATGTGTAAAAAAATAGTAATAATAATAATTGAAAACCACATGTGAAAAAATCAATCACAATGAATCACTGGAAAAATTTACATGTGTGAAAATAAAGGAATTGTTGGAAAAGCCACAGGTGAAAAATGAACATGTGAAAATGGATGAATCATGAAAAAAATTAATCAAGTGAAATTAAATTAATCATGTACAAAAAAAGATACATGTGAAAATATATGAATCAGTGGGGAAAATCACATGTAAAAAATTAACAAGTTAAAAAAATGAATCATGTGTAGAAAATATTACATGTAAGAATAAATGGATCATTTGGAAAATCACAGGTGAAAAATGAACAGATGGAAATTCACAGGAGATAAATGAACATGTGAAAGTAAGTTAATCCTTGGGGAAAAAAATCACAGGTAAAAAAAAATCATGCGAAAATAAATGAGTAGCTAGAAAAAATCACACCTAAAAAAAATAAATAAATCATTAGAAAAATCATAACATAGTATAATATCATGTAATTTTGTCAGACTTCATACAAATGAGGTTTTAAGAAAAGCGGTGACTGCTAAAGCTGCCTGTCACACTAGATGGTTTGTATGAAATGTTATAAATGTGCAAAAATGAGCCTAACTGGTTCGTAACCATATTTTACATTTAATGTAAATTGGGGTCTGATGGTGACTCTTGACCCATAAAGCTACTCAACCCATTTCACAAACAATTATTTTGAATTTTAATGTATGAGACCAAGAGCACACAGTTGATCTAACCTTAACCACTCACAACATTCATAAAACTCATGAATTTAAAATGGACCCTGGTTGAAGGATTACGTCCCATAAATTCTAAGCAAGAACGCCTTTACAAATCCCTGCTTGCAGCTTTATTTTAGTACTCTACATTCATTCCTACCTTAAATATTTTTCTCTTTGGTTATTTGAACGAATGAATTTTCCATTTTTCCAAAAATGAAGGCATAAAGAGATAAACACATTTCATTATAGTGAACGCAGCTAGTTTTTCATTCATGAAAGAATCAAATCAACAAGAATAAGCAAATAAATACGGGGACGCCAAACCAATTTCTGCCATTCAGTAGGTCTCCGCTTACAAATTGTCCGAAAAAAAGGGCTGTTTTGTCTCAGTGAGGAGGCTTGCTTCTGTCGTTTTACCACTGCTTCGACACTGCTTCTTTTTTGCAATTTAAATAATGATTCAGTGTTATTGTGCACTTTGTGCAAGGAGCAATTCTCAGGTTCTCATGTTCTCCTCTCTCTCATATCTTTTTTTTTTAATTATTACAGGCCTGTGTTTGTCCACAGTAGTTAATTCTCTATATCTGTATATCACACGTCAGCACTATCAATACATCAGAATGGTGCATTTTCTCATTTTAGATGTCATTTAATCAATTTCCCAGTCTTTCATTCGCTTTCTTTCCTTCTCCAGTCATTAACCAGCTCTCCAGTGCCACTGCTTCAGCACACACTTATCTTTCTTCCTCTCTTCCCCATTTCATTGTTTTTTGCTCGCACCGTGAGCACCCCTGAGGTATCCATTATCAAGAAGTCTCTCAAGAGGTAAACCATCCTGCACCACTCAATGTTCTTTCCTCCTGCCCAGGAGCCTGGAAACTCCAGCCTCAAATTACTTATGCTCCACTGGCCAAAAGTGTTTGGCAAATAACTCATGGAGTCTTGAATAAAACACTGTAGCTGCACCCAAATTATGTAAATGAACTTTTATACTTACATTATATATATATTCATTTGGCAGATGCTTTTATCCAGAGGCAGAGAGTCAAAAATGAAAATCCAAATATGAAAAACTTCAGTAAAGTACAGATGGGTTGTATTCAGAGTTGAGTGAAGTGCACATAATGAGAATTTATTAGCAAAATTGCGCACATAAGTATTCACACCTCAGATACTAGGCTTAAGAGCTATTCAGATGTTACACAAGAGTTACACAAAGGGTGGAGATTGCCTAAAAGCTCTTTTTTCTTCTGTGATATTAAAGAGCAGTATTAAGTCATGTTTCACTATCTGACAGTTTGATGTAACCACGATATCTCATGCTGAAAGTAATGTTTGGGCTGTACACTCAAAAAACTATGCAATGCCATTTGAAGCCAATATTAAATACATAAATATAACCCTATTCATTAATTAATAGTATCATGTTCTTCCACATGAATCTTAATCTCAGTCTTAAACAGAGGCATTACTTATCTTGAGGATAAAGTTTTTAGGGTTTTGGATAAAGTCTTGAATCAACTTAAAGTGAACTGCTGTTGTGTGCTCAGTCAGCTTATCCTTCAATCCTTCACATTTTCTTTACAAGACAGTGCATTGAATAAACAAAATAAACTGGCATTATTTTGTTAATATGACAAAACAGCGAATTAAAAGCATGATAAATAGTTTATATCCCACATACTTGATTTCATGACCTTGATTTAGTGTCTTATGGGTTCACTAAGTTGTGCGCACACTTAACTAACAGCGCATGATAAAAAGTAAATAAATGCAAAAGAATAGAAGGTGCTGGATCAAGTGCTATTTTATAATCTGTAGAATAATCAGGGTGGACGCTTCTACTCAAGGATAAATTGGGCAACGTTGGAAAGGCATGAACTATAATCTCAACATAATCTGAATGCAGTGCCTGGAAAATGAACTTTTGAGCAGGTGCTTAACCAGACTCTGAATACGCTTACGTTTCCTCATGTGAATATCAACACAACTTTTGGACTTAAGTAGCCAACTCTGAACATGACCCAGATTGAACTGTTGTAACAAAGTAACCGTACTTTGTTACTTCCTACTTTTGGTAACTACTCAGTAACTACTCAGTAATTACATACATTTCCTATTTTTTTATTTATTTTTTTTTTTTTTCTGCTACTCACTGTAGTCAGTGAATATTTCATAGTGGTTACCAGGGGTTTAATTTTTAAGTATATGTAATCTATATAAGCTTTTCTTTCACCTAATACTTTTGAAATTTACTTACTACATTTCAAAAGAAAAATCTCTACCTTTTCCTCACTACATTTTCAAACACTACGCTTCTCTATAACCATGTATTTGTAATGTCATAAGCTGACTTTTCAGCATCAATCAGCTTTAAAGGAGCCTATTTATATTCCTAAATGGGACCTAATACCCATCACTGTAATCCATCTGCTGCTACGTACACTTTGTATTTATCACAGCGGTTTGCATTTTGGCAGCTAGCTATTAGCATTCAGCTAGTTTATATCATCATGCTAGCTAACATTTGAGAGCTTCTGTTTTCCCACGTTCCTTGCTTCCTTAATGAAAGTACTTTTATACGTTTAGTAACATTTAAGAGTTTATACATTTCTGCTTTAACCTGAATGAAGAATTTGAAGATTTAGACGAGTAATTGCACTTTTTACTTTGGTAAAGAATTTGAGTAGCTTTCCACCTCTGGTAGTTAGTAAATGCTATGATTGAAAGTGAATAACTGAATAATAGGTTGGAAATTTAAGAGGTTAAAAGACCAGAGACCACTATGAGTATATCAGAATTTACATAATATTGCTGTTCTACATTCAGCCCTCATTACTAACAACTTTCAGAAATACTTATCCAGCCCTCAAGACCAGACAGCAATCATTTCCAGAGCCTAAGCCTCCTACACTATTAGTGATAGAAAGCTCTCAAAAGTCCAGTTTCACTTCAACCCTGCCTCATTTGCCCGCGGCTGCTGAAGACATTTAATCACTCCATAGTCAAGGAAAAAAAATCCTAATGGAAATGACATTCCAAATAGAAGACTGAGGTCAAATACATTTAGATAATATTTTAACTTTTGTGAGCCGGTGACAGGAGAGGAGACCTCATAAGATAAAAGTACATTCCTTCAGGTATGATTTTTCTGAAATGACTTTTTTTTTCAAGCGGGAACAGTTTCCATCTTTGACTCAGGGAAAATTGGCTCAATTGTACCAAAATCATAGAAAATCACAATTTAAAATAAAAATATTAGATATATTGCATTATGAGGTGAATCTGATAGATAATGACCTTGTATATGCAGTTATAACATCTAATGACTTTAGAGCTTTAGGAATATGTTAATATTTCTGGGAAGGCATTTGTCCCAATTTCCTCATCAGTTATAGTCAGCTTGGAGGCTTGAATTAATTAGCCAGTGGTCAGTAAAACCAGGCCAATTCCAAACTCTAATTATTACTCTCATAAATCCTGATTACTATTGTCAAATATATCTCAATATTTTTAGATTTGGGACTCTTTTGAGAGGAGGGGCTCAATCAATCATGAACTATGGATTGATTGTGTAATTCCATATGCAACTTTTGTGTACCCATGTGTGCCAAATAGTAGGTACTAGCTTCATCAGTTTATTGTAGGTTCATCCATTTAGTGTTTACTATTTTATTTGTTTTGTGCCAACACTAAAGCGATGAAGAATAGCACTTTTTTGGAATGCGTGGAATGTAGTCGTTCAGGAATACCTGCTTGAAAGGAATAGCTTTCACACACAATGCACCAGTGCACTGGTTTGAAGACGACCAGGGATTGATTATTGCAAATTCTCGAGTGTCAAAACTGCCTGTATTCCATCAAGGTTATCTAGAACATTTCTGAGAATGATGCACAACAAGCTTGTACATACAGATAAACTGCTACTTTCCTTTTATATGCATTCACCATTTCATCTGTTAACATTTGAATCATAACCACATATCACATACATACGGAATAAATTATGTATTTACTGTCTCTGTTTAAATTAGTAAAACCCTCCATATTACCTATCTGGCTTGACATTGATAACAAATCAAAAAAATTTCAACAAAAATGGGTAAAACCCTTAGCAACCCAGGCACAATCCACTGGACGGAGACTCCAGGACCCACTGGAGTGATCAGACCTCAACAATTGCCTTGGGAACGTCAAGGGATTACCCAGAAGAAGCTAGTCTGTGGCCAAAAAAAAAACAAAAAAAATCTCCTGAAAAACTAAAACACAGACTTCACTACTTACCCAGTCTTACATCAGTCATCTCCTATATTTTCTCTCCCGTGTCATGAGGGGAAATTGCTGGTTCAAGTCAGCCCAAAGGGATGTTTGAGCCATTCAGATACTGGTCAAAGATTTCAGTTAATGTTCACATCAAACATCAGAATGGGGAAAAATGTGATTTCATTAACTTTAACCATAGCATGTTTGTTAGTGCCAGACAGACTGGTTTGAGTATTTCAGAATCTCCTGATATTATAGCCCACCTTAGTGGATTTTCTTGGTATTTATACAAGATGAGTAAAATTTCTGCATCTGAAATGTGTAAATAAGTACCGAATGTTTATTTATAAACCACCAAATACATTAATAGATTTGTTGGTTTTGTGCACTTGTATTTAATGTGACTATTCTATTTCCATAAAGTGACTCTTGCTATTTGGTTGCTCAACCAAAACACATTTGTACGGCTTCTCGTTATGGAATGTAATCATTACAGCATTACGGCGGAAGTGAAAAAGTGAAAACAGTGCTCATATGCTTATGATCAGTAGAGCTTGGCTCATAGAGAAGTTCATTTTCAGATAGTTCATCATTTCGATAGCTCCCCTGAATCGCTTTGAGAGGATTTGTAGACTATCTCACAGTGGTGCCAAAGAGGTTGCCATAGAGGCTTTACTGCAACAGAACAGTTAATTCTTCACGTGGGTTTTTAAAGTACACACTCTGGCATTTGGTTCACACAAACACCTCTTCGATCACCTCATTTCGCCTCCCTTTGGAAAAGCCACGGTCGATGCAACTGTCTGTCATGTGGTCAGCAGAGAGCCAGAGGGACGTCACTTTTCGTGACAACCTAATTGGAAATCAAACAATTTCAACACGAGCTTGGAGAGAGCACAAGTGTGAGATGGAGCAGGGATCTGTTGGGTGTCACAGAAAAGGACAGGATGCAGGGGTAGGGGGGGATAGTGCAGAGAGAGAAAACAGGCCACTCTCAAGGCCAGTATCGACTGGGGTTGTGGAGAAAAATGAGAAGGGAGAAGAGAGTGGTGGCAAGAGAGAATAATAAATAAAAGATTAAATGTCTTGACACTGGCTTGGATGGGATTCGATGGCAATAATAATGTTGCAGTGCACATTTTGGTTCAGCCCAGGGTGAAATAAAAGCCTGACTGGCTTTGCTGTGGCTAAAAGGTTTGGTTTAAGCCTTGTGGTTTGTATGGTATAAAAGGAATAAAATGATCTGGGATGATCACGTCGCTTTGTGTTCGGCCAGATCACAGCACCCTGTCAT
Source organism: Pangasianodon hypophthalmus (assembly GCF_027358585.1). Lineage (NCBI taxonomy): Eukaryota > Metazoa > Chordata > Actinopteri > Siluriformes > Pangasiidae > Pangasianodon > Pangasianodon hypophthalmus. Next base: position 14,237,558 of record NC_069736.1, on the reverse strand, counting down.
TGATTATCTTCTTATAACAGCACACGTGGTCATGTTTTATTCCTTACGTGTCTTCTTTGTTCATGTGCATCATTCATGTTGTGTAAGTTTAACATCATTTAGCATGACATATGTCAATGGATCTGATTGAAAATGTCAAATCCAATTTCATTAGCATTGTATATAGTGCTTGGAAACAGAAGAGGTACCATGGCAGGATTCATTCCTCCATGGAATGGAGGCTGACATGGCAAAATTGTATCACTAAGCACCAATCATGGGAGGGTCAACCAACCAATCAGTCAACCGTACAGAAACCCCTGGAACATTCCAGCATCTAGCAGCAGGCAGGGACTGCATGGACTCAAAGGCATAACCAAGTAGCAAGGGATATTTCCAGGATTATCCGTGAGGACTAACACTCCTAACACTCCAAATGGGATGACATGTACAGAATAGTAGAAAGATCCTATGGGACCTCCAGAGCCAGACAGATCAACAAGCAATAGCAAATGAACCAGACATTGTAATAATAGATAAGGAGCAAAAACATCAGTGGTGATAGATGTGGCAGTCCCAAATGACAGTAACATCAAAAGGAAGGATATTTGATGCTCCATATATATATAAGGAGCTACATAGTCCTAGTCCTCCAGAGACCTCACTCACCAACCACTTATAATGGGAAAAATTGAATCTCAGTGATTTTGACCATGGCATGTTTGTTGGTTTTAGTATTTCAGAAACTGCTAATCTCCTGTGATTGAATTTTACTACCGTCTCAAGAGTGTACATGGTGTGAAAAATGGTGCAAAAACCAAAAACATCCAAGTAGATGGTGGTTCTGTGGTCAAAAACACCTTATTGATGAGAGAGGTCAGAGGAGACAGGATCTGACAGGAAGGCCAGAGTAACTAAGAAAAAACACTTTGTGCTACCGTGGTATGCGGACAAGCATCTCAGAATGCAAAACCCATTGAAGCTTGAGGTGGATAGGCTACAGCAGCACTACATGGTGTGCCTATGTAGATATGTTCTAAAGGTACAAATGAAGTGCTCTTAAGGGTACCACAGCAGCATCAATGAAAGGTACATTTTAGTACCTTTTACTGTAAAATATACTGGGGATCATTGATGTATTGGGGCTGTTTTGTGGCTCAAAAATTCTGCTAATCACCCAGAATATTTTAGCCCAGAATCTGGTTGCCTCTGCCAGGAGGTTAAAACTTGAGCATAGACTCATCTATCAACAAAATAATGACCACCAATCAAAGAGCCAAATCAAGACAAAAGGTTGCAGGAATGGTTTTGTAATGGTCATCTTCTCCTGATTTGACCATCATTGATTTTTTATTTTTTTTATTTTTTTTCCCAACAAACCTGTCAAAATTTTTATGCATCTGCAGCAAGTTGGATTTTATATTATTGGCATGGGGGCATACACACCATAATATGAAGATATATGCTACTTATTTAGAGAAAATGTTAAGGCTCAGGGATTTGTAGGAATGAAGCACTGCTACTATGGAAATCAAACTAATTTGTCATCTCACTAATTTGTGTTTTCTGCTGTTCCAAGCCAGAGGCAGTAAATTATAGGCTGCATTGTGTATTCTCTAAGATATACTTTGCATCATGCATTCTCTTAGAAGTTCCTTTTAAAGTCATAACACATTTCAGTTTTCTCAGATGTCGTATTCTGTTTCTAACTATCGCCTCTTTTGCCCATATCAGATGAGACACAAGGCTTAAAAGATCAAGATTAAATGTTTCATACCTAATTTAGTCAACTACTACCCAATGCAGGCTGATTATACTAATGTTGTTTTGCAGGAGCATGTTGCTTGGTTAAAAAGTGCAAAGCTAAAAGGTTTATCCAGTCACAGAGATTCAGCAGCAGTGTTCCTCACTAATTAATTTTTTTCCCCTAAAATGGCCCAAGGCTCAGAATGAGCAAACTTCTGGATATCAGTTCATAGCTCGAAGCCTTGTATCAGGCCCTTCAGATATGCTAATGAATTAAATGGAGTGCAATAGATAGATCATTAACACTGCATTTACAAGTTCTGTGTATTTTAATCATTTACATCTGTTGCAAGATTATATGCATGTTGTTTTTAAAAAAAAGTGTTCTTCAGTGTAGGAAAATGACTGTCACCTGAGACAGAGGTTTTGCTGGAAAATTACATATTAGGAATGTTTCCATAGATTGTCGTCTGTGAGGAAAAAACAGAATCAGTTCTCTTTTGCTAGAGAAATAATGTAGTGGTGCTTCTACCTGATGTGTATTAGTTGAATGAAGTTGAATTACAGAGTGGAGGCACTGGCAAGCCACCATACTAAAGTTGCCAGATTTCTAAAAAAAAATGTTGTTTTGTACCATATACTGTGTGGGGACACTTTTGTTTCAGGTCACATAGTGAATTTAAGCAGCAAGTAGCAATCCTGGTGAAGACGAAGGAGATTCTCAGGGACAACATTATTAAAGAACACTCGAATGGAAAAAGCAACAGAGCCATAGCGAAGACCTTAAACATCCCTGTCAGTCCAACTGGTTTGATAATATGCAGGCGGAAAGTTCACAGAACTACAACTAGCTAAATATCTCCGGACAGGTGCACCACACAAGATTTCACAATGCACTCTCAGCCTAATGATAAGGAAGTTAAAAGAGAAGCCATTAGTCGCACGAAAAGAGTTGCAGAACAACCTGAAAGCAGCACACAGAGAACAATAAGCAATGAAATGCACTACAATCACCTCTGTTCCTACACCTCACTCAAAACTCCTGTGCTGAAAAAGAAGCACAGAGATGGTCATCTAAATGCATTTACACAAATCAGACCTCTTTTAAAACTATGAGTTCAGATGAAATGAAAAAAAACTCTTTGGCAATAATTCAGCTTGTGGTGTTTGGAGAAAGAAGGGTTGCATGTATTATCCTAAAAATGCCATACACACAGTGAAACACGGTGGTGGGAGCATCATGATATACGGCTTCTTCTCTGAAAATGCTACTGCAGTGTTATGCATCATTGAAGGAAACAAGAATGGAGCAATGTACCGGGACATATTATAGGAGAATTTAATCTTATCGGCCAAGGAAATTTATTTGGGGAGAAGATGGATATATCGACAAGACAAAGACGCCAAACATACAGCAAAAAAATAACTCACAAAGTCTATTCTTCACTTCAATATTTTATCCTAAAACTTGGATGCCTCTGCCAGGAGGTTAAGATATAGATGAATCTTTGAACAATGGTGATCTGTGTTAGATCAAATCCACAACCACATGCTGAAAATGTGCTTCAATGGAAGGGATAAGACTCAAGGAAAATCTGACCTATCCCAACATCTTAAAGTAATTTCCTTTGTTTGGTTAATTTTTTTTTTTTCAAATTCTAAAACTTTGTTTATTTCCAGTTTTAAGTTCCCATACTTTCAGTGTGGTCTCAGACTTCTGTACCCCACTGTACATCCGGTACTACATTAAACTCAGTAGATTGCAGCAACTGGCAAGTGAGACTGATTGCCTGCGAATGTCCATGCGTCAACTTAATTATGCATCAATATATGTGATGCTCCAAGCATGGGACTGCACGCTTTATATCAGTCAGGCACGAAACCAATAAGCAGCAGGGTGATTTTGGAAGATTTAATCTTGGGAATGGAGGCAGGATTGTAAAAGGTGTCATAAATAATAGGCTTGGACTTCTGCTTTGATGATCCAGCATGTGTGCTCTGAGATGAGGTGGATGGGTGTAAATCATATTTTTGGCTATCAAACCAAAACATTTCAATTATCTGAAATCATTTGCAAATGATGACCAAATCTCCATGTCTCATGTTGGAATGAGAGTTGCTCTGAGTACTAGATGGTGCCTGTTTAAAAATGAGAAAAAATGAACAGACTTCAAGAATTAATAAAGACCTTGGTGTGAACAGGAATAGTTTTTTTTTTCTTTTTCTGAACTCTACTGATTTTTGTGGGAGAGAAATGCTGACATCTTTTGGGTTGTTTAAGAAATGCAAGCATTTCTTAGGTCCTCTTGTGTGTTCAATTAAAATACTTACATAAAATGTATTGCGTAAGGGTTTGTCAAGGTACAGACAGTATGAATATGGTCAATTCAAATGGCCATTACTCAGACAAACATCCCAGTATGCTGGGGTCACCTCCAGGGGCCATACCCATAATTTCAAGGTGTATGAACTGCTGTGCCACAGTGACCTGTTCATCTGGGACAACAGATCTGGTCTGATGGGTAATGGGCACAGATGGCCAATAAGTAACATCAACAACAGACAGAACCATCCTCTGTTGGTCAGAGTGGGGTTATCAGCAACACTCTGCAGCATCATCCATAACACTGACAAGCATACAGCTGAAGGTTAGCCAATTCTGTGCTTATGTGGACGCAGAGGAATTGCCAGTTTGTTCAGCGTTTGCATTACATCTCGTATGTGTAGCATATAGATTGGCAGTTGTTTCACCATGGTCACCATGTCATTTGATTATATTGATGTATTGATATATAGATTCTTGTTCTTGGCTGACAGGAGTGGAACCTGATGTGGTCTTCTGCTGTTGTAGTCCATCCACCTTATAAGGTTTGATGTTTTGTGCATGCTGAGATGCTTTTCTGCTCACAACGGTTGTAAAGAATGATTATTTGAGTTACTATATCCTTCCTGGCAGCTCGAACCTGGCAGCCATTTTCCTCTGACCTTTCTTATCAACAAGGCGTTTCCACCCACAGAACTGTCGCACATTGTGTAAACTCTAGAGACTGCTGTGTGTGAAAAATCCCAGGAGATCAGCAGTTTCTGAAATACTCAATCCAGCCCATCTGGTATCAACAATCATACCACAGTTATAGTCACACAGATCATTTTTTCCCCCATTGTGATGTTTGATGTGAACATTAACTGAAGCTCTTGACCTGAATCTGCATGATTTCATGCATTGTGCTGCTGCCACATGATTGGCTGATCATATAACTGCATGGATGAGCAGGTGAGTGTAACTCTATGCATGATATCCTGGTCTACTCTGATTTTAAAAATCAGCTGTATGAATCAAAACTTCTACAAATTTGCCATGTTACATTAATAACAAGTGTCAACATACAGAAAATTATTTAAATATGATTTAATATATGCATTGTCTGGAAAGCAATTACATTTTTTTCACTAAATATATGGCTGGACATCTGCTAGCCCAAGATACTCCTGAGCACGTGTTTTCTTTTTTTTTTTTCTTTTTTTTTTTCTTTTTTTTTTTTTTTGGTCGGCCAAAAACAATTCTACGCATGCGCAGTGCACAGGAAGCGCATGCAAACAAAGAGGAAGCGCGTGTGTTTGACTTAAAGGGGAATGCTCTGTGTTGTGAGCACAATTGTTCCCTTTGCAACGCCTTTTCACACAAAAAAAGAAGAAAATCAGAACTAGGACAAAAAAAAGAAAACAAATACCAAGGAGGTAAGTTGGATATTTTGTTTTAGAGCCTGTATGAGCATGCACGTTTACTTAGCTAACAATAAAGTCAGCTTTAGTTGCACCAGTTAGCATTCCCCTCAGGCTGAATCCTAAATGCTCCTGTGCTCCCTATAAAAGTGTGCTACATATAGTATAATATAATGACTTAGACACCCTATGTAGTGCACTTGTTATAGAATACGGGGATATTCAGGATGAAACCTCATACTGGAGCTGCTACCAGGTGTCTAACAAGTTAGTGAAGCTAGCTAGCTTCGTTGTCGTGGTTCCAGACAACAATATTTTCACTTTGTATGATTTTTGAACTGCTTTTAGATTTTTACTCGCCTTATTATAAAGCCACCTTTTTATAATGCGAATTATGCTAGCTTAGTTACCTAAAGCCTTTATTTACTTTGCAAGACCAACTGTCATCTCTGAAGTTATTCACCTTTTTTATGCAAAAGTATAGTGAGTGTAGTTATTTGAGTTAAAGTTTACTTAATAATAATAATAGTAATAATAATAATAATAATAGTAAACTATTATTATTATTATTATTATTATTATTACTATTAAATGCAGCATTTCCGTTTTAAGATTCAATTAAAAACACTTCCTGTTTACTCATGTGACGTCATCACGTCGAAGTAAAGATGCCACGTTCCAAATGAAAGTATTGCTGATGTTGATTTATATTCATCCTGTTTTCTAGAAATCACTTTGCCCTGTGTAAGATGCCCCGCCTTCCAATGTAACCTGGATGCATGGGCTCGGCTTCTGCAAGGCAGCAAGAACCCTGTGCAGGACCTTTCGTCTGTGCCTGATACAAAGCACGCTTCCACTCCTGCAGCACTGTCGCCCTGTAATCCACGCTTGGGGCTTTGCTTTGTCAGCAAAACATCCATCGAGACACTTCAGTCTCTCATCTCCATCTTTCCTTGCTGTCTCTCGGGCCACGTGGCAGGACGACCGGCCGAGCATGGCCGAGCAGAGATACTGCGTGGAGTACGCCAAGCGTGGCCAGGCAGGCTGCAAAAAATGCAAGGAGAAAATCGTAAAGGGGCTGGTGCGCATCGGGAAGATCGTGCCCAACCCGTTCAGCGAGTCTGCAGGAGAGATGAAGGAGTGGTATCACGTGAAGTGCATCTTCGAGAAGCTGGAGCGTGCTCGGGCCACCACCAAGAAGATCGAGGACATTACTGACCTGGAGGGCTGGGAGGAATTGCAAGATGAGGAAAAGGAGCTGATAAATAAGCTTGTAGCAGGTATGCAGGGTGAGGTGCATGGGGTACACTCGGTGACGCTGTTCCAATGCTTAAATCTTCTGCTCTCTGTCTCTCTTGACTGATCAGACCTGACTGCCAAGGCTAACGCAAGTCCAAAGAAGAAGGTGCAAGCCAAGTTAAACACCAGCGGCCAGATAACAAGTCCTCCTGCTGATCCGACGGTGAACGCGCCACGCAAGTTTTCCGGCTTCACAGGTATTCACTGGAGCTCTACCAACTTATATTAATACCGTAAACTCTTGATAAAACTCTTCAGGACGTGCTGTTATTAAAAGAAACTCTTCTGGGCTTCTTTGGGGTGACAGGAACTCCACTTCACATTGGGCTGCATCACACCGCCTCATTGTTGATTATTTTCCAATAACAGCATGTCACGTCATGTTGTAGTCTTTACATGTACTATCATATAAGTCATTATAGACAATGCAGACAATACAGTTTAACTCAGTCTCAGAGTTACATTGCTTTCCTATAAGTTTATCTGTAATTACTGAATAACATACTTAAATATGGATAACTTAAATGTAATAAGAACCACAATGTGTCATGGACTGCAATAAATCATTTTTCTTATTTTTTACCAATTTGAGAATGATTTTTACGAGCGATTTGAAATGATCGTTTGGCTTATTTAGAGCTCAAGACAGTATATTGTGCTCCTAGAGCATAGAGTAATTATGCTCTCTGTCTTCCACAGCAACAAAGGCAGGTCCGTCCTCATCGCGTCCAGGCCCGTCTCCTGCTAAAGCCTCTCAGGGCAGCGCTCTGTCCGCTCAGTTTTGCCAGCCCGACCATAAGGACTGCCTGTTCCGCGAGTTCCGCAAGCTCTGCGCCATGGTGGCCGAGAAATCCAGCTACAACGCCAAGACCGAGATCATCAGGGACTTCCTAAAGAAGGGTTGTGGTGGAGGTAGGATCCACCCACATGAGTTCTGAATTAGGAATAGATCAGAGACTATGGTTTCCTTTAGGTTTCAACAAAATGCCAAAGGAGAACTAGAGTAACCAATTCCTCTTCTCTCTCTCTCTCTCTCTCTCTGTTCCTCCTACAAAGACAAGTTTAAGGGAGATCTCTACCTCACAGTGAAGCTGCTCCTCCCAGGCGTAGTGAAAAGCGTTTACAACCTCAACGACAAGCAAATCGTCAAACTCTTCAGCCGCATCCTGAACTGCAACCAGGACGAGATGGTGTGCGACCTAGCACAGGTCAGTCATCCTGTACCACATTGAAAACAATAAAAAGATTTAAAGAGGTCGAATGGTTGAAAAAAACAAAAACGCTTTCATTTTTTTTGGGGTCAAAGGGAGACGTTTCCGAGACAGTGAGGATGTTTTTTGAAGCCAGCAAGTCGTTTCCTCCTTCAACCAAGAGTCTGCTGACCATCCAGGAAGTGGACGCTTCGCTAACCCGCCTGGCTCAGCTCACTAAAGAAGATGAGCAGCAGGCAGAACTGGAGGCCATCGCGAAAAAGTGAGCCTTATTATAATATCAGAGTATACACATACAAGTGTACTGAAATATCATCACTACTCACAACATTTGACGTTATTTTAGTCAGTATGATGTCACCGAAGCCTGAAATTTGTGCACGTGGTTGCAAGGTTTTTAAATAAAAACTCATTTGTTTGGATGGCAGATGCACAGGGAATGACTTGAAGTGTTACATCCGGCTGGTGAAACATGACCTGAAGATTAATTCTGGTGCCAAACACGTGTAAGTATTCCCTAACAACTGTTCTCACATCAACTAGGGATACAGGATGACACGACATAATAGACATCTTCTTCTGTGGTGTATATTAATATCTAATATTAATCAACCCATGCAGCATGTTTTTGTCCCAATCAACAACTACTGACGCCCCCACCATTTCTACACAGCCTGGATGCTTTAGACCCCAACGCCTACGACGCCTTCAAAGCCTCTCGAAACCTTGGCGACGTGGTTGACAGAGTCATACGCAATCAGCAGGAGGCAACGAACGGCGGCGGCCCGAGGAAGCTCCTGAGTGTCGAGGCTACACTTATGACCCCTGTGCAGCCCATGCTGGTCAGAGCTACTTTAATGTTGAGCAAATCTTAAAAAAAAATGCTCATTTGCATGAATGGAGAAGGTGGTTAATCCATGATTAGGCTTAGACTTATCAACATGCTTAATTCCTGTTAATTCAGACATGTATTAAGTACCACCCAAGGCTCATCACGATCCACGGTGGACTTTAACAAATTAAGCCGAGATACTTATGAGTTTTGAGCTGTTGTGCTTCTTCTTCTTGGTTTTTTTTTTTTTTTTTTTTTTTTCCCCAGGCAGAAGCCTGCAAGTCCATTGAGTACGCCATGAAGAAATGCCCTAATGGAATGTACTCGGAGATCAAGTACGACGGCGAGCGCGTGCAAGTGCACAAGAACGGAGACCACTTCAGCTACTTCAGCCGCAGCCTCAAACCCGTGCTGCCTCACAAGGTACGGATACAATTCACTGTTGTAGAAATCGACACATACAGTATAAATTTAACGCTGCGTTCAAGACGGATTTGTTTTCTTTCCTAGGTGGCCCATTTTAAAGAGTATATACCTCAGGCTTTTGCTGGAGGCCACAGCATGATTCTAGACGCTGAAGTTCTCCTGATTGATACCAAGACCAGTAAGCCTCTGCCATTCGGGACATTAGGAGTTCACAAAGTAAGCACTTTGCAGAGTTCTTATTTTAACAGAGAGGCGTATGATTAGTGATATTCATGACATTCTGTCTTTGTTTCAGAAAGCGGCCTTTCAAGACGCACAAGTGTGCCTGTTTGTTTTTGACTGCATTTATTTTAATGGTGTCAGCCTCATGGACAAGTGAGTGCTTTATTAATGGCACTATTCAATTCTTTAAATTAGTTTTGTTTTTTTTTATCCATTAAGTCAAAGTGTAATTTATCTAATGCAACAAAAAAAACTCCAGTTTGTGCCATTTGTTCTCTTTACATTCATTAATTACTATTTTGACAGCATCCATTTTGTAAGATGAAGGTCTTATTGTGTTTTCCCAGGCCGCTTTGCGAGAGAAGAAAATTCCTTCATGATAACATGGTGGAAGTTCCGAACAGGATTCTGTTTTCGGAGATGAAACACGTCACAGTATGTCTTCGTTTTCCATCTCCTAATCACGTACAGATGTCAGATGTTTGGACAGGCCTGATCGAATATCTGTTTTTCATGGTCTTAAAGACAAATGTAAACAGCGATGTTAATGGCTTGATCTAAATTTCTAAATCCAAAATTAGTTTTAACGTAAAATTAATCTGTTTATGCTCTCGTTAGATACAAACGTTTTTCAGAGAAAAATATTTCATGTCCAAAGGCTCTTGCGTATGATTTAAGAATAAATCAACTTGACAAATGATGGCCATTATACAAGTGAGAATAAAAAGGTTGTTTTCTGACAGAAAGCTGCTGACCTGGCTGAAATGATCACGCGAGTCATCAGAGAGGGATTGGAGGGACTGGTTCTGAAAGACGTCAAGGTAAAGCAACTCAGGGGTTAAATCCCCTGCTCAAGGCCCTTACAATAGCAGCGTGATGGTGCTGAGGTGTTGTATACGGTACATGAGTGAGAGCTGATCTTTTGTATGTCACAGGGGCCATATGAACCTGGTAAACGCCACTGGCTGAAGGTGAAGAAAGACTACCTGAATGAAGGAGCAATGGCAGACACTGCAGATTTAGTGGTTTTGGGGGCGTTTTATGGAACCGGCTCAAAAGGTGTGTAAAATGCCCTAATTAAAGGTAGAGTTTATACTGTTTAAAGGTCTTTCTGGAACTATAATAATCATAAAATAGTACATATACATTTAAACAACTGTGTTTTGCAATAATTCCATGCTAGCTTATTCATTTGAGGCCTGTGTTCACATTTATTTTCTGGCCCAGATCTCAGCTCATGGCAATGTACGTGATAACATTAGTATATAGCGTCAAAACATCAAAGCTAACTGTAGCATTGCTGATTAAATTTGTCCCGTTCTGTTCTACTCAGGTGGAATCATGTCCAGTTTCCTCATGGGCTGCTACGATCCGGCGTCGAAGAAATGGTGCACAGTGACAAAATGCTCCGGAGGCTACGACGACGCCACGCTAGCCAGACTGCAGAAGGAGCTGGACGTCATTAAAATTGGCAAGGTAACAATAATCCCAAACTGAGCACTTCATCTCCATGCCCCTTAACCCCAATTACAATACCCCGATGATGGTTTTATTTTACTCTCTTTCACAGGATCCCAGCAAGATCCCACCATGGCTAAACATAATCAAGAACTACTATCCGGATTTTCTCATCCGAGATCCTGAGGTAAAAACACGCCAGGGATTTATAAGAGCGATAGTCATTATGAATTTTTTTGCAGAAATTTGGTTTCTGAACTGGTCTCATTGGTTTATGATAATAATAAATATATAATACAATAATGGATTAAAACAAATTATACAACAGTGCTCTTGAATTCTCAAATCTGATCAGAAGGTGTTGATTAACAGTAGTTCCAGCTTGAAATTTTATAATGCCTTTGTTGTAATACGTTATCGTTGCTATAGTAACAGCTAATACGGATGGACTTGAATGGGCGACGCTGCACAAGGATTCTAATAAACAGATTTAAAAACGTGTTGTTCTTTAAGAATGAAACATGTATAATAGCTCATATGGTGAAGTTTCCTGTAAGGATATATTTAACATTTCATGGAAGGAGTCTCCAGTGTCAGTACTTTGTAAGTCAATACGTTTTCATTTCTGCCACGTGAAAGTCTTTGGAACAGAGCACAAAAAAGATTTCGATAAGGGAAAGACTTTTATAGTTATATAACTATAAAATGGTATAATATGGTGTAAAGTATGATGTGTCAATCATTAATAAAGTGAATATTTGCTGTCGATTATAAGGAATAAAGCACTTTGGGATGTGTTGTTATTGGGAAATTATTAACTCCAGGATGGTTGATTTGGTTGATTATTTTTCTATAACAGCAAGCCCTGCCATGTTTTATTCCTTAGTTAAATTTGCAGTGTTTCTCTCGCTCACAGAAAGCCCCAGTTTGGGAGATCACAGGAGCCGAGTTCTCCAAGTCGGAAATGCACACAGCCGACGGCATCTCCATCCGTTTCCCACGATGCACTCGTATGCGTGACGATAAGGACTGGAAGACGGCCACCAACCTTCCCCAGCTCAAGGTTCGGCAACTCTGAAAAGGGATAATTACTATATACATACACTATATGGCCAAAAGTATGGGGACGCCTGACCACTGAATGTCCTGTACCAAAACTATGGGTACAGGACGTATTAATACGCAGTTGGTCCCCCTTTTCCTACTATAATGGCTTCCACTTTTCTGAAAAGGCTTTCCGGTAGATTCTGAAACATGGCTGTGGGGATTTGGGCACTGATGTCCAGCAAGAAGGCCTGGTGCAAACTTGGTGTTCCAATTCATCCCAAAGGTATTCAGTGGGGTTGAGGTCACAGTTCTGTGCAGGTCACTCGAGTTCTTCCACTCCAACCTTGGCAAATCATGTCTTCATGGAGCTCGCTTTGTGCACAGGGGCATTGTTATGCTGGAACAGGATTGGGCATCTTAGTTCCAGTGAAAGGAAATCTTAACGCTACAGCATACCGACATTCCAGACAGCTGTGTTTCCAACAGTTTGAGGAGGACCCACATATGGTCGGGTGTCCACATACTTTTGGCCATATAGTGTGCATTACAACAGTGTAGCCTGGGACTAATATTTGTGTATGAGGCTAGTTTAAGGTAAGATAAGGTAAGCTTTGGTCTTGTAATGTCTTGAATGCTCATTCTGGATTACACGGCAACGCCATGTTATGAACAAACTGAGCCGACACAAGGGATAAATGGTCGAAATGTCCATTTTGTAGGAACTTTACCGTATCTCGAAGGAGAGGTGCGACTTCGAGGTGACAGCAGGGCCGTCTACAAGCAGCAAAGACGACAAGGGCTCATCAGGAGCAGACAGCGGAGGCAGCTCACCGTCCACCTCCAATGGAGCAGCAAGCTCAAACAAAGCCAGTAAGTGACTAACTGTCAGTTTCAGGTTTTATAAATCCTGCTTAACTTCAAATTCAATACTAAATCCCATTACATCTGATCTCACGTTGATCATTTGAACATCAGGCAAAATATGCATGGATTTATTTATTTAAAATATGGTCCCGGATTTTGTTCAACTGTTAGTGATTACAGTTAATGCAATGGTTTGGCACTTTGTCATTGCCATCTCCAAGTAAAGTAGTAGGAAGATCTGTAGAACCTGGCCTTCAGAACTGGGATTAGAGTAATTTATGCCATTTTCCTGAAAGATATATTATATTTGTTCCAGAAAATGGTCACACTCCAAAGCCAAAGCCGGTGAAACCTTCAACTCCATCCGCTGCCAAGAGGAAGCTGCCCACTGAGCGACACGACGCAAAGAAGGTCTGATTCATATTGAAACAGACAGAAGTGTCTTTTGGTTTTTTTTTGTTTTTTTCACGCCGTACACAGCGTGCTACAGCTTTTGCACTTTGTACAGCTTTTTCCGCTCTCCTGCAGAGCCTTACTCAGGTCACTTGCTCTGATTCGTTTCAGATTAAGGTCGAAACAGTTCACAGCAACGGGCAAAGCAAAGCAAAAGCTTCTCCGGCTAAGGCAGCTGACCCACAGCCTGAAAAGGTCAGTGTTCTTTTGTGCAGTGAAAGAAAAAAACAAAAAAATAAATAAATAAACACGGAATGAGAATCAGTCACACACAGTAAACATCACATGAGAGTCTGGATGTTCTCAGCTTCTTGAAGGTGTGGATTAATTTTCTATAACTGCAGCTCAGAAGTTCCAGCTGCAAGGCAAAATATATTAATGCGCAGAAACTTGCATGGTGAAGACATGTACACATGTAACTGTTTTGTGTGAGGAGATGGTTATTTAGCATTTTTGGAAGGAGTCTCCAGTGTCAGCAACAAAGTGTTTTGTAGGGGGCTTTACAGCGAGATGTTTCATGGATGTGCCACAACATCAAATGTAACTATAAATGGATAAAAAGTATGACTTGTTATTCTTTAATAAATAAGAAAATGTATTCGATGGCAAATGGCTGTGCTTTAAGAGGAATTTTTAAAAAAAAAACCTTCAGGATGTGCTATTACAGAAAAACACCCCGTCGTTGTTTATTTTGCTACAACCGCACGCCCTGTCGCGTTTTATTCCTTACTTAAACGATCAGTTGGAATTCATCTATGAAACTATTTTTGCAGACCCTGCTAAACATCTTCACCGGAGTAAAGCTGCACCTCCCGGAATCGGTGCAGGAGTTTGAGAAGCTGCGGCGATACTTTTTGGCGTACGATGGCGATCTCGTTCCGGATTACGACGCTGCCTCCGCAACACACACGTTAGCCGAGCCCGAGGAGGGCAGCCGGGTCCAGAAAGTCAGCTCCAACTGGATCTGGCAGTGCATAAGGAAAAGAAGAGTGGTTCCCCCCTGCTGAAAGACAGAACCGCCCTGACGGGGCAGCGTGCTGCTTTTGAAAACATTTCTTGCGTAATAAAAAGTGGCCTTCAGACCTTCAGACAACTGAAAATATTGTTGACCGTAACACAACATGTGTTCATTCAGGACAAACTTTATGAACTTGTGGCAGTTTACTTTTGAAATGGTATGTCTCAACAAGGCCGCGTTTACATTTTTTTTTTCTAAACACTTTACCATGGTGTGGTATATCAATAGCAACATCGGCTTTCCAGTACTTCCAAATCAGATCAGTTTCATGTTTTGTTGTTTTTGTTTTTTTTTTATTTGCAGCAGAAGCCATCACTGATCTCTTGTACATAGAAGCCATCACTGATCTCTTGTACATCTCTTGGATAGAGTAGGTCGAAGTTCTTGGATCACGATGTTATGCAGAAGCTCAGTCTTTGAGCACGTCATGTGCTGAATGTCATTTTATAGAAAAAGAAACTGGCTTTCTAGAATAAGAGACAACGTAGCTTGCCTATGCAAAGCAGAACACACACCTGGGCCCTGTCCTTCGTACGTGGATTATTTAATAAATTAGCTAGATTGTATTGTTGACGATTCGACACGATAATGGATTTGATCATTCAACAAGACCGGCTCGGGAGCAGGCTAAAGTCGGGTTTACGCTGAATAGTTTTCAGCTCGATTTTTTTAAATTTACGGTACGGACGTTCCTATGAACGTCTACGGATAGACATTTTAAACTAAAGAGTTACGTGTGGGAATGTCCAGTCATCTCAAACAACTCAATCTGGCTAAACTAATCATGTCCTCAGGTGCATTTGTCCAGCCTGTTTCAAATGATCAGGATTAGTAAATCCCACTTACGCTGTCTTATCTTAGATTTGCTAAGCGACGTACTAAGAATGGAGTCCTGTTTGAAGTGGATATGATTTTTATACACTAAAAAAAAAACGTTAACCTAACACAATGCAGTGCATTACGATGCATTACAGTGCATGAAGTGTTTAGTGCTGTATCAGTTAAGATAATAGTGGGAGGGAAGTTGATTTGACATATTTTTTAAACAAATAAAAAAAAAAAAAAACGAGAGAGAAGCAGTTTTTGGAAAAATGTGCAGTATTACACAATAGGTCAAATTATAAAGACACCAACATAAAGCAATAAAAGTCTGGGACTGTCCTAAATATGAACGCAAAACAAATGGTCATATCACGTTTCAGGTGCAGATTAGAGTTAACATTTTTAATGCTTATTTACAACGAAACCATCTGTTGAAATATTTCATGTTTTTTTTTTTTGTTTTGTTTTGTTTTTTAAAAAAAAAACAATGACATAATTGAAACATTGAACATTTCTCACCAGAAAAATAAACACTCTGCTCATTTATCGCTGTGTTTACATTTTTTTTTTCTTTAAAAAGTAGCTAGCTACATGGAAATTTAAAGACTTGTACGTTTACTGGTGTATTTCGTAGTGTATTTAATGAATGATGTTATACCACAGCACTGATTCATTTTCTATTAAGGTTTATATTAATGTGCTCCTATTAATACATTATAGTTACTATAGTAACAACTTACACAGGATAAAGTTGTTAACAGGAAATCGCTTGTTTCATCATTCTTTAATAAAAGTAATGTAATCGTTGGCAAATTGCTGTGGTATAAGAGGAATAAAACATTTTTGGGCCGTGCTATAATCAACTTCAGGGTGGTTGTTGATTATTTTCCTTCCTGTTTTATTCCTTAACTGATGACTACGTACAAAAATGTAACTTTCAGAACGCAAGTTGATGCTTATACAGTCCAGATATGGTTAAAAGGTAAAAAAAAAAAAAAAAACACAATACACATTTATATTTACAGTAATTAAAGAATATACAGCAATACAAATTCTGTAGTACTCTGTGTATAAAACTAGACCTTTCCTACTGAAAGCATGCAAATATATTCCACATCATTTTCCATAACCTTTCTAAATGTTTGGTACCAGTGCAGCTTCTTATGAATCAGTGTCCAGTTTCCTCTTCCCTGCAAACCCAGTCCGTGACTCTCCCTGAGACTGTGGACTCAAATCAAACTCCTCAATCATGTAGCAAGGCTTTAAAAAAAAAAAAAAAAAAAAAAAAAAAAAAAGATCATTATCACCATGTTAATGAACACCTACAGAATAGGGAGGATCTTTTGCCAGACAATCTCATGTTACACTAACAAATGTCTAGTCCAGTTTGTTTTATTATTTGAACAGGGTTTCCTTATATGCAACAGTCAGCTCTGGAATTATTGGCACCCTTGGAAAAGATGTGTGAGAAAGTTATGAATTAATGGTTAACTAGCTTAATCTCACACTGGAAATTAGAGAAATCTAATCATAGAAATATATTTTTAACAAAACTATCTGTCACAATTATTGGAACTCCTAGAAATTCCACCCCGATATCTTTTATTGTTAAAGCAAGGGTGCCATTAATTCTGGAGTTGCCTGAAAAAGCAACATCATCCACTGGGAATAATTTTTAAAAATGATCTGCTCTTTTGGATGCAGCTAATAATGATTTGTTTCCTTTCTTTTGAATAATTCACTCATCTAACAGTTATTTTCACTTCAACATCAATAAAAACGTCAAAGTTCAATAATGGCATCCTGAAACACGGAACTTCTAAATGCTAACATTTAGCATTCATCCTAATAAAATCAATGATTTTTTTGTCCATATGTTCTACTGAGAAAGAATTCAGATTCACAAAAAATATGTATAAATAAAACAAATGTAACTTGATATTAGCTAATTTCAAATTTTTTTAGTTGTAGCCAACCAGTGCACAGCTGTTAACGAAGTCTTTCCTATCATCACTTATGTAATATGTTGCATCCCACCTCAAAATTACATACGTGGTTTATATTATGAAGTGTTTTTGTTGTTGCTTAAATACAACACATCAACGATAAAACTTTATTTTGATGATAGTTGACGATCTCAACTGTTTTGGAGTAGACTTCTACTTTTCTTACTTGTCACTATACAGAGAATCTCAGTTTCTCATATCAAAACCTTTTACATCCAACATACTGGTATTCTCCCTTTTCCTTTGACATTGGAGCTGAATAGAAAACTGACCTGTCGAGAGGATTTAAGAAGAGTGGCTGTGCGTAAGCTGGAGGAAGCTCCGGGCTTCTCCACTCGCTGCAGGACGATTCGTGTGCGTGGAACGTGACTCCATGACTGCCCCAGTCCTGCCTTCAGCTGATTGTTCCCATCTCGCGTTACATGATTGGTCACCTGACACATCCATATCCCAAATTGACTTCCTTGCACATTCACTGTGAACCGTTTGCACTATAATGGGCGATTGACGGAATTCTTTCTCCGGTAAGCCACCGAAGAGTCTCACTTAGACATCGTCAAGAATGAATACTCACCAGAACGGCTACGTTAAAATCTTTGGCGATGATCTTCAGCTCTGTAGCTACTTGCATCATCAAGGACATACCTACAGAAAGTGACAAATCGACACTAACTCATTCATTCAAATTCATGAGACTGAGAAATTTTTTATTTAAAAAAAAAAAAAAAAGTCCACCTTCATTCTGTTTTCCTCCAAGCATATGGGAGAGCACGGCTGACACGGAATCCACAATCACGGCTTTGACTGAACCACCAACAGCTCCCTCAGAGAATCAAATTGTGAGGTCAAATTAGAGCATATCTGCCTTTCTTTTAATCAGTGAGCTCAAATTAGTTTTAAAATCAAATCAATTTACCTTCTGGAGACCGCTGGCTCTTAGATTTTGAAGGGAGGACAGTAAGGCGAAGACATCAAACACTCGGAGCACACTGATCCTCTGAAGAGCATTCATCTACGTACGTGTATAAACACAGCCGTTATGTTAGGAATAAAGCTCTTGGGAGAGTCCTGTTATGTTAAAATAATAAACGACAGCGAGGGTGGAGTTACTGTTACCAGCCCAGTACGTGTTTTATTCCTCTTATTCAACAATTACAATTTTTTATTTATTAAAAAACATGTCAGTTTTTATCCATTAATAGTTACATTTAAAGTTGTGGAACATTCATGAAAAAAGTTAGTTCCTGTTATGAAAAGTTGTGGAACTTTTGTTTCTATAGTAGCAACTTACACAGGGACTTGTATTGTAGATGTGAAAGTTGTTACTATAGAAACAATACGTGTATAATATATGCAAACCTCGCAGATGAAAATAAATCAACGCCTTCTGACCAATCGGAATGGAGAACGGTATGGCGCTGAGGGAATC
The DNA here is from genome assembly GCF_027358585.1 of Pangasianodon hypophthalmus. Taxonomy (NCBI): domain Eukaryota; kingdom Metazoa; phylum Chordata; class Actinopteri; order Siluriformes; family Pangasiidae; genus Pangasianodon; species Pangasianodon hypophthalmus. The sequence goes on along the minus strand of NC_069736.1, from coordinate 14,219,023 downwards.
ATTTCAGATCAGTTGTGGGTGTCCTACCTGCTCTGCTGTGTTGACGGTTTTCTGCTGGAGTATCTGAAGCAGCCGGTTAGCACATATTCCTCCGTTTGTGTCGATGTACATTACCTTCTGCTTCAGCTCATGTGCAACGTTAACAGCTACGCTGAAGCACATCTAAGGGTGAAGATGAGATAGGAAAAAAATCCAATAAAATAAGACAATGTGTCTTGTGCTTTAATGGCTGATTCTGCTATCATGAAAAGCCCTCGAACTGGGGAAAAATTATTTTAATACTACAAATCAGGGGTGTCACATATACAGGCCTTGGGCCCAATAATCACCACACTACATTTGACATCGTAAAAAAGAACTAATTTAGGTGTTTCACAACAAAGGGGGTGAATACTTATGTAATTAGCAACGTTTTTGCACCTTCAGATAAATGCTGATAAATGAACACATTTAAAAGGAGTTGTTGATGTTATTGGGCTCCTAAACTGATTTATTTTGGTCCACTGGATGTGTAATTTGACTCGTTTTAGCTAAAATGAGTCAAATGAACCACACATGGATGAAATTTATAGGCGCTGGAAAACTCCACTATATATTATGCCATTTTGGAGGTTTGAATGTCAAAGCTCACCTGGGTTTTACCTGTTCCTGGTCCTCCACACAGTTCAGTGATCTCGCCTGTGTACAGACCCGAGTCAAGAAGTTTATCCACACTACACAGATGGAGAGGAGGAAAGCCAGACTTTAGTCTTAAACACACCATAACAAGGTTATACACAGGTACACAATTTCCATACAAGTATATAATACTGTCTCTGATTATGAAAATGACAGAGGTGCCAGCATTACTAGTATCTGTGTTAATGGCCATATTACTATATGTAGTGTTATTATATATAAGTATAATATAGTATATTATATATAGTATTATTATATACTGTATGATTACCTTTCAACAGCAGTGAGAGATATTTAGTGTTGATGAGCACAGTTTTTTTTGCGCAGATATGAACTATACTATAGGAACACTGAACAAAAGTGGTCTTTACATACATCTTTTATCACTTACTAGCTATTTTCCCCCCAGATTCAAGATTCAAAGCGTTTATTGTCATGTGCACAGTGAAGAAAACCAAGTTTCCCTGTACAATGAAATTCTTTCTTTGCTGTCCACATTGATGCGCACTAAGCAACATTAAAAAAATGAGGCTACTGTTTAAAAAAAAAAAAAAAAAAGTAGTGCCTCCATTTTTGTTTACTAACCAAACAGACCACAGTCCCGTGGTCTCACTTGTTTTCCACTGGCACACAAGACTGAGTTAAATGTATTCAAAAAAAAAAAGTTGTTTCGTTTTGTCCTGCAAATTCGCCTCTTTCACATTCTGTGCCCTTTCCCCTTCGGTGAATTGACTTTTCCACCAAGCAAATTTTATTCACTTACATTTACATTTACAGGATTTGGCAGATGCTCTTATCCAGGGCGACTTACAATTATCTCATTTACACAACTGAGCAATAACAAATGTTAAGGGCACTGCTCAAGGGCCCAGCAGTGGCAGCTTGGTGGTGCTCAGGATTTGAACTCTTAACCTTGACCTGAACTCTAAACCCCAGATGTTAGAAATAAAAGTTTTTCCAAAGATGCAGTCATTCACAGGAGTTTGTACAAATGCCTGATTGTCTCAGAGTCCTGGAACATCGATACTGTTTGTCATTTCCCTGCTGCATGTTACTGTATTACTCATTCAATCCTGTGTTCACACGCTTCTGTCTGTACTGAGATATGGGAGCGTGGGAATGCTGTCACCTAGCGATTCCTGTGGAGAGGATGGAAGTGGAGCTCAGCAGCTCGTCGTACAGGTCGGCTCCTGAAACCGGAAACGCGGCGTGCTGAGCCAGAAGCACACGCCGAACTGCCACTAAGGCCTGGAAAGAACATGCAACACTTCACACACACTTCAGTTTTATCTTGTACTGCCTGTAGCTCAAGACCTCTTATCTGGTTTGAGCTAAGGTTGGGGGCTATACCTCAACATGATATTAATATTGTGATAATTTATGTCACACTTTTCGGAGATATCATGGTTACTGTGATATCTTTTTCTTTTTATATATAACATCTAATAACACTGAGTGGAAGCAGACCATTTGATGTTAATGTTTTGCAGTATTTCACAAGTCACAACGTTATCGTCATATGTACAAGTACCATGTACAAAGTATAATGAAATTCTTGCTTGAAAGCTTCTTCACAGACTATAAACAAGATAAAAAAAAAATAAACTAGACAATACTACTAAATACAAAATAACCAAATATTTAGACATAACAATAAGTTGGCACAAAGTGAAAGTAACCACTCCTGCAAAATTCGCCTCTTTCACATTCCGTGCCCTTTCCCCTTCGGTGAATTGGCTTTTCCTCCAAGCAAATTTTATTCACATTTGGGCTGAACACTGCTTTAGATGCAGAAAAGTTAGTTTTGTAAAACTTTCACAGACTGACAGAACTTCCAGCCAATCAAATCAAATACTCTCTTTTTTGTAGCATTATATTAGCCCGTGAAAAGATTTTAGCATGACATTGCTGTTCTCCATTCAAACAACTGATGTGGAGAGTGTTACTAAGGTTATTTTTCCTACTCAATTTGTAACAAATCCCAGATCCTGTGCAATGGTTGGCTAAAGTTTCCCCTTTATTCGAATTCCCCCTTTAACAATTGTTTATATGTTCTGTATTTTTATACCTACAGTTTATAAGCTCATAGCTACGGACAGTTCTTTGGGCAACTTTCACTGTTTTAAATGTGCTTCATCAGTAAAGTTTACTTATGTCTATTTCTTTTTCAGTGTTATTTTATCCTGGAAGATATTAGATAAGGTATCATTGAAGTCAGTTTTTTTTTGTTTTGTTTTGTGTTTTTGTGAAAAGCAACACTGCTGTTTTGTCAGCATGTCATGTCACAGAAAGTCAAAGGTTCCCTTCGATAGACTGGTGTCCCAACTCGGATGTATTCCCACTTCACGCCAAATTGTTCCTTGGATAGTCTCCGAATCCACCACGACCTTGACCAGGATAAAGCGGTTTACTGAAGATGGATGGATGGATAGATGGATGACATGTTCTGAGGTAACATCAGTTGTGTTTCCAAATTCAGGACTCATTTGATCTAACAGCTTAGCAAGATGAACATATAGACAAAGTGTTATTAAATACTTAGTGTACAGCTGAGTTCACTACAAACCTTATAGGACACTGAGCATTTCTGGGCCAGATGTTCAGGGTCAGACAAGACAAGGTCCTCGACTGAAAGACAAATATGGTTAATTATAGCAATGCTGAATTTAAATTTTAATGGGAAAACAGTCTGTCAGGCAGGCAGAACCTGTTCTAACATCTCCTCCATGTAGAGCTTTGATGAGGTCTTCACTCAACCCTGGACACAGACCTTCTCTCAGAAGCACCATGTCACTTCCAGTGGAAGCATTCAGTAATCTGGAAATATAATAATATCAGTTTACTCAGTTTACCTAGCTAATTATACACAACCTGCTAGCTAGCTGTAGATAATAACATTAATTATTACTCATTAATATTAACATCCCACACGTATATATTTCCTAACAGTTTCTGAAAAAATATATACATTATACTATATAAATATATATTATAAATATACTAAAACTCACACATCTTGCAAAGTGGCGACTCGCGCCTTATCGATACAAGGACTAATAGATTGACAGAGCATCCAGCCAATCAAATTAACTCTTTTTTTTTCGTAGCGTTATATTAACCAATGAAAATAGACATTCTCATGACGCCACCATTCTCTGATTGAACAACTGACGGAGGGCGTTGCTAAGGTTGTTTTTCCCACCCTTATTGCGATAAATCCCGCCTACTATTCAATGGTTGGCTAATAGCTCTCACCCAGTAGTTGTGCGTGGTATATAACTAGTAGCCAATCAGCTGTCAGAAGGCGGGATTTGTCGGAAAACGGTTGGGGAAAAATGCAAAGTGGTTAAGGTGAAGGAGTTGCCAGGTTGGAGGTTTTCAAACGTATCTTGAGCACGTTATAGAACTGTATGCTACAGTATGTTTACATTATATGTATTTATGTAAAATATTTTGAATTGTAATCACATTTATATACAATACTATTTCTAATATACACAATATTTATTATTCAATATATTGTAATATAGTGTAATAATGTGAAACCACAGAGATGCAGTGTATATATATATATAGCTATATTTAATATAGCAATGTTGGAATTACAGCATGGTCAAACTTATAAGGCTGTAAAGGGCTTAATTTGCCATGGTGGTCCGGTGTGTTGTTGTCTCACAGTTCCAGGGTTTTTCATGCTCTCCTCTGTCTGCTCTTGGTTCTCTGGGTTCTCTGGGTTCTCTGGTTTCATTCCAGCTCCCAAAATGGTGTGAATGGGTGTGTGAATTGCATGGTGTTCTGCAAATGACTGGCATCCAGGATGCAATAACACCTTACGCCCAGTGTTCCCAGGATCCACTGCAACCCTGACCAAGATGAAACTGTTACTGAAGATGAATGAATGGATGATTTTGGGTGAGATAGTCTTGAGATCGACTGCCTGTTCTGGGCTGATTTTTTGGCAGGATTTATTAGGTTGGACTGGATTCAGGTTGTACTGGCAATGGTGGTTCTTGGGCTGGCTTTATTGACCTGTGGACTGCAGCCAATGGATTGGTTTTAGTGCTGGTTTTATTGACCCTTGGTCTGGAGGAGTATTGTAGGTTTTGGGCTGAATTATTTGTTTTAGGTCTGGGTTTGTAGAGATATCAGGCTTTTTTTATTGAGTATTTGGCTGGTTTTGGGTTAAGTCCAGGTTTGTAGGGAAAAACACCAAGCTGTTTTTTTTTTTTTTTTTTTTGGTTGGTTGGTTTTAAATCTGGGATTTGTAAGGATATCCAGCTGTTTTTATTGACCAATTGGCTGGTTTTGGGTTGTTTTTAAATCTGGGTTTGTCAGGAGACTGAGCTGTTTTTTTGGGTTTGTTTTAAGTCCAGGTTTGTAGGGATGTCGAGCTGTTTTTATTGACCAGTTGGCTGGATTTGGGTTGAGTTAGATTCCAGCTTTGTCAGGACACCTGGGTTTTGGGTTGGTTTTAGGTCTGGTTTTGTACCAGCATCAAGCTTTTTTTGTTGCCCCATTGGCTGGTTTTGGTCTGGGTTTGGGTTTAGGCTTGGGCTTGTAGGGACATTGAGCTTTTTTGTTGACCAACTGGCTGGTTTTGGGTTGTTGTTAAATCTGGGTTTGTCAGGACACCGAGCTGCTTTTTTTTTTTTTTTTTTTGGGGTTGGTTTTAGTTTTAGGTCCGGGTTTGTAGGGATGTCGAGCTGTTTATACTGATTAGTTGGCTGGTTTGGGGTTGACTTTAGGCCTGGGTTTGTAGGGACACCAAGCTGTTTTTATTTTGGGCTGGTTTTAGGTCTTTTCTGTGTTGACTTTAGGCCTGAGTTTTGTAGGGACATTGAGCTGTTTTTATTGACCAGTTAGCTGGTTTTGGTTTGACTTTAGGCCTGGGTTTTATAGGGACAGAGCTTGCTGTTTTCAGTGTTGGCTTTAGGTCTGGGTTTGTAGGGACAGAGTTTGCTGTTTTCTGTGTTGGCTTTAGGTCTGGGTTTGTTGTAGGACCATTGGAATGGGTTTTGTCAGACTTGGCAACCTTGCAGCGACGAGCGCACCGTCGTAGTTCGAGGGCTAGGCTAGCTGTCTAGAGCATTCGAGATGTTTATTGTCTATGAGAAGGGAATTCGCTTCGAGCTATCGAAACCTCAAGGGAAATCTCAATAATGGGAAGGAGCGCGAGCTGCTCATGTACCTGTCCTGCAGCACGCCTGCGTCTGAAGCGAACCTGAAGCTAGCCTGTTAGCCTGCGCGCGACCCATCTGCAGCTGTATAAATACTGACCCCAAAATGGTGAGTTGACGCTTCCAAGCAAACCTGGCTAGCTAGAAAACCCAGCACTTATCTACTTATATACACACTCAACACTTAATATTAATATTTTTTTATGTAAATATATTTCCATTTGGTAGTATATTAGAGCTGTCTGACGTTAACTGTTGTCTTTTCTCAGCAAAAATTATTTCAGTATTTTGAGCATTTAAAAACAGGTCTTAATGTTAAGTTAGCAAGCTGCTAACTCAACCTAAAAGCGCAGTTTGCTATTTATTTTGGATTTAGGGAACATTTTTTTTTTTTTTATAAAACTGAGGTATGTTGAAAGCGTCATTTTGTGTTAAATGTAAGTTCTATATTAAAAACTCAGTGTGTAGGAAGTAACGTTACAGCATTACAGTACTGGTGAAAGTGAATAGCTGCGTAGCTGCTGTGTGTTGATGCAGCTGGTCGACCTCAGAGCACTTTCTAGCTGGATTACTCAGTATTTCTTGGATTAAAACCCAATAAACCCTCCAATATATTATAACCAAGACAGCATTATTATTATTATTATTTATTTATTATGTCAAAAAATGTTCTGTTCTACCTAAGACTTTACCAATATGGCCAATATCTATGCCATCCAAATTAAAAGAATAGTTCATAGTGTGCTCTGAAATCAAAATTGGTGTTTTAATGCATTTAATAATTGTTCCTTAGAGTTATGGACACTAATACAATAGTATATTTTTAAAAAAATTATATTTATATATATATATATTTGGAGATATTCCCATTTTAATTTTATAGATTGTCACTTGTGGAACAGTTATTTTGATGACTCATCCTGTACTAGTCTCGTGTTAATCCAATGAAATGCTGTGGACGGGTATGTGGGCGGGTCTTGCGCTTACAGTAGTGACTGTTGAGCAGCAAATGTGGTTCCTTAGTGAGTATTTGGCTGTGCGTTTTCCCATATTCACTTTTCCAGCTATCTCTTGCTTGAGGAAAAATTGGTTGGTGTTTGAAAGAGGTACAAGTTTGTTTGGATGTTTGCGAGTTGGCGGCTATGTGACAAGACACTTTTCAGAGGAGTGTTTAATCAAATTTGGGTTCTCCGATCCCGGAATGTCTCATTACCTCAGATGTTTCTCCGTGATGACCCTTGCGGCTCTCCGTAAGCAGCAACCTCAGCTCAAACATGTTCGGCATAACTCGGAAAACATGCAACATCTCGTCATCTTGGATATGGTCCTCCTTAAAGTCAACAGGCGTGGGTGAAGACGGCAGTGAGAAATCCTCCACAGTGAAAAAAGGCTTTTGCTGAACTCTACCTCATTCACTAAGCTACTGTAAAGTTTGTTTAGATTCCCCGTGGGTGTGGCATGTCTCAAAATCTATTGTCTGAGTAAATCAGTCAACACACTGTCACTCTGATATCCTGCTTCAGTAGGAAATACATCAACATATGGAATCAAATCATGACTCTTACACCGTTTCATGGGGACTTTAACCGGAAATGAAATGGACACAATTTATAACCTACTCCGAATGTAATCCCAGCAGTTCACTGTCTGTTGTTGGTGGGTCCGGAGCCTATTGGAGGAACACTGGGAGAGCAATGCGAATACACCCTGGGTGGGACGTCAGTCCATTGCAAGGCACCATTTACACACGTTCACACTGAGGGGGAATTTAGAGTAGCCAATCCACCTACTGGCTGAGAGAATGTGGGAGGAACTCGGAGGAAAACCACATGGACACTCGGAGAACATGCAAAGACAGCAACTTGAGCATAGCCAGATTTTCATATACTTGCTCTAAGTAACATCCGTAAACTCTGTAATCTTGTTTTTTTGAATGATCAGTTTTGTTCAGATTTTTTGCCAGTTGTTTTTTTTTTTGCAAAAGTATGAATACATGGACCTTACTTAATATGTAATTATTGTCTTAAGCAGAATTTTTCCACTACGTCAGAATTGTAATGCTCGTGTGATATGTGCATCATGAGTTTTATGACTGACAGCTCCATGAGTAATTTTGCTTTCCTTGTACCTGAGCCAAGAGCAATGAGTGCATTACACGTGTAGAAAGTCTAGGGGCAAAACTGTGCAAATGAGCGTTAGAAACCTGTTATTTTTGGCATGATTATCGTTTGAAAGCCACGCGAGTAACATGCCAGGAGTGTTTTGCCTATGCAAACTAAACTGCATTAGTCCACCATCCAACAGCAGAGTTTTTTTCTTGTAAGAAGTAGGAAGTTTGTATTCTACAGAATCTCCACTTTGCATAGGACCACATCACACAACTCCATCCTTGATTATTTTCCAATGAGAGCAACTCTGCGTGTTGTATTCCTTACATAATAACATATGAAGCAGTGATCATATAAAGGTTTGTTGTGTCATGTAACCCAAATGTTCAGATCTAAACTGGTCTTTTTCTTTGTGCAGGTGTTCTTGTTAAACCCTCTGGAGAATCTGAAAACCTACATAAGCAACCGTCCACCACTGGTCATATTTATGGTCAGTGTAAGCGCCGTGGCCATTACATTCCTCACGGTCGGATATTTCTTTAAGATCAAGGAAATTAAATCGCCTGAAATGACAGAGGTAGGAGGTGCTTGTTTGATTTTCTTTTATTTTTTTCAATGCAATCTTGCAATTTGGGTTAAACGAATATGAATCCCAGTATTCAAATGTCACAGATGTGGACTTCAGCACAAGAGCATCCTAGTGCTTTTAATCCCAGTGGCATGTTTACAGTAAAGAGGGTATTAAATACACGTTATCTTCCTGGTTAATAATGAATTAGTAGATAAATGGATGTGGAGCAATATTAGGTAATGTAATATAATAGTAAAACAGCAAGCCAGCTGATAAGAGTTATCATTCAGTCCACATCTAGCCCACACTGTTTAACTCTCCTATAATCAACAACCAGGAAAACATTAACAATTTTATCTACTCTTTCAATATTACAATATTCTTCAGTATCAAAAAATGCATGTTTACCTGACCCTGTCTTGTTGGGACGTGTGAAAAGGAAATTCAACAATCATTGTGTTGATATGGCGTATCATAACTCAAAACACACTGTGCATGGTTGTTACTTAGGCTGTTTAACCACAATTGTGCTTTTTCATTAAGTGTAACTATTGCACTAACGAGTGACTAGTCACATATCAGGATCGTACATTGACTTTTTATTGTATGCTAGAAAAAGCTTTAAGTGTTAAAATATAGTTGATCTGCGGGGTCCAAGCACATTTTGCAAATATAACAATTGCCAGTTCTTGCCAAGTTACATAGAACACTAGAGAAATCATAGATCTAGATCAAATCAGGATATGAGATGGTCTCTCAGTTCAATCCCTGTGCTAACAACTTACATGTGGTCTGCATGATTCATTTTAGGGAAGAAAAATAACAAGAAGTAAAATCCAGACCCAAAAAACAAACAAAAAAAAACAATAGGGTTCCACCACCTCCAGTGCTTGGGCCCCTAATAAGAAAAATAACTGGATTCCTTAATAATAACAACTTGGTGTTAATCCCCATAATTTGTACACATAGTCATTTCAACTGGGAAAAACTGTGGACAGACTAAAGATAAATGTGTGGAATTTATAAATCTGAGGTTGAGCAATATTTGGTTAGAGATATGTACACCGCACACAAGTTCTTTCACAAGGGTATGACTGATCATTTTTTGTATTAGAACAGGATGAGTATGGTCACATTCCGCAGCCCTGCAAACGCTGCCTGTCAGGTCAAATTATGTTGGTAGTTTAACCATGGGGAAAGTCCTCTGAAAAGAAACCTTAAAAGGCAGCTGTCTTTCTTCTACCTAATAGGTGTGAGTGAATGAGAGTGAGTGAAATGCTGCCCAAAACTTTAACCTTTTAAATGGAGCAATGTGGAAATGGAGATATTTTGTATCAATAATTGTTGACTATTCCAGTATATCAAATAACCAATGATCTGCACACTCCTTAGGACTGGAACACCTTTCTACTACGTTTTAACGAGCTGGACTTCTGCATCTCAGAGAACGAGACACTCAAGCATGGCCTGAACGAGTCGACGACACCAGAGAGCACAGTGACAAGCAGCCAATCACGCACCAGCACCCAAGCGCCATTACTGCTGGAGGATCCGGGTCCTATTAACATCTCCGTCACCATTACGCTCACCCTGGATCCTCTGAAGCCATTCGGCGGTTACTCGCGCAACATCACCCACCTGTACTCCACCGTGATGGGCCATCAGGTTGGCCTGGCTGGTGAGTGTGTGGTACAGTATTTTTTTTAAGGCTGTGTTCTGTATTTTTCCCTGCTTAATAAAAATTCTGTTCTTGAAGCTTAAAATGAAACTGCCACTATGCCAAGGCTGTTGCTTTTCTCAGGTCATGTTATTACAGAGAATGGAAATGTACCCAGACCGTGACATTCCTTGTAAAAGACACTATAAACAAAAATCTGGCACTATTCCCAGCCTGTATGTTGGCCTCTTCTTAAAAGGTCAGGAGGAAAACAAGAAGAAATTGTTTGTGCCTAATCATGGATATAAATAAGCAAAAAAAAAAAAACAAACATAAGATTAAGTGTGGGAGCTAGGTGGTTATTGATTTTTCCAGCTACTATTAATAATGCCTTACTTGTGAAATCTCAAACTGAAGAATGGTTTGGTTTTAAGCAGTGTGTCCTTGTTAATGAGTGATAGCAGACGTGTGTGTGTGTGTGTGTGTGAGTGTGTGAGTGTGTGTGTTTTTTGGAACAGAATAGCCTTCTTACTGGAAGCATCAGTTCAGTTGAAGTCAGACTGAATCATTTCTGCATGTTATTTTCTGTTCTTCAGCCAAATGCAGAGCAGCTAAAACAACACTGCCGGATGTGTTCTGCCTATATGGAGCTTTTGATTATGTCTATGTGCATGTTTTTGTGTGTGATTGCGGTTGTAGGCAGGGAAGCTCACGAAGAGATGAACATCACTTTCACTCTGCCTGCCTCCTGGAACTCGGACGAGTGCGTTCTGCACGGACGTTGTGAGCAGGTGGTTTTTAGCACCTGCATGACCGTCACTGCCGCCAGCAACGTCTTCCCCGTTACAGTGTAAGTTCCTGTTTGAACTTGCCATGCTGTAAGTCGACATCACTGTAAACAGAACCTTTATTTATCCTGTAATTTGGCATCATTTGCTTCAAATATTGACACAGGTTTACACTGTTGAGTCAGTGATGTTAGTGTGGTGCGCACTGAATAGCCAAGGCTCTACCATTGCGTCCGTCAATACCCAGGTCTAAATTAAACAAAAGGAGACGCTAGTCTTTGTGACGGTAAGGTGGGTCGTTTTAATACAATAGTGATAAAGTAGGCTAATAATACCGAACATATATCTGTGAAGGAAAATGTTTGTACTTTCTTTTATTACCGGAGGTTCTGCATTAAAAGGATCTCAATTTAAGTCTTAATATAACAAACAATGAATAATATATTTCTCTTATACCACAGCGCTGTTGAATTCTCAAATCTTATTTGTCAGAATGTGTTGATTCATAGGTTTTTATTAATGCACTCTTTCTAATACATTGCATTCTTTCTAATACATTATCATTTCTGTAGTAATAGCTAATTCACAGAGACCTGTATGGCAGAGGATAACAATAAACAGATTAAAAAATGTGATGTTATTTAACAAATGACTTGTGATCATTGATCTGATGAAGATTTCTGTCAGAAGATGTTTAATTAGAATTTATGGTCGGAGCTTTGTAACAGCCAGAGGTAAAAATGTAAGTTTATAAGTTTTAAGACGAAGCAAAGGACATTGCATTTTGCAGTGTCTCTGTAACAAGCTGCATTTGTCCTGTTTTATTATAACAGGAACTATTCTTTTATAAATAAAAAGCTGTAATCAGCAATCTGCTGTGGTTTAACATTTTGGGATGTGCTATTATAAGAAAATGTCAGGGTATTAATGGCCCTTGGCTTCACACTGCCATCACACTATTTCCTCATTTGTTTATTTTTCCTATAACAGTATGCCCCCTTACTTGTTTAACAAACAGTGCCATTTTCATTGAACAAGTGATTTAGACAGGCAAGATTAATGATTGAAAACTTCAATCACACCTTGATAGTAGCAGACAGACATGCAGTTGTCATGATCAACTTAATATTTTTCCCACCGTCTTTTTAAACATGTCTGAATGGTGACTGAAGCAAAGCACAGCTCCATGAAAGCATTATGGTATAAGGATCAAATTATACACTATATATATGTTTATACACCCACCACCATGCTTCACAGTTTTGATAAGGATTTAATGCTGCAAGTTAGTGTTTTGTTTTCTTTGCACCACACATTGTTCTTGCAGCGCTCTGGAACGTCCAGGTGGTTGTTATGAAACTTGAAACTGATATCAGTGTTATTTTCAGGAGAGAAGAAATTTCCTCCATGATAAGCTCTCGTGAGCACAGCTAAGTGTAAGACTGTTTGTTAACCGTCACGCTCGTTCTTTGAAGCTTGACGAGTCTGTGGCATGCTGTTTGTAGGACACACACTTCTAAGTTTTTCACATTCCAATAGTCATTCAGTAAAAAGCTTAGGTCTTAGGTCAGTTAATTGTAGGTTGAATGTAGCAAGACCTCTAAAGCATTAAACTATACCAAGAAGTGCATAAACCGATACCATTTTGCTTTCTCCATCGTGCTTCACAGTTGCAATAATGATTTGATGTTGGAATTTAGTGTTTGGATTTTAAGTTTCCAACCAAACATCATTTTGTCCTCCAGGCAGCCACCTCACTGTGTTCCAGAAACGTACAGCAACGCAACGTCCTGGTACAAGATCTTCACCACAGCGCGGGACTCGGACACCAAATACACACAGGACTACAACCCTTTCTGGTGTTACAAAGGTGCCGTTGGGAAGGTGTACCACACTCTGAACCCTAAACTCACAGTCATCGTACCAGAAGTGAGTCACAATTTTCTCTTCCCTTCATGTAAATGGGTCTTGGTGCTAGTTTAATTATTGCTTATACACTTTCCAGAGAAAGCAATTGCATAACCACGTAATAGGATTTCAGCAAAGTACTTTAATGCCACGGGGTTACAGTGGACTTTAGCCAATTTGTCTGACTAACTTAACTGGATTGAATTGCTTTTCACCGTATTATTGAGCTTTAAGACTCCTCTTTCTGCCTTTCTAGGACGATCGCTCTCTTATCAACCTGCACCTAATGCACACCAGTTACTTTCTGTTTGTGATGGTGATTACAATGTTCTGCTATGCAGTCATTAAGGGTAGACCTGGCAAAGTAAGACAGAACAACCCGGATTTCTGTCCAGAAAAGGTATGACATGTCCTTTTCCTAGATTTTTTATTAAAAAAAAAACTTGTTTAGAACATCATCAGTACACTTGTCTGTGTAGTATATTTGTTGAATTTAGCTGTTCAGTCCATGGGTATGAATGATGTTGAATCTGATTGGTCAGGAGGTGTTAATTTTCTAAAACAGCAGCTCTGACAGATGCATCACTGCTATCTAATTATTTCTTTTTTTGCTTGCTCATGCAAATACCCAATGAGCCACACAAATTGCTCTGCTCCTGCCTGGTTAGCATTACCTGGCTAGCCTGGGAAAACAGGTCTCAGCAGCACCACTATGCTCACAAGATTTAATGGGTGAATAAACAATTAATATGGCTTGCTAAGCTCACAGCTTAGGCTTGTGGTAGGGACTGAATTAAGGTGGTAGCCGAACTGTCTCTTTTCCAACGTGCATTCATCTGTGGGCTTTCAAAAAAATAAGAAAAATGCACTGAGAGCCAAGTGTACCTGTGGCTGAACTGAATCATCTGTCAGTTACTCCAGTGTGACTAAATTATATACACATTTTTGTGTCTGCATTCTGCATGTTTTTTTTTTTTCTGCACGGGAGCATCATCAGAGGTGTGCGACCGTGCACAGACGCAGCTTAGAAGGACCTGTGCGCTCCACATAATCTAAGATTAATAATATTAAAAATGTTAAAAATGTGTATAATTGTTGAATTTTTCTGTAAGGAGATGTTTTCCGCTTCATGATGGACCGCTGTTGATTATCTTCCTATAATAGCGCACCCCTTAATTGTAGAATACTGATGTTGTAGAATTTTACATGCTTACTCTGTGTTTTTCAGGTGGCCTTGTCAGAGGGATAAGAATGATCATAATATGGAAAATATGGACTGAACTCGTTCAGCGTCAGACTGGAGAATCTGGAATAAACCATATCGGACGTGGAGGAGGGGAAAGTGAAAAACTCGTCACCTATTGAACCCAGGAGGAAGGTGACAACAAACTGTGATGCGAATCTCTGCAATGTTGGGTCACTCCAACCAAAGACTTTCAAGTGCCTGTATCTACTGTGTAAATGCTTGTAGGACCCTTATATTCAGTACGGAAGCACTTTGCCTAAACTCCCCCTTCCCCATGTGCCACAAAATATGTGAAGAAAAGAGACGGAACGAGTGACAGAATGTATGTGTATTATCATTCAAACATCACGTTTGATTTTTAATTTTTTTTCCAGCACCGTTTTTGTCAGTTGCACACAGAATATCCCACTTTCTTATTCATATCACCTATGATAATTGTCCATAGCGTTCCTGACTGTTTGCTTTTTTTTTTCTTGTTGTTGCTCTTTTTTTTGCTTTTTTGAAGCTCGTGTAGTGGCACTATCAGATTTCAAATGGACTGGCGTCTAGAGAATGACCTGGAAAGCCAGCAGACTGCTAGGCGATGATTTATAATCTAGATTTTTTTTTTTTTTTGACACAGATTTTTGCTTTTTTGTAGGACATGTAGTGTGTATGTGTGCTACCTAGATGCCAGTAGGTGTGAGAGTCATTTAATAAAAGAAAAAAAGACTCCAAGGCCTGGATTTGGCTGGACGATGCTCCAGTCACAACTGAAACGGAAAGAGCCGTCGTCGATGGATTCTCCGATTGGGACTGATTCATCACCTCTCAGATTTTCACGTTGGTTCACGTACAGGTAGACTGAATGACAGAATGTACAGCATTCATGAAATTCACACATACAATTACAACCTTATTTAAAATGTGATGTAAAAAAAAAAAAAAGGACTTAGTTTTATCATGTGTAATCTATTACCTCAAAACATTATTGCTTCATTTTATTTGGACATGAAATAGCTTGGGGAGGTTCCTGCAAAATTTTTAATACGTTACTCAGAAATTCATTCCTCTTGTCTGTTTTGCATTACATATCATTTGTCTTTAGTCTTTAAGCCTGTTGGCTAATGCCACATATGAAGTGCGATATGATTCTGTAACAAATCGTCCATGTTAGTGTTCACATTCGACAGTGCAATTATTTAATCGTCTGTTGTAGATGGTTAGAATAAGAGAAAGGAACTTTTACGAGTATGATGGTTTCAGCAGCTTTTGCTTTTGCCTTGCTCTTTCATTTTTTTTTTTTTTTTTTCTTCACCTGCTCTCATAGTAGACTGCCTTAATGTCCCTTCATTTCCCTTATGTGTCAGGATTAATGCCGACCTTTTGCTTTCGCAGATGTTTCCCGTCTTTAGAAAGCACCAGGGTGGTGGCCTGTAAGTGCAAATGCATTAACAAAAAAAAAACAAAAAACAATGCAGCAGCAAATCAGAAATCACAACAGCAAAGCCAATAACACAACAAATCAGAAACATATCAACAATAATTGGCTCATCGGTCTGATAAACCCGGAAAGAGTAAGAGGAAAATATGAACCTAAATGAATCTTACTTGATGCGTTTATTCATGTTTAATTTTATCAAAGGCATTCATATGCTTTTTTTAAATATGCTGTTATGTTTGCATGGCATTAATGAGTATGCTGAAATCTCACCTAAAGGAAGCCACGTTTTTCAGAAGAAAGAATTATTCTTTAGTATTGTAACATAAGTAATTTCAAATTAATTTTTTTTTTTGCTAGAGTAACTGGATAACAGTTTGAAAAAGTGCAATTCTTTTATTTTCTTCTTAATAGAAGTAGTCATACGCATATGCTGTGTCCAATCAGCAACAAGCATGTGAAGAACGAGGAACCATTTTGAGTTAATGTTGACGTGTTTCTGATTTTGCCGTTGCTTTTTTTTTTTTTTTTTTTTTTTTTTTTTTTTTGCTTGCGCTTAGTCCTGTTTTGCAGTTTGGGTTAATAATATATTAGGCTCATCCGACACAAGCAACCATTTTTATCTTGTCTCTTTCGCTAGCCGTTCCCCAACACACGCTGTCCAACCACTAACGTGCCTTTGCACTAATCATCCATGTAAATATCACGCCTCACTCAAAACACCAGACAAACTCCACAACTGAACTGAGCAACATTTCACTTATAAATAAATAGCAGGTCAAATGATTTCATCTTTAGCCATAATTTAGTGTTAAACCCCAAACATCAGTTCACCAGTTTAGTTAAGATTAATTATGCTATACAAAGGATGTGTTTCAGAAAAGCAATACTTCATATTTAAAGCATCTTTTATTACTTGTTGCTTATATAAATACATTTCTCAGTTTTATGATGATGATGATGATGATGATGATGGAAACCTGAGTTTTTAATTCGATTCAATTTTAATGCGAATCCAAAAAAAAGTAGAGTAGTTTAGAAAAGCTGTTTTAAAAAAAAAAAAAGTGGAGGATAAAATTATTTTGTTGGATATTTTCTTGAAATGTGTAATGGATTTTCTGAATGTTGCCTTTTTTTTTTTTTTTTTTTTTTTTTTTTTTTTTGGATCATATTGATCTGTCCCCTTGTTTTCTTTGAGTGAAAATTATTTCATTACACAATTCTCTAGTTTCAATTCTATCTTTATGCCCTTAACATAAGTTGCTATTCAGAAGTGTGTGATGCCATTTGCAATCCTTTCACATGTCTTAATGCATGATTGTAAATGTCCTACCTGCTGACCAGTCCCTTAGAAGACAATCCCTTTGTTTCTGTGCTGTTTGTAAATGACTATAGGCACATGCTTCGCTAAATAAAAATCAACTAGAAAAATGAGTGCTATCACGTGTCATGATTATGGTTTGGTTGGGTCTTTATTTATTATATATTATAAAAGCATGAGCCATGTCAGAAGCCAATTTTTGCTATTTCAGTTATGGAAAGAAAATGACTTTTCTGTTATCTAAGATCAAAGCCAGTCACACAATGAAATGTCCATTAGAGGAATGACGAGAGCGAGAAGAACGCTAGGTTTGCCTTGAAGCCGAGGTCTCGTAGGGCTGTAGTGGTGCATTGGAGAATGGCGCATGCACTTCATAGCCATCGGAGTGGAACTAATTTGATTTTCAGTCAATAATGAAATCAGTGGCTGCTTGTGTCAGTCTACCTGAAGAAGAGCTCTTGAGCTTTTTATGGATTTTATGACTTAGGAGCTTGACTGTGTACAGTATGCAGGAAATGTGAAATAATGTTATGTAAGGAATAAAACAATTGGCGACGGGGGGCGTTGTAATGGAATCATTGTATCCATCGCATTAGTTATTATTGTAGGTTGTGGGACTATATGCAGTGTGATTGAGGTGTTTTTGAGACTCTTTGTGCACCTGGTACACTCTTACCCCTACAGCAAACAATAACATGACTAGACTGCCAAGCAACAGATGGGCTACAATCATTAGATAACTAAAAGTGCACCTGTGGTAGGTTTACCAAATATGGCAGACGTTTGTAGGTCATTTTCCTAATAGGCCTTATTTAGTATGAATTTACAGTGTTAAATGAAAGGAATAGTTAAGCCAAAAGTGACATGCAGACATTTTTTTTTTCCTTTACCCAGATGAGTATAAGTAGCTATTAGGGCTGCACAATACAGAAGAAAAATGTGATAACTTGTTAAATAATGCGATATGCGGTACGTTAATGCTGTAAGTGTGTAAAATCTATTTAAATTATATTTATATATATTTAAAAACTGAAAATGACATAACCAACATACATGTTTCATGTTCTTTTGAGGAAAAGAAAGCATTCTCTGCTATCTGTGTTGCTCTAAAACTTTGACTTTTTGTAACTTTTTGAAGTATTAAAATCATTCAGTTATCGCAAGCCCTTGTGATATGCATATCATGATATTAACTTTTATGATATTTCGATAATTTCGATATCTTGTGCAGCCGTAGTAGCTATCTTGGAGTAGCTCTCTTTATTTTCTTCCACAGCACATACTCTACATGGCCAAAAGTTTGTGGACACCTGACCATCACACTCTTCCCCAAACTGAGTACTTCCCTGTTCCAGCATGATCACCTTTGGGATGAACTGGAATGCCACACCTTCTCACCCAACATCAGTACCTGACCTCACTAATGCTCTTGTGAAAAGCTGAATGAACACAAATCCCCACAGCCACACTCCAAAATCTAGTGGAAAGCCTTCCCAGAAGAATGGAGGTCATTATAACAGCAAAGTGGGACTAAAACTGGAATGAGGTGTTCACGAAGCACATATGAGTGTGATAGTCAAGTGTCCACCAACCTTCGGCCATATAGTATAGTCTGGTATCACTATGTACTCAAGCAAGAGGTGTGACAAAGTCTGAAGATGGAACTGATAATAATACGGTTTCAAATTGATTTGTATGTGGCCGCCTCACAGCTCCAGGGTCCCACAAGTTCTCCCTGTGTCCACATGTTTTTCTTGTGGGTTCTCTGGTTTCCTCCCAGTCATGACTTGGACTAGTGACTCTAAATTGCCCTAGGTATGAATGAATGAGTGTGTGTGTGTGTGTGTGTGTGTGTGTGGCCCTGCAATGGACTGGAGTCCCATCCAGGGTTTCTTCCCGTCTCACGCCCAGTGTTCCCGGGATAGTCTCCAGATCCCCTGTGATAAAACATTAATGAAGATAAATCAGTGAATGAAGTAATGATTTGTATATTTAATTTCAATACACACATTCTGGTATTTCATAACCTTTGTGTTGACTCATTTATACTTCTGTGTCTACATGTTTCCTAACATATGCAGTATGGGGAATAATAACTATTTTTATTAGAAATAGTTGAGAAGGGACTATTTTAGTGCTCAAAATGCAACATTATGTGCTAATATTCATAAAATTCACAGATCATTCGTGTCTATTAAGTGAGCTGCACAGAAGGCTTTCACATACGCGCACGCGCACTAGGGACGACTGTTCCGGTTCTTTTTTTGTGAGTGAGTCAGATCATTTGGCTCAGCTCACCAACAAGAGCCGACTCTTTCGGCTCAGTGCCATTTCTTTTCTAGACCAGACAAAGTTGGCGATATTATGACCAGCGATTATTTTTCATTACTTACCCATGGTTGAATCTGTGTAATGAAATACTCTATTTTCTAATTAACAAAATTATGCGAGTCTGCTCTCAACGTTCACCTAAAAGAGCCGACTCAAAGAACCGAATCGTGCGCGAACGACACACGCCTCATTAAGGGGAATGTGAAAATCTCTCGCGCGAGATACGTATAGCGCTGAAATAAACACATTTTTCATAAGAAGAAAAAAACGAAATGTTTTAAAACATGTTAAGAAAAGTTGTTGGGGTGACGACAATAGCAGGTGACCGTTTTACCTTTTTAATACGATTATATTTTGAATATTTTTTGTGAAATTAGTGCCGCGCGCGATCTACAGCTCGCGTGCACTAAGAGTAAATAGTGCCACGTGATGTTTTGTTTGTTTGTTTGTTTGAATTCAACAGGTTCAGTTTTTATGACTGCTAAGTCAAATGTAGCTTGCAGTAGTACATATTGTGAATTAACCTCAGCAACCTATTTTTAGTTTTTAGTTTTTGGTTTAAAAAATAGATTAAACACCCCCCAAAAAAACAAACAAACAAACAAACAAAAAAAACTGTGTAACATATCACAATCATTATGGATTAATGTGTCATATTTTGCAGTGAGAAATATTATGATTTTACCTGAGGAACCCACGTCATCCTAAATGTCCTGATTATGTATTCAGTTCAGTCTTTAAAATATATGAAATGCCATAATCACTATTGATAAAGCTACTGTCAAGCACACAAGAGTCCTTGTATACATGTTAAAGTTTTACCTCAGTAAGTTTCTAAATGTAGCTACATGTAGCGTCTATATATAATGACCCAAAATATAATGATTAAAAAGTGCTAACACTATGAAATTAAAACGTCACTTTGATGTATTTTTACCTCATAAACCTAATTTGTACCTACTCAGTATTTATAGTCAAAATCCAGTCAAAATCTTTTCCCTCCTATAGTGATAGCCTACATGAAATATTTTACCTCAGAAAACCTGTGATGTATTTCAACTCAAAAAGCCTGAATGATGTATTTCACCTCAGAAAACCTACATCATGTGTTTTACCTCAGAAAGCCTACATGATGTATTTTACCTCAGAAAGCCTACATCATGTGTTTTACCTCAGAAAGCCTACATGATGTATTTTACCTCAAAAAGCCTACATGATGTATTTTACCTCAGAAAGCCTACAAGATGTATTTAACCTACATGATGTATTTTACCTCAGAAAGCCTACATCATGTGTTTTACCTCAGAAAGCCTACATGATGTATTTTACCTCAGAAAGCCTTCATGATGTATTTTATCTCAGAAAGCCTACAAGATGTATTTAACCTACATGACGTATTTTACCTCAGAAAGCCTACATGATGTATTTTACCTCAGAAAGCCTACATGATGTATTTTTCTCTCAGAAAGCCTACAAGATGTATTTAACCTACATGATGTATTTTACCTCAGAAAGCCTACAGGATGAGTTTTACCTCAGAAAACCTACAAGATGTATTTTACCTCAGAAAGCCTACATGATGTATTTTACCTCAGAAAACCTACATGATGTATTTAACCTACATAATGTATTTTATCTCAGAAAGCCTACATGATGTATTTAACCTACATAATGTATTTTACCTCAGAAAGCCTACACAGTGTATTTAACCTACATGATGTATTTAACAGTTCTGAAATCTACTTTCTAACGTAGGCTAAATTCAGCCTTTGTAAAACACTTCTTATGAGAATGAACACTGCCAGCACCTATGATGGAATTTAAATGTTGCTTTGCTTGAGATGTTGTGATTACCTCATAAACCTCTTTTTCAAGTTTGAATGTATGAATGTATCTTAAATTCAAGCTTATAAGGAATAAAATGTGAAGGGACATGCTGTTATTAGAATAGAATCAATGATGGGGTGATTATTGATTATTTTCCAATAACAGGACATTCCAAAATATTTCATTTCTCTAATACAGCACGTCCAAGAGTCAGGTTCATTCCTGGTAGCACTTCTGATATAACAGCCTCATTTTTCTCTCTCTTGATGTTAACATTCCCAAGAAGCCAGAAATTCCTGAAGAATTTCCCATGGTGGAAAACTTACTGACTGTTTCAAAGTGCTGACACTGGAAACTTCTTCCATAAATATTAAATAAACTTCTCACAGTATGAATCAACCACAATAGCAACGATTATGTACTTTTTTTTTTCTTTGTTAAATTACAGCCTGCTTTTTAATCACTTTATTATTAGGTTTAGATTATGTGGAGAGTCCACCATACAAGTCCCTGGGTAATTTGTTACTACAGAAATGATAAAGTATTAGAACGAGAGCATTAATATAAACCTGTCGTTTGGATTACAGTCAGAACTAAGGGCAGAGCTACATGTCAGTGTGTTAGTGAGAAATACTTGTGTAATTGTAATACTATACGGCACAGCTCGTTTTCCTAGCAACACATTTGTCTTTGGGCTTAAATAACATTTATTCAGTTCAGCACAGTTTAACATGACAGCTAATCATGTCACTGCAATCTCAGTACACAGACTAAGAAGTCAGTGTTCATGGGCCAGTAGACATGAAGTTGATGACGTTTCCCTTCTCTCCTAGGAAACCTGCTGAGTATCTGGGAGGAAACGCATGGCAGGAGGAGGGGGCACTGGTGTAACATGACCTCTTTTTTTTTTTTTTTTTTTTTTTCCTCTCACTTATTTGCAGAGTTGAAGATAACGTAGCGTGTCAATTGGCTGAGGCAGACAGTGTTCACTGGAAGTGTTTTTAATGCTCTGGAGGGAGAAAAGTCTGTGGGATCGGAGTCTTTTTGTGTCCCACCTGCTGCCTTATCGTGTGTCTCCAGCTTTGACCTGTGTGAGTGTGGGTGTGTGTGGGTGTGTGTGTTCCTGAAAAGAAGAGAGCGTCTTGCTTGACAGGTAAGGAATCTTACAAGGTGAGACTGTTAATCTTCAGGCTTCAGGAAGAGTTTAGAGAATGAAGAGTATCCTGGGTTTCCAGGTTTGCTTTGCTTTTACCTGTTCAGTTTCTTCTGCTGGCAGCATTTAATGATTTGAAAGCTTAGCTCTTTAACCTACATGTACCTCAGTGCAGCCAAAACGAAAGTTTTACAGAGGGTAAACCTTTTAATGTTTGGGTAAACAACCATGCTATACATTGACACTAATTAATGTGTGTATTGTATTTTAGACTTTCCATTAAAAGGATTAAATTGTTCAGCATATACTAAAATGCCTTCTTATGCCAAAAGATTGGGTCATGAGTCACCAGGATTCTCAAAACTTCCACAACATTATCCAACTCAATGCTTTTACAACATTTACAATGTTGAAATAAAGCAATAAGAAGTAGCTGGTTAGTTGGTATTATTATTATTATTATTATTATTATTATTATTATTATTTTACGATATCAGGTTTTGGAACATCAGAAAGCACCATGTGTCTGTTTGGTGTGTTAGTATGATGTAAAGTAAGTATGCGTTGTCATTTTGGTAAAAAATGAAATGCTATAAATAAGCATGCTCAATTTTCAAGTAACATGCATCTTTTTGTTAGTAAAAACAGTATTTTAATGCCAAAGCTAATATTTTGTATTTTGTAAATTATCTATTTTTATTTAAAAAAAAAAAAAAAAAAGCTTCCATTTTTGTTCCCATTTAGAACCTAGTTCATTACTGAAATCTAATAGTAGTTTACTGGCTTTTTAGACATGGCACTAGTGTTTTGCTGATGTAGCGTGTAAGCCATTTCAACAAAACTAAACATCAACAAAACTAAATATCAAGTAAAAAAATCACTGTATCTTCAGATGTGTGAAGTTTTTACTTTTCTGATTACGATTTAACTTTATAAACTGTCCACAGTAGACTAGACATCTGTCACAAATCTCTAGTCATCTGTCTTATGTACATATTGGATTTCAGCTTTCTTTGGAAGAAATCAAAGTACTCCTCTTTTGTAGCACTAGGTTCGATGACTGATAATTCAAACAAATCCAAAACAAAGGCGCTTCCTCTCAACTTTCAATATAGATTGGCTCGTGGCTACTCCAGACCTCCTGAATAAATGAGATCACGGTGACACACAGCACCCAGATTTAAAGGCCAGGTCAATAGTAATCAGTTTAACCAGGCTCGAGTAGGGAAGTGTATCTTTAGGGGCCACTTGGCTGTAGTGCATTTTAATCACAGCAGCCAGAGGAGGAACAGGATGTTTTAAAAGGATTGTTCTACCATCATGTGACAGAGCTTAGCCACAGAGCTGCACTGATCTGAGATCAGGTTTGGCTCGAGATTGGGATGTGGATGAGGAAATCTCATCATAGATCAGAAGCAGGGTTCGGTCTAGGATTCCTTTCCTTTTTGTTTGAGTTACCGTTTGGCAACGCTGTCCCTCCGCGAGGTAAACACTTTCTCTCTTGTTTTCTTTGTCGCTGTATGTCTTTGTTTGCCCACAGCCTCTAAGTGGATTTTCTTGGCGTGTGAAAGGTGAATGGCGATTATCCCGGGCTACTGGTTCATGTTCTAGGGATTGTATTTTCTTACCTCTGTTGAGGAAAAAAAAAACATTTTCATTTCATCTCAGGTGAACTTCTGGTTTAGCTCAGTTAGCCCACTCAACCAGAAATCCAGCTCGTGTACATGGATCGGTGAGTTTTGTGGAATTTTACAAGCTCCTGTTGGTTGCTGATTTGCAAAGCGTTTCTGTTGTAGTTTTTTTTTTTTTTTGTTTCCAGTGCTTATGTCTTATAATCAGCTGTGCTTACCAGCTGAACAGTAGAGCTGTACAAAGGGCATTAGGTCGCATGGAAATGTAAACAGCTTCAGCCGCTTGATCGTAAACGAGGTGTGTGTGAGAGAAAGAGTGTGTGGCAGGTGTTTTTTCATGACTTGTTGTATTATAATCAAGCAACAAGTAGCTATCTTAATACTGTAACTATTTTTCATACTCATCCTCTGAGCTTGTTTGTTGTACATAAACTTTGTACTTTTGCAGTAGTTTTATTTTTTAGATCTTCTTTTTGTACATCTTTTTCTACTCTTTAGTGGAGAGTTTAGTTGTTTAGTATCCGAACAAGGGAACTGCAGCACCAGGAACAGCTGTTAGGACTAAACCATTTTTTTAAAACACAAAGCACATCTAAATGCACACAAGTCCTCCCTGAGTTTTGACTCTGACATGCCTTTAGGGCTGGCAATTTCGTTAAACGTCTTCCACTCTTGTTTGTGATAAGGTCATGTGGTGTATCTGAACTGATGTGTGTGCACGCTAAACAGCTGTGCAGCTTTTGTTCGATGTGGAAAATGCGCAGTGGCAGTGTCACAGCTAATTGGTGCCCTGAGGCAACTATCTAACATTATTGCCTTCTAAACTGACTGACATTAATGGCAAATGCATTAGGCGCTGTACACTAGCTTCGGGACTTGTCTGAAATGTTTTATTGCTCCTTTTTGGGCCTTTATTCAAAAAGTGAATCAATTCAGTCTATTGCAGTATAAAAGATCAAATGTAAGCAATCAGGGGCATGAATCTATCTAATTTACAATGTAAAATATTCATGTGTGCGTATTGTTTTCTGTTACAGTGTCTGCTTGAGTTATGTCCGACACTATGTTTGGTAGCGGGAACCACCAGTGGGTTTGCCCCAATGACCGACAACTTGCTCTGAGAGCCAAGTAAGGAATTAAAGCCATTTTGCTTTCCACTGAAAGGTTCTCTACTCTAGTCATAAGGAATTTAAGATATTCAGAACATCCAGCAAATATGATCCAGCTTATCATTTCATTATTTCAAAGCTGGACTGAGTGTATTGGGGGCAGAGAAATCTTAAAAGAAAAATCCACCCTGAATGACTTCCATACCATTATTTATAAATAATGTCCAAGATTTATTTTGTGATCAAGTTGACAACCTTCTTTCACTGATATGTTGGTCTATTGGTTTTATAAGTTTCCTACAATGCATGCTGATAGGGGTGCCAGTGGGATTTATGCTACGTTCGACTAAAGCTTGTAACTAAGAATTTCTGGCCTACGAAAAAACAAAGAAAAATGCCCCTCAACTTGGAATTCCTACTTAAGGAAAAGTTTCCCTTAAGCCTGAGTTCAGCATATGACATTGTCCACATCAATCACCATAGACACATTAGTTGGTTAACTCTATAACTCTGACCATACAGTCCACTGTTCTGAGAAAGTAAATACATCATAAACGTATCATCACTAATGTTAGCTGGCTAGCTTGTTGCTAACAAAACACACACTTTCATGGAGGTGTCCATGTTTTTCCCAATGCATCAAGCTCGAAAATGACATCATTCCGAATCCAGACTTCACACTTATGAGTTAAGCATTAGCCATCTTTTCATATTTACCTACAGAGAGTGATGCAGCTCTTACGCTTTTATTTGTAGCTACAGTGAAACCTAACCATTATGACTTACGTTTGTGAACTGACTGCTAACTTCTCAAGGGAATAACAAATTATCACCAGAATCGCTTATATCACTTATATTGTAATATGAAAACATATATTGTGTTTCAGGGTGGATTTTTGCTTTAAAACCATCATCACTGGGTTGCCAGAATTGTGAACTCTTCGTCTTTTCTAGCATCTCACTAGCATCTCAGTTTTATTTATGGAAGTTTGTTGGAAATCCAAATTTCTTATGTACTTATTTTTCAGTCTTTACAGCTGGAACCAAATTTGGCATGAGAGTTAGGGCTGGCTAGTAGAGCTGTGCAATTATTACCAATACTGACATTTCATTTGTTTAATCAAGTCATTTCAGAATTCAGTATGGTTAATAGTTTTATTGCTGATGCACAGATCCAGAATTGCATATGAAATTCTATATTTCTATACTGTGGACTTAAATGTGTACCTGGATTTTGTAGTGTAGTAGCGTTTAGACTGTATTGACAAGCTACAGCTTGGTACCTTAGGACGTCAAACCGTGGCAGAATCATCTTTTAAAATTAATATTACACAACATTGCTGAATTTCCCAGTGTGAGCACAGTATTCGAAATAAAACTATGCTAAGCATACTAATTTAAGACACATGTATTAACTGCATCCAAAATGGTGCACTTTTTATACTTTTAGTGGGAGTAGTGTGTTCACATTAGGAAATTGAAGAGTATATACTTATGGTATATACACTCGCCAACTACTTTAGTAGGAACACCTGTATACCTGCTCATTCATGCAGTTATCCAATCAGCCAATCATGTGGAAGCATGCACAAAACATAAAATCATGCAGATACTGGCTAGTTAAAGATTGTCCAGTGTTAGTAAACCTGTGCCCAGTGTAGACTCAGATTCCTGTTCTTGGCTGACAGGAGTGGAGCACGATGTGGTCTTCTGCTGTTGTAATCCATCTGCCTCAAGCGTCAATGTTTTCAATGCTTTTCTGCTCACCATGGATGTAAAGAGTGATTATTTGAGTTACCTTAGCCTTCGTGTCAGCTCGAACCAGTCTGGCCATTCTCCTCAGACTTCTCTCAACAGCAAGGCGTTTATGCCCATTTAGCTACTCACTAGATGTTTTTTGTTTTTCAGTAGATTCTCACCATGAATCCTTATGTGAAAACAAATTTGGGTAATGGTGATTTTTATAGCCTAACTATAGTCACAAAAATGTTTTGACAGACTACACACAGGCTGGTCGGTGCACACGTTCCAGACAGAAAAGCAGAGAAAAACCCAGGTGCTGAACAAGAGGGAGCTGGACATCATCCTGAGCGTCATCCACAGAGCCGAACAACTCGACCTGATCGAGCAGCACAGAATCGGGTAGAAATCTTCCCAGTCTTTCTCTGTGAATGCCCTTTTCTCATACTTCTCACTCCATGCTTCTGTAGATGCAGTGTTTTGACATGGACCATCTTTGCATTTACATGAAAGGTAGTATTGTCGGTAAAGGTTACGACCTTTAATTTGTGCAGGTGGAGCTTTATGATGGATCCTGGCATTTCAGTGGTGGTATATCATGCATCTATCTTATCAGCTTCTTTT
Source organism: Pangasianodon hypophthalmus (assembly GCF_027358585.1). Taxonomy (NCBI): domain Eukaryota; kingdom Metazoa; phylum Chordata; class Actinopteri; order Siluriformes; family Pangasiidae; genus Pangasianodon; species Pangasianodon hypophthalmus. The sequence goes on along the minus strand of NC_069736.1, from coordinate 14,191,734 downwards.
GCATCTATGGTTCTTCTATGTATGTATGTATGTATGTATGTACTGTATGTATGTATGTATGGGTTCTACATATAAAAGCTACATGAATTGCATTTTGCAGGCGTCTGATGGAGCGTTTGGAGAACATGAGAAGGTCAGCAGTGGGGAACGGCCTGTCTCAGTGCCTGCTGTGTGGAGAGGCTCTGGGGCTGCTGGGAACTCCTTCAGTCCTCTGCTTTGATTGCTGCAAGGTACAACAACACTACTTTCAACTCCTTTCACTACGTTGTGGGATTGTTCATTATCACAATTCACAAGATTTTCAAACGATCCTTGTGTTTTGAGATAAGAGCAGAACTTACAGTTGGGAAACGGAAATGTGCTCATTGTTTGTAGCAGAGCTGGAGAGAGTTAGCTGGCATGTTTAATTATTTTGTTTTCCACTGAATGCCGTGAGTAGTTCTGGGGTGAAACGAAAACACAGGGCTGGAGCAAGAATGTTCCTGAATACTAAAATTCAGTAGACAGCATTCTCTAGACGGATAGTGCTTCTATGTTTTACCAATGAATCTGGCACTTTTGGTTCAGAAAGAGGAAATTGGACTGCAAACATGGATGAGTTCTTATTTACTCACCACTTTCTGATAAACAAAACTCTTTCATATAGATTTAAAAGACTAAATGATAATTTTCCAGCTTCTTTCAATCAAATAATCATCATAATCACAATTATTATTATTATTATTATTATTATTATTATTATTATTATAAACTTAATTAATATAGCACCTTTCTTACAGTTAAAATGCAGTGCTTTACAGTGTCAAGTAAAAAAACAAATAAAAAAGTAGTCAAAAATAATAAAAAATAGCAGATAATAATAATAATAATAATAATAATAATAATAATAATAAGTAACAGCAGTGACAGAAAGACGGAAAAAAATATAAATATCTGAAAATAAATAAAAAATAATTAAAAAATATAAAGAGTATGTAAAAAATAGAATAAAAGTACAGTAATTAAAATATTATAAAAGTAGTATAAATGTAATACGCCAGTAAAAATAAGGCAAATAATAAAAGCTAGTTAAATGCTAAAATGAAAATCAAACGAAATTTTAAATCAGTGATAGATGGGGCCTGAATGTTTATTGGTAATGTGCTGCAGATCTTTGGTTCTTAAAAACAAAAGACAATCAATGATAATGTCAATAACATTAGCACTAGCACTAATCTAGTGGGTATACACACAAGTTCAGAGAGCAACAATTCTGAAGCTTGTGGCCAGAAAAGAGTACAAAAGATATCAGACGCTCTGTGGGCCGAAAATACACTCAGTCTAACTGAAAAAATCATAGATATATGATGTATATGTGGGAATAATATGTAATATATGTAGTAACTAATGAGACATTGTAGTACAGACACTAAAGAATATCTGGTTAAAAAAAATGTAATTGTCTAGAGAAATTTTCTGCTTTGAAGGTACTGTGAAGGTGCCTTAGAGCTCGTCTTTTCTTTTTGTACATACTCTCTCTGTTGCTAATAAATATAAATGATATAAATTAAAAAAAATGCTCTTGGTCACGTTTTCTATTCAGTAGTAGAAAGACAGTGGGCCATGACAATGACCCTTTTTCAGTGTTTTAGTAATGTTACTATTTGCAACGTGGCCGTTCAAGTTGCATTAGTATTTAGCATCATGTGTTTTGCACTTTACTTGAGAGTATTCACAAATCCCACACAGGAATATTGTGGATTCTGACCAAAGCAAGCCTTCCAGAATGTTGCACTTGATGTTGTACAATATATATATATATATATATGTATGTATGTATGTATATTTAGTCATAGAGTGGGAAGAAAAATTACTGTGTTCTTTTCTGGTCCTCTTTTCTAGTCTGATGCAGTTGCATGAAATTTCCATAAGCTTGCAGCAGAGAGTTATAAATTGTTAATCTGTTTTGTCTTATGCTGTCCTGATGCAAGTGTCTAGTACCACCAACAGGGGGCAGTGTGTGTCTAATTTACACACCACAGCCTGTTCACTGCCTTAAGATGTCAAGATTCAGGATTTGTTTAGGTTATTTGTTGAAAGCCTTGCCCAGCTTTTGGGGTCAGTGGTGCCAGATGGAGGGAGTGATTCAGCATGAAACACACACACACACACACACGCACACATTCACTCACACTCACACACTCACATTCATTTGTTGTAAAAGGACTAAGGACAAAACCTGACTACACATTTGACCTTCCTTAGTAAATATGTGTGTTTAAAATCTCAAAGTATCCAAATCTGTATTTGCTTTCTACTGGGAATAACATGCACCTAGAAAGTCCAAATAATTGGTGTCTTTCCAATGTCCACATATATTTTTGCCACAATCTGTAATCTGTAACTTTAATAAAAAGTACTTGCCAGAAGGGCTGGTATGAGTATTTCAGAAACTGCTGATCTCCTGAGATTTTCACACACAACAATCTCACAAAGAGTGGTGTGAAAAACCATCCAGTGATCAGCAGTTCTGCAGATATATATACCTTGTTCATGCAAAAGTGCAAAGGAGAACGGCCAGGCTAGTTGAAGCTGAGAGGAATTGTACAGTTACTCAAATAACCACTTTTTACAACTGCGGTGAGCAGAAAAGCATCTCAGAATGTGCATAAAATCCCCATGTTTTCGTCTCGATACTCTTTACTGATCAGTCTGGATCAGTCATATTAAAACATTCCTTGCATAAATTCCAAGTGTGTGCTTTCTGAGATTTTCTGGTCACCTCATATGTAAAGAGTGGTTGTTTGAGTTACCATAGCCTTCCTGTGAGCTTATATAAGTTTATCTGTTCTCCTCTGACCTCTCTCATGAGCAAGGCTTTTATACCCACTGAACCTGCTGCTCATCAGATGTTTTTTGTTTTTTGCACCATTCGATGTAAACTCTAGAGAGTGTTATGTGTGAATATTCCAGGAGATCGGCTGTTTCTGAAATACTCAAACCAGCCATTCTGAGCACCAACAACCATGCCACCGAGATCACAAAGTCACTGAAATCACATTTGTCCCTGTTTGTTGTGAACATTAACTGAAGTTCTTATCCTGAATCTGCATGATTTTATGCATTGTGCTGCTGCCACATGATTGGCTGATTTGGATAATTGCATAAATGACAATATTTAATTGGACTAGTACAGAAACGTGTCATAAAAATTTTTAATCCTTTTCCCGGAAGTGATGCACTACGAAATTAAAACAAGACTATCTCCAAGTTTGTTCCTATTTTTTTTGTATTTTTTTTTCTTCTAAATACACTGTCGTGTTAGTATCCATGATAGGAAGGGACAGGTACGAAAAGCTGTGATTTCAAGGGTACTTTAAATCTGGTCTTTTGTAAGCAATGCTGAAATGTGGGTCTGGAGTCAGTTGTCATTCAGAGCCTGAAGCAAATTATGCAAGGCATTCATGCTCAGTGTTAGGATTCCTTTTGGAGAGCTTGTGGAAAATTGAAGGGCTTTCTGAGTGGCCTCTCTCTCTCCTTCTCTCACTCTCTTTCAATCTGAATCCCTCTCTCAAAGCAACATAAATAGACAGGACTGCTGGAAGAAGCAGTAGTAATTACTTTAGGCTTTTGTCTTTCATTACGGAAAGCTTGATTAAAGGTTCTTTCCACTTTGCTGTTATGATTTAAATCTTTTGCATTTCAATTTATTCTTGGACTCCAATCCACTAGAAGCCATTCCAATATCTGCTAGTAATTAATTTTCTTTTAGCAAGGATAGCGTTGGGTTTTCACCAGCATTGGTAGATATACTGTACATTATTATAAGTGTGTGCTTCCATGCTTGGTAAATGGTAAATTATATGTCTGTGAGCATGTTTGATCACCTCACTATCTGTGTGCTGGACATTTTCCAGACTGTTTGATTTAAAACCTTTGTCAAGGCGTGTAACATAACATTTATTGATCTCTTCTGCAATTTCTTCAGCATAGTTTAGCATTTCAATTTGTATTTAAATGCAGAAAGATAGACGTATCTCTCTGCAGCTCTCATAAAATGTATTTATGGGATCTTCAGTATTTTATTCTTTAGCATAACTTATGTTCAGACAATATCTGAGTAAGGAAACGCCAATATTTGAAGCCTCAGAAGACCGTGGTGCAGTAAACCCCCCCAGTAAACAGTAAATATTGATTTCATGATGTCAGGAAAGGTAAAATATAAATGCGAAGCCCATTTAATCTAATTCTATAGTTGAATTTACTTCAGATTTATACTACAGTACTGTTAAATCCTGGATTCTGTTTGGTCAGAATATCAGCATGGCTCAGGCCAATCACATGTGGGGGTTGATACAAATGCTGCTTTTTTTGTTTTTTTCAGAAAGTGTGCACCAAGTGTGGGATTGAGACAGCATGCAGTCAGAAGAGAGCTCAGTGGCTCTGCAAGATCTGTAGCGAACAGAGAGAGGTAAGGCCACAATCCAGATCCAACAGGAGAAACTGGTTTGCTGTTTAGCATTTTTCCCTCTTAATCTGCAAGGAAAAAAACAATCTGTGCTTTGCAAGGCTTAGTGAGGATGACTATGGCACATGAAAACTGTTCAATGCATCATTGTGACGGAATGTGAATAGACACATGCCAATACTCGAGCACTCCACATCCATTATAAACCGAAGAGGAGCACGTGAACTGATGTGAACTGATGCTCCATGCTTCATGTTGATTGGGATCTTTGAGGGTGTATGCATTTTAAGCTTGTGGCATTATCAGAGCATGGGTCCCGAGGGGAATTTGAAAGGAAATCTAAGACCAGTGAAGTCAGCGTGAATTATTGGGGCCAAAGAAGCTCCTTTAGTTTGAGCTGGAAGTCCGGATAGTTTCTGAGGGTCATCCATCATGCTCCAGATAATATGCGGCCATTTTGTTTCTTGGAAATCCATGTAAAATAAAAAAAGTCTAGATAGCTACTTATACAGTGAAAATCATATTCGTTTAGAGCATAGGTTCTGAATCCTGGAGTTGCAAGCTCCTGTTGGGTTGCCTGTGATTCAGATAGGTCTATATTATAGAATTTTGCATATTTGTATAAACCAAAATGCAACAAAATTATTAATCTAGACTATTTATTCATACACATTCACACTAGACCACAGCAGCAATGCTGCCCACACCATGCAAACCAAACTGACCTTTTTTATTATTATTATTATTATTATTATTATTATTATTATTATTATTATTATTTTATGTTTTTGATTTCTTTTGCTTTAGTTTGGTGTTCAGAGTAGGGCTTTAAACTGGATGAACCCAAATGTTTGCTGTCACTTCTTGTTGTGCAGCAGCAGTTTAGTGCCTTTGCGTGCATCAAATCAAAGTACAGATCTTGGTTAGATGTAACAGCTGGATTTCGATAAGCCGCAGCGTGACACAAGCCCAGCTCTCTCATTAGACAAGGTGAGTAGAGAGTGCTACTGCTGTGGGGTTCTTACACACAGCCCCTCATAAGAGCATCGTTCAGTCTGTAAAACTCTTGTGTTGCCAAAGCATATGAATGAATATGTTATATATATATATATATATATATATATATATATATATATATGCAAAATAGCAATGAAATTGATTTGTTATAAGTTGAATTTTAATCATTAACTAAGGAAGATACTTATCACACTGGGGATTGTGCACTTCTTTACAACATTTTTTTGAAATGAACAAAAGAACAGATTTGATTGCAAGAACTTTAGACCCTTAAAATGGCAAAAAAAACAAAACAAATCTCACCTGCAATGATCTGATATTGTGCTGACATTGTACAACTACATTATTTTAAATGAAGAGACTACTTCCTTATCATTAGCCACATTATTGCTAAATATAAACAAACCTAGAGTCTAAATAAGTGCGTACCATTGAAAACTCAGTTCTGATTGGTCAGAAGGTGTTGATTAATTTCTATAACTGCGACAAGTCTTCCAGCTGCAAAGCATAGGTTTATATTAATGTGCTTGCTGTAATACTTTATTATTTCTATAGTAATAATTTGCATAGAGATGGATACTAACATGGCAGACATGCCACATAAACAGCATTTTTGGAAAGGGTCTCCAGTGTCAGTGCTTTGCAACAGTCCAAGGTAAAGCTGTTTGAAGTTTCCTGACATGGGAAAGCCTTCAAGATTTGCCGTTTCTCAGTAACACGACAGGCTACGTTTTTATTCCCACCATAGTATACGACCAAACAGGCAGACCAAACAAATCATGTGAATGTACAGCAACAGTGTCAATGAGAGTCTATATGTAATATATTCTATACATATGGACATATCCCATAGATAATTTCCCAACAATGCAAATACAACTATGATGCATTTCAAGAAGGCAGTGCAAAGAAGGAGGCTTGTGCAGAAACAATATAAACAATATTCACTTGAATATTTCCTGGATGTCTGTGAATATCTGGCAGTTTTGGTAGTCAAACCAACAGCTCATGAATTTTTAGAGGAGATTTACATGCCAAAAAAGTTTTATAAAAACATTATGTAAAACTTGAGATTATATTCAGCTGCCTGGAGCACCACTGTGAAGCTGTATGAAGGAGATAGTGGCACAATATGACTGACAAGGTACTGACTAATCTTATCATAGATAGACAGATAATGCAAGCCTCTTGTCAAAATGACTGTTCTTGGGTGGATTTGGGAAGAGATTACTATCCCCCCGCTCCTCTTCCCCTGAGCACGGAAATCTTATTTTATCAAATTCCTCCAGTTGTCTTTTGAGGCTGTAATTAAGATATTCTCTGCTTTAGAGCTTTTTCTTGGTGTGCCGATGCTTCCTGCAGGTACAGATTTATGGAAAGTTCCATTTTTTTGCAGAAGAACTACATGCTTTAAGGTTCGTACATGAAAGAGCACACAGCGACTGAATTCTTTGGTTGCTGTGGAATCAAGCAGGCAGCTGCACTGAGCTCATTCTCTGCGGCTGCCATGCTTTGAAAAGGTCAGCGTATTATTTGCTTATGGGTGTAATGAAATACATGTTTGGGGATTGATAGGATTTGTGTCTCCATAAAATATAAAGACACAGCCATGGTAGTTCTTGCATTTGTTTTTGGCAGCGAGGAAAGAAGAGTAGCATAGAAGCTCTTTTTAAACACATTGATGGGATTCACTTGAGTTATTCTTCATTAGTCATCATTTGAAGTGGTCCTGTGTAGCTAAAATGTGCAGACTCATATTTTAAAACAACTGTATCTCTTTGCAATAGAAAATTATTGGTAAATGTTGGGAAAATAACTATTAGGAATTGGATGTTCAATTCAATTTACCAAGCCGATTCTTTCTGCCTGCCTGTTTCAATTACTCAGATGTCCAATTTGATCAATTCAATTTCTCCTGGGGAATATAAACCCTTCAAATTGTGACAAACCCTCGCACTGGTTTATGACGCTTGAAGTTGTGTTTTTCAGTGTATTTCGAGTCAAACTTGATAGAAACCCATTTGCCCAGATGGTGTTCGACTCCATGAACAGCTGCACAAAGGATTTTGGAGTCAAAACATTCACTGGTTTTTGGATCATTTAGTCGAATAAAGCTGCCAAAGATGATGTTCTGTTTACCGAATGAGTTCCTTGTGTCATCCATTCATTCACTGCCCAACATGTGAACGCAACAGAACATCCATGCCTTTTCTTTTCTGGGCCAGATTCAGTATAGTTCCCCAGGTATCCTTCAAGGCTTTGATTTCTTCCTCCACTGTTTGCAGCCAGGTGCTCTTACCTACCTCTCTTGCGTCTTCCCTCTGGTGTCCAGTGAAGGCCAGTTCATGGGATGTTGTCCTTTTCTCCTCGGATGACGTACCCAATCCATCTCCATTGCCTTCTCATGATGGCAATGTCCATGCTCTCTTGATTGCCCCAGAATAGTAGTTGCTGGTTGGAGATGGTGTTAGGGCAGAAGATTTGCAGGATTCTAATGAGGTGCTTCGTGTTGAAGGTTGACAGCTCGTTTAGGTCACTTTCTGTCATTCTCCAGCATTCTGAGCCATATAGCAGAGTAGAAAGAACACATCTCTGTTACAGTCCAGGCTTGGTATTGATACTATACTGGAGTGACCTCCACACATTGTTCAGCATTTTAAAGGTATTTCTGGCCTTGCTGAGAAATCCGTATCTGACATTGATGCCCAGGTAGGTGAACTCTTCGGTTGTTGGCAAGTCTGCTACTTGTATTGGTGTCAGATTTGGGATGTTCAGCATAATCACCTCTGATTACTTGTGTTATAACTTTTAATTGTCAGAATTGTACTAGAAGTTTTAAAACCAGTAACACTACCATTGCGTAAGTGCCACACAAAGTTTTATTCAGATGGACTTGTGCAACAGATTCAACAAAAAGAACAATTCATGAGTCATACCTCACTAACAACCATTTTAAAATTCTGCCCATGTTCTTTGTTGTATAAACCAAATCATCTGTCCCTCTTTTTTTAGCTTTCTGCCAATCATAATGTGGAAGTGTATCTTCCTGACCTGACCTCCAAGTGTTGAACATGGATGAAAATAAGCTTTGGTACATATAGTACATTGCCCAAATTGAGTCTGGATGTTAGCATGCTAATTTCACATTGGTGTCCTTCATTTTTTTGAACTCAGCTCCCTTTGATCGAGATTTATAGTGTGGTGTGGCATGTACATTAACATAGCCTTTAGCATTCAGCACAACATGTAGTGTTCTCATAATAGCACTCCAATTAACCACATGCATGCTCTCTCATACACTCAGTTCTGTTGTAAAGACTGATGCAAACATGGCTAAGAGAGTGAGGGGGATTACACCAAAAAGCTGGCTAGACACAGAGGCCAAAGTCAGCAGCTTGTCTTATCCTATAGGCTGCTATCTCGTGAATTTTTAGAGTGACCCTGTAATAGGCAGTTGAGAGTTGACAACGGACATACACAGAAGAGTTAATATCATTACACAGAGGTGCCAGTTTCAGCAAAATTTCCAGCCCAACTACATCTCAAAAACCACACAAAATACCTGGGAAGCAATGTCACTGTGTCGCACACGCATTTCTATTGTACAGGTAATTTCCATTCCGTAATCCCCCTTTCCCTCTCCCAGTCTTTGCAATATATCTTACAATAGAAATGGATCTACATCATAGACATACTGTCTGCACTTACACTTTGAGATTGTTTGCAGAAATAGATTGTGTTTTGATAATTTGCTATAAAGCAAGATCTTGGTGGCACAGAGTAGTTTTGACTTACCCCAATTTCCTGCATGACCTTGGCACCCCTGTTATTAACTGTCCTGTTTGCTGATTTTTCCCCCCGAGCATGGGGCAGCATGATTCCTGCCCCAGTTGACCTCTAATAGCACTTGTCACAGTTCCCATTTTTCGAAATAAAAACTCTATGGAGCCAAATGGGGCGATGATCACACAGACCCACAACTGAGCTAGAAAGGTGAGCAAATTGAAAGAACATCAGCTTAAATTGGTCAAATAGCAAAATTTACGAAATCGGTGGTCACTCAAAAGAGGTGTTGATAATTTCAATGGGATTTAGAATATATGCAGTTGTGAATGAAGACTTTATGAAGATTAACTTTGGGTTAAGCTATGGACGAGCCGCCACTGTAGGCAGTCTTCAATTAATACACTCAAATCAAGTACGAATGGCTAGGTGCTGAACTGTGCAAAAGTCTTGGCTTTTATATTATTCTTTTCTTAGATTTTAACTTTGTGTTCAAACTTTTGAAACATTCATTTACCGGCTATAGACCAACAAGGACCATCTTCTGTGGGAAGGAAAAAAAAGAACAAGGCATTCTGCGACAGATGGTATAGCCTCTACTGAGCCCTAAACTTAACATCATGGAGGCTGTCTGGGATTCCTTGAAAAGATGGAAGCAAGTGAGAGCCAAAGTCTGTAGAGAAAATATGGCAAGTCCTCCAATATGCTTTTAACAACCTGCTTGCCGATTATCTGCGTTAAATCTAAAAGAATTTATTTCAAAGCAAAGGCATCTTCACTGAGGTTCTGTGTACATGTTTTTGGGTACATGTTGATACCTATATTGATATTGAAAATGTACTTGGTATTAATCAATCAGGGACACCAAAGAACATTTTTATTTAGCTCTGTTTATGTTTACCCGGCTTACATAGTGGCAATGAAAAGTGTGCATGGGCATATTCATGTGCTTAGGCTACTAGATTTATTCTTTCCAGCATTTAAATGAAGTGCATTAGCTAGGTACATTAGATACCTTAGATCGATTAGTGTTGTTCCACTTCAGCGTCTGTACAGCTTTAAGTGAAGTACATTTTTGTTTTCATTGCTTCAAAATCCCTCATTGTCAGTGGCCGATAGTGGCTGAGCATCAAGAACAACATACTGGGTAAAAGATGATCTTTTCACTCACCTAGTGCTGTCTAGACATTTTTTAGACATTGTTTGTTGCTACCATGTTCCGGTAGCAATGAACTCCTGTTCATGATTATCAGGTTACTTGTATAATAGGAAAAGATGTCTGGATATTTTCACAGAGCATAGTTTGGAGTACCAGTATTGATACTGATGCATCCGGACTATTGTCATTGAATAATCTTGAATATATCATTGAAAACTCATACCAACATGGAGAATATACTGCAGCTCCATGTATATGCTATAACTTGACAATTAATTGCTTTTTCAGCTGCTTTGGGACATGGTTAAGCATGGGTGATTTATATGTAATCGCGTTTGCCAAGTTTTACTGGTGTGCGCATTGTATGACGTGTATTACAAAGAGCTCCACTGTGCACAGAGGCATCTTATTTAAAATGAATTTGAAATCCAGCGCAATGCAGTCACAGGAACAATTGCATCAGTCCATTAAAAAGAAATTGTACTTGAACACCACAGGACTGTAATACAGTTGGATTAGTCTGACATTCTGCCTCAAGGTCTCTCTATTTATTATTGACTCAGATGAATATCAGAGAACATTTAAGAACATAAGGTATAAATCCAGATAATAGTTTTTGCAAAACAGTCCTGCCTGATATAATACCTTTTGTGAAGGGTAATGTTTCTGAATGTTGGGCTCTTACATGCTTATCTGGCTGCTATGAAATTTACAGACAGAGTCAGGGGAGCTCCTGCATTTTGTACCAACTGTTCAGCCAGTGAGCCAGAGTTGCCAATGAATGCTCTTAGTCAGAACCTGTTATCAGATGGGCTGCTGCTCTCCTTCCTGAATGTGCTGCTTTATCAGAGTCAGTCAGTGCTGATCTTGGTCCCCTGTTCCCCTTCTTCCTGCTCCAACTCTCCATTTGTCTGGCAGTGTGGCCGCTGCATTCAGAGGTTAGAGACGGGCTATAAGCACTTTTTTTTTTTTGGTGATTTTTGTTCTGTGAAAAATAGAAAAATGTGACATTAACAGAATATTTTGTTTTCTTTCCTGGTGATCTGAGGTATATTGTTACCTTGATATATCTGGTGTATCACAATATCCTTTTATAACATTTTAAAGTAAGCAATAAAACTGGTATTGGACAATAATAGGCTTGACACCAAGCAGAGTTACTGTTACCTCTCCAAAGCTGATTACTTTCTATAACAGCATTTCCCAAAGTGTATTGTTCTTCTTATACCACAGCGATGACGTTAATTATTAATAAAATAACGACATACTGTTTCTATGAAAAGTCTATACACCATAGTTAAAATGACAGGATTTTGTGATTAATCATGTGAGATCTTTTTCACCTTTATTGTGATAAACCATCCAACAAAACTCAGATGAAAAACAAACAGAACACCTTTTAGGGGAAATAGACCAAGCTTACAATAACCTGGTTGCATAGTGTGCACACCCCTTAACTACTACTTTTTTAAAGCACCTTTTGCTTGTAATACAGCACTCAGTCTTTTTGAGTAAGCATCTACCAAAATAGATTGGCACTAAGTCTCAGTCTCAGCTGAAGATAAGCAGCCCCAGAGCACGATGCTGCCACCACCATGTTTCACCGTAGGTATGGTGTTCTTTTGGTGATAAGGTGTCTTGTTTTTGAGCCATCCATATCTTTTAGAATTATGCACAAAAGTTCTACTTTGTTCTCGCCAGACCATAACACATTTTGCCACATTTTGTATTCTTTACATGTCTGGGCTATAAGGTAGGATGGCTAGATAGGCTTGGATTTTTTTTTTTTTTTTTTTGTGAGAAAAGGCTTACGTCTAGCCACCCTACCTTATAGCCCAGACATGTAAAGAATAAGAGAGATCGTTGTCACATGTTGATTGTTCTATAAACTTTTTATATCCTATTTTATACTTTTCTATTCATCTACTGTTACGTTTAATGTTGTTGAATGTCCACAGAACAAATGAGTTCCTGTAATCACTTATGTTACAACACTACTGTTTTGCTGGCAGTTTGTTAACAAACCTAAAAGTTGGGATGTATGTTGTGTATCAAAATGTCTTGTATTGTGATATGATATTTTTTTGTCACATCACTGACTCTTAATCTCAGGAAGCTAAATGAGAAAATATTGTCTTGTGATTTGGGTATTGCTTTCATCTGGCTTTTAACTATGCTATTTTTATGTAGAGCAGAAATTTTTTTTTTTTTAATAGTTGATTATTCACGTGACGTCCATTAATCAGCTTAAATGTGTTTTGTTTACTGATGAATGTAAAATTGGTGCACGTATTTTACTACTACATCATCATCAAAAAAATACCAAGCCCCTTGAATGAAATGTACTATTTAGGCCATAATGTCAAACATTTAGTACATTTCACTCATCACTTTTATTTTCAATGCTTTATTGAGTGAAACTATCAGTATTTTAGGTTTGGCTTTTTTAATCCCTCTCTCATTTCTGCAGTTATTCAAGGTTCTATCTGCAAGAGTGAGATCTCTTCTTGTTATTAAAGCGAGAAGCCTAAACACTGCAAGTGAAATCTGTTTTTGTGTTCTTTTAAAACTGCCTCAGCAGAGCTGGGCTAGAAAACAGCTTTGCGTGGAGTGTTGCTGCTGCCCCCAGTGGCATCACTATGGTATTACATCCTACCATAGAATAGAGACCTGTGTGCTCTTACATTTCTTTTATTAAGTAAACGGCTCCATAAATTTTCCCTATCATCTTTATTGTTAATGGAGACTATTTGTTGCTGCCCAAGCTTTATGCTAACAGTTTTACTTTGAAGGCTAAATTAGTTTAAAATCACAAATGCGTATCCTTTCAGATTTCAAGTACATTTTTCGCTTTATGTAAATGGTGACATTTTTGGTGAGTCCACTTTATACAAATTTATCTTGGTCCCCAAATTCTTGTGCAAGGACACAATTGTAAGTCCTTTGGTTCTCTTAAGATTCTGCTTTTTTACAATTTATTTTACACTCACCACCCACTTTAATAGGAACAACTGTACATTATTTACATTGCTCATTTATGCAGGTTTCCACTCAGCCAATCATGTGGCAGAAGCACAATGCATAAAATCATGGAGATAACGGTCAAGAGTTTCAGTTACTGTTCACATCAAACATCAGAATAGGCGAAAAAGTGTGATCTCTGTGACTTTAACCATGGTATGATTGTTGGCGCCAGATGGGCTGGTTTGAGTATTTCAAACCAGTAAACTGCTGATCTCCTGAGATATTCACACACAACAGTCTCCAGAGTTTTTATTTTTATTCTGTTGTTTTGATTAGATTCATTTTGATTAATAATCTCTTACTAACAGCTTCTGTCAAGAGCAGGCAGTGTTGAAATTTATGCACCGGAAATCAAACTCCACATTATGAGTCCAGCTAAGGAATATGTAATCAGATATATTATCTATAACTTCTCTTCAATCATTTTTATTTCCACCTCTCCTGTCTTTGGCTTTTATGCTGGCCCTTTCGCAATCAAATTTGCCAAGGTTTGATTTGGATAATGAAAAATGTTAGCTTGACTTATAAGTGCCTCTAGGGTGCATACAAAAAAAAATGTGGTCTGTCATATTTGAAATGCAAGCACTGAATAAATTTAATCACATTGCTTACTCATTTATTTCAGTAAGTACATCTGTACATCCCCACAACTTCAGAATGTAAGAGACACTAAATTGGAATACCATTTGCTTTTCTGATAAACCAGGAGATAAGACATGAATAAATGGTGAGGCACAGGAATGCCATGTCTGGAGGCTGATAGTGAGGTCTGTTAGGATTGCACATGAAGCTCCAGCATGATGGTGGTTTGGTTGTACGGGGCCTTCAGGCCATCATAAAGCTTATCAGAGTTTCACAGGGTCTGCAAGAGCAAACAACATAACATCTAGTGAGAAATATCTCTCCTAAGCCCGCTGGGAAATAGACTTTTTCCCCCCTCCTTGAGTTTCCCGAAACTCGTTTCTCAAATATCACAGCCAAATTGTTGTCATTTTTATTAAACCCATTTTTAACAAATCAGAGCTGACAGAAGCGTTTCTCTAATTCAGCCCCTTTTCATCCCATGCTTCGCAAATTACTTGTTATCATTTCTAATGACTCATTGGCTCTTAAAACCCAAAAGTTTGCGAAGGCAGTCTTGTGGTTTATTGCTTAAACAAGCAAGAACAATAAGCTCAGTTTTTTTTTTATTACTCAGAAGAAAAATAAACAGTCTACCCTCTTCATGCAGATGCAGTTTTGTAATGTGTTTTTCTAAAATGAAACTCGGACTGAAAACAAATCCCAAAGGCAATAATGCTGTCTGGCAGGCAGTGGTGCCCAATGAGCGATGACGCTTAATAGTTATCACACTGTGGTTCAAAGGTGCTTAAATCATGCAAATTCCCATGTTCTCAGGGTAAAAGATGGATAAAAGACTAAAGTTCATATGCTGGGTGCATGCTATCAGATTTTTTTTTATCCACTTTTATCCCAGACTTGTGTCTCTACACACAATTCTTAGATCAGGGTGGATACTGGTCCTTGGAGGCCCAGTCTTGCCTGGAACAAATTATCTTGTATTTGAAACTTTTCATGAAGCAGTCCGAAGCCCTGCAGTTGACTTGCAGATCAATGAGACACTCTCAATTTTTTTTTTTCTCTAACTTTTTTGGTCAGTGACCACTTTTCAAGGACATGACCACTCTGTATGATCACGTAAAGCTCATTAATCCAATGTGATATTGAATTCTGTGCTGTGGCAGTTGGAACTTTGACTAAGTTTGGATTTGAACCTATGCTCCAGACTGAAATTTCGCTCATGTGCTGTTTAGTGTCTGGACATACACTCTGCAAATTACAGCATGAATATTTTATTTTGTAGTCTGTCTAGCTGACAGTGTTGCACAAAAATAAGCACTCTTCCAGTGTCTGGTGTAAAGGTCACTTTGATTAACTTGAGACTGCTAGTACCAAATTGAATGAAGGATGAAGGCTAATGAAATTTGAATAATAATTATAATTATAATAATAAGTATCCATATCCGTAATGCTTTCTGAGACGCTTTTCTGTTTACCACGATTGTAAAGAGTGGTTGTTTAAGTTAACCACACCCTAAGTTGAACCATTGCTCACTGGATGTTTTTTTATTTCGCACCATTCTGTGTAAACTCTAGAGACTATTGTGTGTGAAAATCCCTTGAGATCAGCAGTTTCTGAACCCACCAATCTGGCACCAGCAATCATGCCATAGTCAAAATCACTGAGATCACATTTTTTCCCCCATTCTATTGTTTGATTTCAACAATAGCTGAAACTCTTTATCCCTGAATTAGACACACAATATAGAATCCCCCTTCAACCAAATTTTCCCTTTCCCTCATGTAAAATATACAATTTGCTCATCCGTGATGTTTTCAGGAGAACGTCCAAATGGTTCCTCTGCTAGTTCCAGGCCAGCTCATCTCTATTTCCCCCCATTAGCAAGTCCGGATTATTCACAGGCCCCATATTAGAACCGGTTTCTCCTTTTGTCCAGCTGCCACTCACAGGAACTGGGTGGCACTAATAGAGTTCTGGCTCACTGGTCCTGGACTGCAAGGCTCAACTGGAGGGTCCGGTCGCTGGTGGTTGCACATCCACAATCCACAGAAACTAATTTCACGAAACGCTGCCTCTCCCCTATTGCAAATTAGCGATATTATCATGCCACTAATTAAAACGTCAAGAGAGCAAATGCTTTGCGGCGGTTTGCTATTCATTGGGCACATCCTCAATTTGACAGGGGGCAAAAAGTGAAAGTCTATTCATTACACTTCTCTGTGTAAGGGTTATACAGTCGGGTTCAGAATTATTGGCACTCTTGGTAAAGAGTTTTCTATTGCTCTAGCATGGTCTCATTTACTTGCATTCAACCCCAGCTTCCCAACAATGCTAGCTAGTGGACCAGAGCAGCATAGAAAACTAATTCAGATTGCTCCTGGCCTGAAGACTGTTGTTGTCGCCTTAAATTAGAGGTCTTAACTCGTGGGTGTAATCATATCAGCAGCCTTGCCTTTTACATTATGGTTGAAATTTGTTTTGTTAACGGCTAATGCTAGTCAACTTGCCTTATAGGCTGCTTTTACTCTAGGCTTTTATTTCTAGCAACAGATGCGCTGGCTAGAGCACCTTCTGCGGTGATTAAAAAAAACAAACAAACAAAAAACACTGTAGCTATTCCAAGTAGCTAGTACAGGCTAACTAGCCAGTATTATAGTAGCTAGTACAAGCTAACTAGCCAGTATTATATTGTTATTAATAATAAAGATTAGATTTATTTTTCAATGTGCAATATATATGTGGCAAATATATCTTTCTTAGAGGACTAGACAGCATTTAAACCTTAGTATGATGCTGAATTCTAACAGAGGTGACAAAACAGATCCGTTATGTCCAACCATAAAATATTAACATTGAAATATCTACAGTTCAACATTTGAGCATCTCACTATCGAAAACCTTTTTTTTTCCTACCTGCTCTGTCCTCCATGTTGTTTTTTTCTCGCTTTCCCCCCTGAGCTGCAACCTGATTGATCGGGTCATGAAAAGCCGCCATTTGGTACTTTTCTAAAAAGTTGAAAAAAGTTTTTTTTTTTTAAGCACTCTGCTTACAAAACTTTTTAAAAATCTGTTGCTGCCTCCCATAGGATTACTTGTAAATGGTGGGCCAGCTGTGGAAAACACTGCTTGGTGTGAAAGCAACCTCATGGAACTCACACAGGGACTCCTACCAGGAGGTTTTCTCTGTAGGTACTCAAGCAATTTGAGCTACACTATTTCATGTTTGCATAGGCTACACTGAACAGTGCGAAGTGTCTCCAGACTTGGGATGCTTTCATGAGTTCGTTCCACGTTCTGTTATGCATTCTGGGATGCTTTTCTGCTCACCACGTTTGTAAAAAGTGGTTGAGTTATCGTAGCTTTCCTGTCAGCTTGAGAATCATTCTATCTTTCTTTGCCTTCTATCCTATCTGAATGTGTGTGTGTGTGTGTGTGGTGCACTGATAGAATGGGAGAAGTTGTTAAAGCAGTCTGATGCACTGCTTTGGCAATAATGGATTTGTAGATATTGCATAAGGCAGAGCTCAGAGCTGCTTCGTTATTTTCACTTTTTCTTCTGTTTCATGACCTTGAAGCAGCGTGCACAGCTTGTGTGTCTCTGTCGTGTTCAATATCACACTCCTGTCCCGTCCTATTGAAGAAAACATGAATAGCCGCTCAATCTTTAATGATTTAGAGAGTTATAAGATAGAATAAATTAGTTTTTCGTTGCCTCTCTGTCAGTCTCAGTGAAGTGGTCATTGTAGAGACAAGATTTGAGGAAAAACTTTATATTTTGACCTCTTTTGGGCAAATTCATCTTATAGAGATGTTTCAGTGTATTAACGTTTCACAGCTTCTTGTGTAAGTTATACTGTCCATCCTGGTGACCTTCAGGAATCTTGTCTTGTAATGAGCATCATTACTGGCATCCAGGGGCTGTTTGTACCAGGTTTGTCTCATCTCTTCTTAAATATTAGCCCAGGAAGAAATATCTTTCTTCTTCTCTTTCGTTTTCTAGCTGTTAATCACATCTTGGCATGTAAAAGTGAATAGAACTATGGTGTTAAAGCCTGTCTAGTTAGGCCCCAACCTTCCTGAATGCTAAAACATGTACAGGACATTGTGTCATAATTTGTCACAATATCAATATTATATCATATCACCTAGCCGTAAGGTGTCATGGACTCTTGCTTGATGTGTCAAAATGGTACTCCTACCTACATTTTAAAAAATGCTCTTTAAGTACTTGTTCCACCACTGGATTGATATGGCATCACTGGATTGATACAGCTGGTAATTTTTGCATGGAGCTCCCATTTAAGTACCCAGAAGTGTATTTAAGAAGAGGCAAGGCGTCAAGGTGTCGCACATTTGCATCAGCATGGCTGGTTCACAGCAGGTTAGAGGTTTGGGTGATGGAGATGGTTGCTGAGTCGTTCCAGCTGGGTAATGGTCCCTGCCAAGCCGATGGCAGCAGCTGCTATCAACCCTGACATTTTAGCACCTGCTGTCTGTCACCATATAGCCATCTGCCAGACCTGAGAGTGAACCGTGAGATATTTTTTAACACAACACTTTCATCATACGAACCTGCAATTTACACTAAAGGTTTCTACAAAAGAATTTGACATGGTTTGATGGCCTTCATTGGTGAGGATTTAACTGTAGTGGCCATTTTGGTTCTGTGAAACTGATTCATGAAGCATCCGTCTGCTTTGATTTGAAGCCCTGGCTATACATCCATCATGGTCTGCCACTGGCTCTTGCTATTAGGGTGACCTGATGGGGTTTTTCGATGGAAATGTATTATTTTTAGTGGCCCATGATGGCTGGGTCTGGTCCCTGTGAACAAACCTGGGCAGAACAGATGTCTGGACCAATCATCTGGCTCAGAAACTAATACAGAGCCATTCTGTACAAAAGGCAAGTAGCACTGCCACTCTAAGAGAAGGGTGCTCAAAAGTTACGTAGCTAGGGAACACTTTAATTGGAAAAAAAAGAAGCACAAATGTGGTTTACAAATCTGGAAACTTTATCACAAATATAATAACTGTGATAACTATTGGCTCATGATTTCCACCACTGTAACTAATGGACATTGTCACAAAGCAGCTTTACAGAAATAAATGGATTCACAAAAAAAATATTGTAGACAATATGAGGAAGAAAGCTTGAGAGGAACCAGACTCAAAAGGGAACCCATCCTCTTCTGAGTGCAACGGATAGTGCAATTATAAATAAATCCCTTCTATTATTGTGTACTATATGGACAAATAGTGTAACTGTGCAACCAGTAAATCCATCACAGTTTGTGCAAGAAGTCCGGCTGGTGAAAATCTATCCACTGTCCACTGATGGAGTCCTGAGTACGAAGCTGCTCGTGGCAACTGCAGCCCCAAAGCCACCACAGCAATCGCAGTCCCAAGCCATTACAGTACAGTACAGCTCCCCATATGTGATCCCCAAGTCATCTCCACAGCCCCCAGGTGGCACCATCCCCAGCAATCCAAACAGTGATACATGTTTTCCCCAAAGATATTATTAGATATTCTTTTCTTTTGTTCTCTTCCTCTCTCAAGTATTCTCTCCCTCTCTCCCTCTCTCTCTCTCTCACCAAGGTGTGGAAGCGTTCTGGTGCGTGGTTCTACAAGGCCTTGCCCAAGTACATTCACCCAGAGAAAGACTCGTTCATGGACAGGAGGCCTGTGATAGAGAGAGAGGAGCAGCCAGTGGCCAGGAGTGTGCCGATCACCTACACATGGGCCCACAGGAAAGGTGGAGTTTCATTTCTATTCTATTCTATTCTATTCTATTCTATTCTATTGTTTGGTTATACTGTACTCTCTTCTCTTCTCTTCTCTTCTATTCTATTCTATTCTATTTGGTTATATTGTATTGTATTGTATTGTACTCTATTCTATTCTATTCTTTTCTATTCTGTTTGGTTATATTCTATTCTATTCTATTCTGTTTGGTAATACTGTATTGTATTGTACTCTATTCTATTCTATTCTTTTCTATTCTGTTTGGTTATATTGTATTCTCTTCTCTTCTCTTCTATTCTATTCTATTTTATTCTGTTTGGTTATACTGTATTGTATTGTATTCTATTCTATTCTGTTTGGTTATATTGTACTCTCTTCTATTCTATTCTATTCTATTCTATTCTATTCTATTCTATTCTATTCTATTCTGTTTGGTTATATTGTATTCTCTTCTATTCTCTTCTATTCTATTCTATTTTATTCTGTTTGGTTATACTGTATTGTATTGTGTTCTATTCTATTCTGTTTGGTTATATTGTACTCTCTTCTATTCTATTCTATTCTATTCTATTCTATTCACTTGTATTGAATTGTATTCTTTTCTGTTCTTTTCTGTTCAGTTCTATTCTATTCTCTGTTATGCTATGCTATTCTACTCTGCTATATTGTGTTTTATTCTGTTATGATTCTGTTCTTTTCTCTACTATTCTTTTTGGTTGTATTGTGTTGTGTTTTGTCCCATGCAGTTTTTTTCAGGTGTATTCTATTCTATTCTATTCTATTCTATTCTATTCTATTCTATTCGTTTGTACTCTATTCTATTCTATTCTATTCTATTCTATTCGTTTGTACTGTATTGTATTCTTTTCTGTTCTGTTCTATTCTATTCTCGACACAGGTACACCTGGCTGTTTCAAGCGTCTTGTATCTCGATTGCATCCTGATAAAAATTTTAATCACACGCATTTACACACGCACTGTAGTTATACCGAAAGCATGTTTACGTGCACAGATTGAAATCCAGTCGCTCTTTCGTGCATCATGTGCTAATCATTTTCCTGTGTTGTTCCTTATTTGTAGCAACAGAGAGCTGCTGCACCAGGGATTACAATTTTGCACCAACTTTGGCTGTCGTGGACCACGAGCATTATAACATAACAGATTAGAAGAGGTTTTAGTTTTTAAATGTGCTTTGGGGAGCCAGATGCAGTTCCAGCTGTATGACATGTGGCTCCTGAAGTGGGTTGTATGTTTAGAACGAAATATATTTTAATCGCATCCTTGCGTGCACTTACACTTATGACAGGGTTTTAGTTGTGCTGCAGTTTTGCATGCCAGTCATTCACCATCATTTAGTCTGAACAGATTATTTTTAAATTCTATTTAATTCATATTGAAATATGAATGTAAACAACACAGATTTAATTAGTATATTAATATAAGTGTATCTTCATGGTTCATCTAAAAAGGTCTTGGAACGTATACTAGCCATGGCAGCACTAAAATGAAGCCATGTAAAGCTTTTTTGAAAGTAGAAAACATTTCTAGTCAGAAAGAGTATGAACTTTGAATGTGAACTAGTCAGAAGACTGGGAAAAGAACAAATTTTTAATTTCCTTAATGCTAATACTGAGGAATGATGAATGATTAGCTACGCTATTTTTTTTTTCCACCTCAACCCAAAAACATCAGGCTTTGCTAAGTTTTAATGCTAAAAATGACTGCAGGTGATATGAATATGGATACAGCTCGTCATCATACATGCCCACACACATATGCTGGTTGTTCTGTTCGAATGACAGCGACGCATGTGTTATTTTCACACTCCATGTTTTTCACAGTGCTTAACATGTGGCATATGGGCATCATGTTTTTAATCATACACTGATCACTACAGTAAATATCAAGAGCCATTTATAAATAAAGATGAGGCAGAGGATAGCTACGTTAGCTTAGACAAGCTCAGACACTTTCCCGTAGCCTAAGTGGTCTTTGGTTGGAATGGTGGACAAGAGGAATTTATTGTCACAGTGGCATTATGGGATCTGGAGTCTTTTAAACATCGACGGTCCAGATTAAACATGTCCAAGTGTAAACAGTAAATGCTTCATTTTCTAGTTGCAAGTGTATATGATAGCCTGTATAGTAGCCTGTGTGAATTTGAAAAACCTGTTGTTGTTTCATATTTTCATATTTGCTTTTCCTATGTTATGGGAAAAGACAGTGATTGATTCTGCTCACTTTTTTAACAACATGGTTTGGATTGGGAAAACAGAGAGTCCTGGGGTTTATTGTCAAACCCCAAAGGCAACATTTTGCTTTTCGTGTTTTTTGGCTAGAGCGATGCATTATGAGTTTTGAATTCATTGAGGTGTCTGAAGACAGTTACCCAGGGGCTTTGAAAGTCCTGAAGTCAATATTTCACTGCACTGTCAAAACAATGATGGTGCAATTTTAGACAACATTAAAACCAAGCGAGTGGCACGGTGTAAAGCCATCGAGCTATCATATCTTTTATTTAGATGTTTGTATGGTTTCATTTTAAATATAACACTCATGAAGAGCTTTACAATGTGCTTTTTCTCTCTTTTTAGTGTAATAATAGCTACATAAATGTACATTATTAGAAAAAATATCGGCATTTGCTCTCATAGCATCTTGTGGCCTAAATAGTTATACTACACTGCTGTTGAAATCTCGAATCTGATTGGTCAGGAGGTGTTGATTAATTTTCTTGACACGTCTGTAACTTACGCAGGGACCTGTATGGTAGACACACTACATGAACAGATTTTAAAAAGCCTGTTTAGTGGTGGATACGGTGAAGTTTCCTGAAGGGGATTTTTATTTTGAATTATTGGAAGGAGTCTCCATCGTCAGCACTTCATAGATAAAGCTGTAACTTTTCCGAGACAGAGGGCGTTGTGGTTTCTCAGTGACCGTACAAACTGACTGAAAAGAAGAGAGGGTGGTGTTTAACGACTGTTTACGTGTCACAACATTAAATGTAACTATAAACTGTAAAAACTGTAATTGTTGGCAAATTGCTGTGACATTAAACAAAGATCAAAACACTTTATGATTATTGGAAAATAATCAACTTCAGTTGTAACTTTGCTTTACGCCATAATCCTTGATTATTTTAACCATGTTACACATTACTCTAAAAAGATAAATCCTTTACAAACCTACAGGTTAGAGCAACGTTACCTCAAACACACATTCATTAACATCTTCTCTCATAGCTTTATTGACAATGTGACACATTCAAGTCATTGTTGTATGACGTAGGACTTAATTGGGACAGATCTGGTGACTGGAGGCCAGAGCATTTTCGACAGTATTAGATTATATTGTCTCGACATCAATAAATGTTGGGTGTTGGCAAATTAATTTGATTGTAAGTTCTGAACTCATTTGAGATGTCTGCTTTCATAATTTCAGCTAGAGATACTATTTTCGTATAGAGATGCCTCAGAACATGATCATCAGTCAAGCTCTCTTTGTCTACCAGGTATTGTTTGTAGAAGCAATCTGGGCTCTCGAGTAGCTCTTAGCATCCTCTTTCCTCTCTTTCTCTCACGGCCCTTCATCTTGGCTGGACTGGCCCTACGTATTCCATTTGGAGAGTCTCGTGAATTAATGCTCGTGGGTTAATCAGGTTAAATTTATGTAAATGTTTTAGATGGGTCTCATCAGAATTGCATGAACATCTTGCATTTGGCTGCCACACCAGATCTGTGATGGTAATGTGCTAACCTGATGGGCTTTGCATAGGGTAATGCGGGCTCATTAGGCTGTTGATAAGACAGGAAGGTTGAAGACCTGTACAAATATCACTACACACAGATAAGCCGCAGATCTATTTTTTGTGGCCTTGTGGTTTTATCAGAGAGGCGGTGCGCCAGCCAGTGCTCAGTACTCTCTTGTGTTGTATTAGAGATTGTCTGTACTCTGTCTGTACATTGCATTGCATCAAGCTTTTGAATAAGAGCGACTAGATGCTGCGTGGGAGTGTTTTTGCTGAAGTCTGGATTTGAACACATGATGTGGCTGTAGTTTAGATTTCAGGGATTATTGCAACTTCTTTAGAAGGTTCATCGCCACTATCTTGATAAATAATGCTAAGCAAGCATACAAAATTACGATTGCTTAGGAAATATGTGGTAAGTTGGTCAAGCCACTATCTGTGTTGGAAATGCTAATATTAAATATCAACCAACAGATGGTTTCTAGGCACCAATAAATGATAGATTGATGGTTGAATGTGCCTACAATCAACCAGGCCCATATTGCATGCTAGATCTTTCTCAACCAGAGCCCAGCAAATTGGTCCAAACTCCAGGGGGAAATTGTGTCTTTTAATGCAAGCAGCGTCTGGAGTCATGACAGGAAAAGATTACATGTAAATGCTAACTAAAGCAGTACCTCTTAAACATTCTTTTCAAGGCATGACAATGACACATAATTGCTTTTAGGAATGAATTGAATGGTACCAAGCCAACTGCAGTCACCTAAAAGCTCTGTCAATTTTTGTCACTTGTCTGGACCATGTGAAACGTTTCCGATAGATTTCAACTACTTTTGTGTGCAAGTTGCATTTGCAAGGTAGTGTTAGATGCCATTTATGTATGTGTTGTTTGGATTGAATGACTAAAATGACTCAGTTGAATCAATAAGTTTATCACTGTTGCGTAAAAATAGGTGTTTTTACATTTAGTACTCTGTTTGCTACAGTAATCTACTGTTATTTGGAGAGTGACTTGTAGCAGCAGGGATTATTTGTATCACTCTAGCATTATTCTCTTGTATATAGATATATTTAAAGTAAATTGACAGAAAATCAGGCTTTGGCCAATAGAGCTATCTAATGAAGGCATAGAAACATACAGGTATGATCAAAGGGCTGTAGATTAAAGGCATAGGGGTGTGTGTTTACTTATGAGAAGCCAACATATTGTATAAAGAATCAATGGGAGAGAAAAACAGGCTGAAAAATAACTAATGGGAAAAAAAACATCATTGTTGAAACGGTTGTGAAACGATAATGGCAGATCTCACTGACATATTTTGGTTCATGTGCTTTCATTCAGGCATTTGTGGAGCAGTGGTGACAGTAATGTACTGTAAAAGATAATAATAGGTGACATGGAGCGTTATTATGCTGGATGTAACTATTATAAGGATAAATTGTGGCTATAAAGGGATGCCGGTGGCTAGAAACCATCCTCAGATAGCTTGTGGCATTCATTTGGTATTAAGAGGCCCAGTGTGTGAAAAGAAAACTTTCCCCACACCATTACACAACCACCACCAGCCTGAACTGTTGACCCAAGACAGGTTGGGTCCATGGATTCATGCTGTTGATGCCAAATTCTGACCCTACCATCTGCATGTCACAGCAGGATTCGATGTTCCTCAGGCCAGGCAATGTTTTTACAATCTTGAGCTGTACAGTTTCAGTGTCCACTATAATAGCCTTAGATTTCTGTTCTTGACTGACAGGAGTGAAACGGTGTGTAGTCTTCTGTTGTTTTAGCCCATCAACCTCAGGTTTCAACATGTTGTGCATTCTGAGATGCTTTTCTGCTCAGCATGGTTGTAAAGAGTGGTTATTTTAGTTATTATTGACTTCCTGTCAGCTTAAACTAATCTGGTCATTCTTCTCTGACATTCTGTATTTGTATATGTATAACTGTAGATGGTGTATTAGTTTTTTATTATACATACAAATGCTATTGTCCATTAAAGACCTCCGAAACTGACTAGTTCTCTGACATTAAGTTCACTTCCATATCTATCTACATTAGTTTAACACCATTGCTTTCACTGTGTCTGTGTAAATAACTAAGACACTACACTTTTTTATCTCCTTGGCACTAGTCTTTGATTTAACATAGTCATATCATCATGCTTGTCAAGACCTTTAACTATAAATCCGATACACACGAGGCATTTCAATTGGAGAAAAGTGTAATCAAATAGCCTCCAGCACTATTGAGTTTTTCTTCATTCTGCACCCTGGCCTCTGCTGTCATGACTATAATGTGATTGAAGGAGGCAATACCAGAAGGCTAAGGAAAGTAGAAAGGAAAGGGATGAATACACCTCCCATTGTTGCTTTCGGCTGTTAATATCCTTGTTTGTGAAAGCCGAAGGCGTAGGCAGAGAAAACTTTTAAAGTCATTGGTATATTGCTATAATTAAGGTTAAAATTGTGATTAGGACAATGGAATTCTTCTTCCTAATTGTTCTCTTATAACTTTCATAAATCATGCTCTTCCATGTGACAAAGTAGTCCTTTGAAAGGACAAACTGTACCTATTCAGAGCTTAATTTCTAGAGAAAATAAACTGAAACTATGAAAGTGAAAGTTCCAATGTTGCCCAAAATAGGCTAATATGTGATAACTATAGTATACACTCACAGGCCACTTTAATAACCTGTACGCCTGCTCATTCATGCAATTATAAATTCGTCCAAGCGTCAGTAAATGTTCATATCAAACATTAGAATGGGGAAAAAATGAGCTCACTGGCTTTGACCATGGTATGGTTGTTGGTGCCTGACGGGCTGGTTTGAGTATTTCAGAAACCGCTGATCTCCTGGAATTTTTACACACAACAATCTCTAGAGTTTGCACAGAATGGTGCGAAAAACAAACTTATCCACTGAGTGGACGCTCTGCGAGTGGAAAATAAGAGATAAGAGATAAGATAATTGATCAGAGATGTCAGATTAGATAGGGCAGACTGGTTTGAGCTGACAGGAAGACTACTCAAATAACCACTCTTTACAACCGTGGTGAGCAGAAAAGCATCTCAGAACGCACAACACGTTGAGCCTTGAGGTGCACAGGCTACAACAGCAGAAGACCACCCAGCACCAAGCTCTACTCAAGTCAGCCAAGAACTGGAATCTGAGGCTACAGTGGGCACAGTCTCACCCAAACTGGACGGTCGAGGATTGGAAAAACGTCATCTTATCTTTTTTCAATCGTCAGCTCTTCAGTTTCGGTGAACCTGTGCCTGTTCTCAGTTTTGTCCGTTTTTCTTAATCATTCCTGTTGTCTGTGCAATCTAATTTATCGCTCCCACTTGTGTCCAGATGTACCCTTGGTCAATGTCTGTAGAATTAGGGAATGAGTAGCACATGAGTGTTACAGTATCAAGTTATGTCGTGCCACCATGACATATCCAAACCAACTGGAGCATGTGACTTTTAACACACATCAAATTTGAAATGCTATTTTGGAAAAGTCAATAGGGAGTAGGGTTTTTTCTTCTTTGGCTGTTGACAGTAGAGAAAAAACATTGGTGGCCACTATATCAGAGGTCTAATGAACCTGTTGCTGCTTGACAGGTAACTACAACAAATAATAAAAAAAATTGAAGCAATATTATTGTGCGTACGCTTTTCCCTCAATGTCAATAAAATAGATGGATGAGGGATGCAGGTTTTCCGTCGGGCTCTCATTGGCTGTTTTTCAGTGCTATTCTTGCTTTTTGTCGTAAAGGGACAAGAATTTCATTGTTGAATACATTGGAGCATCTGCGACAAACTCACAGACTTGCAGAATCCCAACAATGCCATAGCTATCTGTGGCCAGGAGCCAAGTGTGCAAAGTGCTCTCAGGGCAGGAGGGATGACATACTCTCTCTTTTCTCTGTCAATCACAGCGACACTAGCCAATCATGGGCATCTCTGAGCTCATGTATGCAGAAGAGGGCGGATAGCGCTTTCCTCCGAGTACGCACCATGAGAATCCACAGTTGGTAGCTGTCGTATGATAGAGTAGAGATGGCTGGTGACCAAATGGGGGAAAAAGTGGCACAAACTGCTCTTTCAGTTACACTGCTTCCTTATTGAGGCTCTCACTAGACCGCTATTTTCCTACAGAGTTCATTTCCAGCTCTACAGATCTGTTTTCTCATGTTCTGCTAGATTTGGTTATTTAAAAAAAGAAAGAAATGATGAACCTCATCATGTCAATTTTTGCGTGTATGTGTGTGTTTGTGTGTGTGTGTTTGCAGAAGGGGTTACAGTGAGTCAGCAGTAAGCCAGAAGTCACTGTTGCTTTGGCTGAATCCATCAAGCCAGATTGGAGAGGCAGGTGGTATCTCACAGAGCATAAGTGTGTGTGTAGAGTGTGTGTGTGTGTGTGTGTGTGTGTAGAGTGTTTGTGCGTATAACAAGAGTGTGGTTGTGAAGAAGGGAGGCAGGGGAAGCGTAAATCTCAGTCAGACACACACAGTGAGAGTCTCCCATCTCCTCTGCTCTGATTGAAACCACGGCAGATGGGGTGCAGAAAATCGAGAGCCAGAGCTCTGGTGCTGTCAGGCTTGCCTTCTTCATGCGCCGATAAATAAAAAAATAAACATTTGAATTTTCAGCTTGGTCACAGGCCACTGATGGGTGCAAGGCGTGTGCTGGTATAACGATGCAGGCGTCTCTGCCTGGCCCTCAGCTGCCTCTGCTTTCGTCTGCCGGCGAGACCTGGTGGGAATGAAATTAAGGGTTGAAGGAGGCAATCACACTCACATTTTCTGCCTCTTTGTGTTGTTTCATCTGGTTTTTTTTTCTTTCTCATAGTGCCGGCTCTCCCACAGCAAATTGGGAGCTGATGATGTGCTTCATTAGCATGCATGGTGATGGAAAAAAATAAGTCCTGGGCAGCAAACATCAATTTTAATTTTTTTCAATTTAACAGGGAATCTTTCAAATTAGTGGGAAAATTAGCGTTGCGTGTTTTTAATGCGTATCTCTCTTCCTGTCTCCCGCGCTCGCTTTCTCTCTGCCTTTCTGCACTATTTCATTTCATTTTTCATCACCTTCATCCATTGTTCATTTCAATGAATTCATTCAGGTTAATTTGAACTGTTCTAATGCCACCTTCATTCATTCTAGTGTGTTGATTTATTCCTTCATGTCATGGGAACAGTTGGAACATTTCTGTATATCGGGAGACACTAGGAATATCTTTTTCTCTAAATATTGCTTTAATTTTAATTAATGACCCGCAGACACAGTGTTCGTTCGCAGTAGCGCTATAATACGTGATTGTATCACATAAAACACAGAAGCTGAAATCATTGATTTCTTAAGCAACGGAAATCTCATAATTTTATGATCTTCAATGTTTCATATTAACAAAAATGGTTTCTTGTCAGTGATATTTAGCTAAAAAGTACCTTTCCTGAAAAATCTACCTCAAACTCTTCTTTATCTAGGAGTCTTTTAGGGGTTTGTTTAATTAAAACTTCAACACAGTCCCAAATGGCTTACTATTCACTATATATGTGCACTACATGGGGTATAATGCACTTGTATAGCTGTTTATATTCCCAGTGCGTGGCTGTTGAAGACTACCTACTTGTATTTAATATGACTTGTAGGACACATCTAGAACCTTTCTGGGTTCTTCAGTTGTTCCTTTCGGTGTTTAGTAGAGAGGATTCTATGTAGAAGCATTTTAGGAAGCCAGGACCTAAGAAGCCAAGTGTGTTCTTGGGGTTTTTTTTGTATTTAATAACAGGAGCCAAACATAATTTTAACAATTTGAATAAATGACATGTATTTATGACTTAGGTTTTGCAACACAGGATCTTAAGCCTCTGGATTTCTTCTTGTGTGAATATGTAAATTCACACAGTACTGTTGATTCTGACCGCTCTAGCAGACAACAAGGGATCCTGCTAGGATCATACTCTGCTCTACGTTCCTGCGAAGAGTCGATCAAATCAAGAAATGCTGCAACATTTTTTTTCCCCTCCATCACCCTGTTCTGTCTGTCTCTTTCTGTCTCTACAGTCGACTCGAGTGAGAGTGATGGAAGTGACTCCGAGCTCAGTGATGCCAGTAGTGACAGGAAGACCTTTGTCTCTGCGAGCATCAAAAGACGAAACTCGGGTAACTCTACAAGCCTGCTCCAACAGCTCCTGCCTAGACCTTTGTGTTTTATGTTGTATGCATATGTCAGGAAATCTTATCTAACTATTCGAAATCGATCCATATTTCCTCCTTCATCCTGATCAGCTCTGTCCGAGTCGAGTGGGAGCGTGGCTCTCACGCCCCTGCAGTCCATCCTGAGCAGCCCATCCCGAGCCAGCTTCCTGTCAGAGAGCCATTCCAGTCTAGGCAGCGAGCGCAGCAGCCTGGCCCCCGCCCCGGAGGATGAAGACACAGACCAGGGCCGCACATCATTGTGTGAGTAATCACACACACACACACAGACACACACTCATATAAACACTTAACCCAGCTTATCTCTCTTCCACATAGCCTGTGGCTCTTACATTGTAAATTAGTGCTGTGGTGGACAGTATCATTCCACCTTTATATAACTGCCTGAGCTCAGCTGCAGGAACTTTCTTAGTCTCTTCATCCAGCTAGAGGTAGAAGGATTTCCTAGCTCTTCAGCTAAAACCAAATGAAAAGGATTGCTAGCAACGAGCACTTTAATCGTTTATGTCTAATCAGAATGAATGCAGCAGGTATAGGAACATATCTTAAGTATTATACTTATATTAAATATTGTAGTACAATATTGATCATGGTTTAGCTATCCTGTAGCATATTAGGGCACCATATGTAATATAGATCCAGGCCAGTACTAGCTGTGGGTCCATTTCAGGCAACTTTGTTCCGGTTTGCTAGCTTTCGAATCAAGCTTAGGATTCCTAGCGGTTTGAGCAAAATAGTGGTAATAACAACGAAAAAAGGGCCTACATGTATATGAAGCATTTTGTGCATTATTAGCCATTGCTGTAGTAATCCCTCAAAAGGAAGGCAATACTTGTTTACGCAAGGCACCAAAGTGTAAAAGGTGGCTACATTTATTAACTAGTAGCTAACTAGTAGATGTTAGCCTCTGAAATAATGCTCTGCTCGATTTACCTCAGAAATGGGAAATCGGAGCTTGGAATTATTTTCGACCTCCATGTGTTAGAGCTACAAAGTGGGGAAAAAAGCATGGATGCGTCCATGTTTGTGTTTTGTTAGTAACAAACTAGCCAGCTAACTGTGATGAGCGACGGATTTGACCTCCTCAAAAGTCAATGTTATAGATTTAACAAGCTAATATGTTGATTGATCTAAAGTATACTTATATACACAGCAGAACACTTTTTATTTTAAAAGTAAAAAGTGCTACTTTGTTTACTGTTGATTATCTGAGTAGCTATGTTGATTTGATGTTACTTTCTGAATTCACAGTTTCCGAGTAGGAATTCCAAGTTGAGGGGGTGTTTTCTTTGTTATTTTCCTAGTCGGAGGTCGGGTTATGATTTACGAGGCCTGGTCGAATGCAGGATAAGCTCTATCCACAGTTTAATTTTTACATATCACTTGCCCCTTGTGGTCAGGTATAACATGCTTATTGTTAATATTTAGCTACCGGTATAACATGCTTATTGTTAATATTTAGCTACCCCTAAAAAATTTTTTAACACTCTCAAAGGGTAAAGAGGAAACAAACAGTTGCCCCTTGTGGTCGAAACTGGTACAACATGCTTATTGTTAATATTTAGCTACCTCTAACAATTTTTTAACACTCTCAAAGACTAAAGAGGAAACAAACAGTTGCCCCTTGTGGCTGAAACTGGTACAACATGCTTATTCTTAATATTTAGTTACCCCTCAAATTTTTTTTACCACTCTGAAAGATTCAAGAGTTATAAATACTGGTATAACACACAGTTTCTCAATGGCTTCTTGGGTTTTTTTTTTTCTTACATTACCCTTCTGGTGCATCTTGTCAATTTTTGATTAGGAATTTCGTTTCTCAATGGCTAAAATCGAGAAATTAATTTTCCTATATTTTATTATGCTTATCAAAGCAGAAAAATTAAAGTGAAAATATGACTCACAAACACACTTTATTTTTATCTTACCTTTCAAGGCTTCCACACTGTATCATTGTTTATTTAAAAAAAAAAATTATCACTGTTGAAAATGTTTCCTCACATGAAATTTTTAAATAAATCTAGTAAGGGTTGAAATGTGCTTCAAAACAGAACAATTTATCTTTTTATGTTCTTGATGTAAATGTGTTACATCTGCAGGGAGCCGCACCAGGGAAGTGCATTTCATGTAAAATAAAGTTAATGGTGTGTATCATTTTGTGAAGCTGACGTGCTTAGTGAGAGAAGCGCTCTTATCCTTTGTACCTTAAAAGTTTCAGGCAGAATTGAATGAAACACTGTAGCTTTGAATTAGAGATTTTTGTCATTTTCAAGAATCATCCAGCTATTTTCCAAATGTTCCCATGTGTGTGTTTGCATGATTGTCAGTGTGTGTACATGCACGCTATTCCTCGTGTCAGCTACATGTAAATGAACCACAGTTTGCCTTTATTGTGCTTCTCTAATAAGCTCTCTCTCTCCCGTCGCTATTGAACGGACATTGCCAAACCACTCACTCGTACATGCCCAATTAGCTTTCATTTGCAGAGCGATGGTGTGCGCACTGGCTTGCTTCTCTGTCCAATTTGTACTGCTCACTTCTACAGCTCCCTCTGTACTCTCTTCATATGCTTTTCATAAAGAGGACTCCTTCTACTCATAGCAGACTAAAGCACATTGTTCAGCATCATGGCAGTAAATTTCTTCATGTTTATGTAGCACCAAGGAAATATCTGATTGTAGACAGTTTAGCATTTTATTTATTACACTTCAAGCTGGTGCTGGAAATGGGTCCATTTTTTTTTTTGGAATTGCTCATTTCTCTCCATTCATCTCCACTCATACAGTGCTAATTTTATAGTGCGTGCTTCAAGGATACTACACTTACGGTTCCGGGTGAATTCTCTCCAGGACCATATAGCATTGGCTCCTCATTAATCACTTCATAATGAGGTATATCGTATACAGGCATGTACTCGTTCTGCTTCTTAAACAGGCAGGTCTTTAATTTATTGCCTAAATGTGCTTTCACACTTCACGTATTACACGTAGTCCTATGGGAAGTGGCAGCCACTTTTAAAAAGCATACCATCTAGGACTTTCAAATGGCACAACCAGAAAAAAAGCATAAGAACAGAGATTGTCGGAGAGAGTCGAATCCCGATGATGCCACAGCCATCTGTAGCTGGGAGTCCAAGATAGCAAAAGCTGCTTGGCCATGCTCTCTGTGAGGGAGGGCTGGCATACTCTCTCTCTCTCTCTCTCTCTCTCTCTCTCTCTCTCTCTCTCCCCTCTCAATCACAGCGACACTAGTCAATCGAGGACATCCATGAGGTCATGTATGCGGAAGAGGGCGGATAGCGCTTTCCTCGTTGTGTGTTGTTCTGCAGTACGAAAAGATGTGTCTGGCTGCCGTCTATGTTTTTTGGTCACAGTGGAGCTTTGAAAGTTGAGAAAATTTACGAAACAACATTTTCGAAAAGCACAGCATGACTTCAAGTATTTTTTTTTAACCTCCTGACCAATCAGGCCACAAGTTGAGCATGGAAGCATGAAAAACAAATGTGGAGTGCAGGTGTAAAAACTTTTTGTAAATGAGTGAATATAAGGAGAATTATATGTTGAATTGAAAAAATATTCCCTTTCCAATATTCCAATACTCCCCATGTATTATCAGTTTTTATCCGTTTATAGTTACTTGCATATAGTAAGTTGCATGTTGTGAAACATCTGCAAAACAGCGTAGTTTCTTTTATCGCTTACGTTATAACAGATATAAACAGACCTTCCCTTGGCAACCTCTCTTTTTCTCTGCCACAAAACAAAATGCTGTCTGTCGTGAAGACTTTCCTGAGGTGGAAAACCTAAAGTTGCAGCTTTATCTCTGACTGTTACAAAGAGCTGCCACTGGAGACTCCTTCCATAAATGCTAAATAAACATCATCTTACAGGAAACGTTTTGAGAATCTATTTACATGGAGTGAAAGCCCCAGTGTAAGTTTTTACAATAACTAATCTTGACAACGAGCGTATTATAAACGTCTGATTTGCTTTGCAGCCAAACGGTTGTGCGTGCTGCTGTTATAGAAAATGAATCTGACCAGAATTGAGTTCGAGCAGCACTGTGTAAGTAAAAAAAAGTTATTCTAACTAACTAAAAGTCACACTAGCAACACACAAAGTCCTCATGACCAGAGTTAAGTTTGAAAGTAGCCTAATTTCAGCAGTCTGGTTAGCTCTAGGGGCCGTGTATAGGACCTGATGTGTCTGATGTGGAGCTAAACTGTTTCCTTGTACTTCATTACAAGACATGTGTAAACAGATTTGCTAGTAACAGCTAACATTTGGATTTGCTTATGCGTAGCATAATAAGGTAGAAGGCAGCTAGTGGAGCAGAACTCGTCTCAGCTTTTACACCTGCATATATTTTAAATATGGTGCAGTTTTATTGCAAGTTAACCAATTAAGACTGGCAAACTTTTAACTTTTCCACTTTCATTTATATTTGCTTGCTTTATGGCTCTGCCAAGCAAGCCATTCAATTTTTATGTGCTTTTAATATCTTTTCATTTTTCCAGCTCAGCTTTAGTGTTGCCTTTCATTAAATTGACAGTGACGCAGACAGGAAGAAGAGAGAAAAAAGAAAGACTAAAAAAAAAAAAAAAAAACATAAAAATGATCACAGAAGTGATGCAGAGTCCTCCTTCAACTTGGCTGATGGCCAGAAGCGAAATCACCAGCGTGGGTCCGTCTGACTCCTGCACTCCTCCGCCTTCTCCTTGTTCTCAAAAGCTGGCGGCCATTCTTCACACACACACACACACACACCGCCCTCCCTCTTCCTTCATTTATTTAATCTACCTTGACATTTTCAGAGTTTGCGTCTTTTCATTTCACTGACTTACATAACAGCGGTTCATCATTCTCTGCCATTTCTATGTTGCCGCGCACGTTGGCAGCAGCCACATGGCGTGATGAATGATTTGTGGAATTCGAGCTGAATGAGAAGCGTTCTGCTCTTCATGGTCAAACAGCACAGAGCTTTTGTCCAAATTGGACGGCTATTTATTGAAAGGAGCGCTCTGCTGAGGTTTTCTGTCGGCTGTTTATGTACTGAACTTGACAAGGAGAATCTTGGTTCAGAAGTCGCATGTGTCCATTTTGCCTTCCGAAAAGTTTTCAGGAAGATACCTGTAGAGTTGTCAATTTTCGCAGTACAAGTCTGCCAATCCTCTGCACTGTAATCTTTATTCTTCATCACATTAAGTGGTTAGGTACTATGCCTGAAAATTTCAACTTGCACCAAATTTGTAGTTGTCGTAGGCAACTACATCAAAATATGAATATTATTACTTAAGCCAACTAGCAAATATACAAATAACGTCCAAGATGGCATGTTTTTTATGCATGTTTTCGTGTAGATATCCCAGAAATTGAGTGGCGCGTCAATCCTGCAAATCCGTCCTAGTCCCATCCACCTTGATGTGCCCCGGGAATTGAAATCGGAACGTTCCGATTCCGCAAAAAGCCCTCAAAGCCAATACAGTCACGCTCCAGACACGGTCAGTCGGCAGCACTTCCATTTAAAGCCCAGTTAATCCAATGCTTGTCTGGGAGCTGCTCTTGAGTTTTATGTGTCTCTGCCACTATCAGTCCCAAGTGGACCAACTCGGAGCTTTCTGACCCAGAGTCAATTTGATTCTGCTGTCCTGCCATTAATCATTCTTATTTTACCAAGCCAGCAGCCACTCAGGAACTCACTGATATCAGCGCAATAGAGTTAAAGAGCCTGGATGTGGAAATGCCATTATTGCATCACATACGTTTATGTTTATGATTATGATTATGATTGTCATTAAGATGTGCTTTCTCATGCATAACACGTTCATTTGTTCTTGACGCCACACTGGTGCTTTTGTGCTTTGCTACCACAGCACTGTTGAGTTGAACAGTGTTGATTCATTTTCTATAACAGCAGCTCTGACAGTAGTGCTGATTTATGGGTTTATATTCATCAGTGTTGATTAAATACTTGAAGAATTGTTCTTCATTGCTGTACCTAAGTACTATATTTTACTCAAGTATTATTGAAACTGAATACGCTTAATCTTACTCAAGTAAATTTACGATTGACAAAATATACTTTTTTTACTTCTTATGTTTACATTTTAACCTTCAGAGTACTCAAATCCCAAATGCCATGAGATATTTTGCTCCCCTAGTTGCTTTTCCAGTTAGTTGTGTTAAATTCACATCAATGTCGAATGAACCTGCACGCAACTGTGCTAATTGATCTTTGAGCTAATGCTCATTTTTGCTGGATTTACCAACACTACGTACAGGACGTTGTCTCTTTTGTATTCTACATAAAAACAAACAAACAAAAACCAAAAAAAATTGCCAAGGAAGCATGCTGAGGTATGTTAGCTTTAGGCTTGTTAAATCTGCTAGCTAGTTTTGTTTTTGTTGCTAAACGTTACTAATTAAACATTAACCAACTAGCCAAATTCTCTGAGTTAGCAGAATATTTAATAAATATTTGATAGCGTGAATAAGAATTCGTGTCCGAACTTTTCATTTCTGATAAAAATATTTATTTTTACTCTTGAACTCTTGAGTATGTTTAAATGTAGATACTTTTTGACTTTCACTTAAGTAGATATATGGGACCATACTAAGATTTTGCAAAAAAAACCCATAGAATTAGCATGTAATAATATAGTGGTAGTTTTCCTCTGTTGGAAAGTCTTCAGGACAGAGGAGTTTGCAAAATGTTTCTACTACAAATGTTTTCAGCCATATAATCAGCACTGTTTTTGAAACTTTGTGGCCTTTAGCTAATACTGACTATTTTAAAAAATTCTACATTATTACAGTACCCACTGATGGCTTGGGGCCCTAGGTGACTGCTTATACTACTTATAATGGACACCATGTTTAGAAATCAAATCAGTTAAACACACATTAAGTCTGAAGTTTGCCAATACAGCTTGGCTGTGTCACACTATAATGACCTACCATTTGCACTTGAACTGGAATACAAACAAAACCCAGAGCAAATACAGCTGCGAACGTTTGACAAGCAACTAACCAGTGGCATTTTTTAAAAAGAGCTTTAGCATGGTGGGGGATCGGATGGGTGTCTCTTAACAGCCGTAATTAATACCGCTGCAGTCTCCTCTGATTAGCTGCACACAGAGGCGACGCGTGTGCAGCGAGGGGAGATGGCTGTGAAAGATCCGGAGTCTGCTTTTCCTCTTCTCCGGGAGAGAGAGGAAGTGGAGGTCTAACGATGCGTAAACATGGCAGCCATGATGAGTCACTAAACAGGCTAAATGCGTATCCTCATTAGGATCGAACAGACGAGCGACGGCAAGCGGCAACACTCCGAGAACCTCAGTTCACCTTCAGAGAGCGTAAAGTTAGGAAAACCAATGGAAAACCAATTTTCCACCAATGTGGGAAAAAGAAAGGATGTGTCACGCTGTCAGATGACATTAAAATACGACGGAAATACAAAAAGATACGTTTTTTCTGTAGTATATTTCAGTTCAGTTTGATTCAATGGAATTTTTCAATTTTAAAACAACAGCCATTGTCAAAATGGCTATACAGAAAAGTAGATGTATATCTATATAGCTTATTTATATCTATATATCTGTCCATGTAGTAGTAAAAACTCTGAGTTAGGAACTGGTGTGATGTAGCTGAGGTTGAGGAACTGTCAGAGCCAGAATTCAGATGTAGCATTTCTACATCTCTTGTTTCCCCCCCAGTGTTTTTCAGTCTTTTCCAGAGACATACTGGAGTTAATTTAATTAAAAAGAGATTTAGGCCACACCCATTTCAGGTTTATATCCGGATACAGATACAGGTATTTGACACCGTGGTGCACTGTGGTACCAAGTGATGGTTATATTTTGTAAACTCACTTCAAGGTGTTGGGTAACAGTAATGGTGTTGTAAAGAACAAATGAATTCCTCAATCATCACTCTGTTTTACTGACATAATAGGATGTAATCAACCTTCACCTTTCATTTCATTCCATTACACTTGGATGCTGTAGTTGCAAGTATGACTTTGTGTCTTTTCTTCCAAGCAAATAAATCTTTCACATAATACCTCAGAAAAAAACAGCCCACAGCATCATCTCACCACATGTAATATAATGTGAAGGAGCGTCGTAAAAGTGTTAGTGGACTGGAGTGATTGCAGCTTCTTAATGAATGGGGTGGGTAAGATGCTAACTATGGTGCGAGTGTTTGACCCCTGATCCTGACGCTTTTTCTCTAAGGCTCTCCTTGATGATGAGATACTTAGACACTTATGGCTTCGAATTATTCTCTGTGCTGAATTTTCCATGGTGGTGCTCCAATTTAATGCTATTCAACATTGTATGTTGTTTCAACCCAACCAATAATTTTCTTTTTAAGCCAATAGATAGCAATAGATACCTCTTGGATTTTTTTGGCTGCCAAATAGCAATACTGCATGAAATACAACAACAAATCCTTGAAGATAGAGTTTAAACACTATCATTTTCACTGTGCCACTGAGACTAAAAGTATAACCCACAGCACAGCCTCACAGTTGAGTAGTTCGAGCATCTCCTGAGCATGCCACTATGTACCTTCAAGAGAAATCCACACACTACATACACGCTGTAGTTTAAATACCAAAAATACAATAATAGATGGTCATGGTTTCAAGCCACGGGTGGATCAAGGTTAATGTGAGGAAAATCTGTTCATTTTTGATGAGGCAGAAAGGAATTAACCTGGACTAAGGGCTAAAATCACCCTGGCTGAGGATTCATTTCTCACGTCCTGCAGCGAGTCCTATAAATCTTTCAGTTGCACCGTATTTGGAGGAGCGGCTTGTTGGGTTGCCTATAAATCTTACAACTAGAATTCATTCTTTTCCTGAGGACCAGAATAATTTCTAATATTCATAAAACTTTGCTTACAATGATAGATGATTTATTAGTGCTAACTAAATGGATGCGAAATCAGTGAAGAGCCCCGTGGCATGTTCATATCCATTTATCCATCATTCTATCCATCATCGCCGGTCCATAACTGGGCAGTTCCCTGTTTATGCAGACTCTCTAACACAAAGTGCTGTTTGTGTTCTGCTCTGATGACTGAGCTGTGTGTTTGGTCCTAGCGCGTGACTGGGGCCTGACTGATGGATGTGGTCATCATTTGCAGCGCAGCCTGAAGCATTTTGACAGTAAATCAATCACAGGAGAGATTTTTTTTAATAGTTGTGTTAGATTCCAGTTCACCATTTCCTACACATAGGTTATACTTGGGTGGTGCCCAGGTATATGAAGGAGTTTGGTTGCTAGATAGGGCTTTTGTCCTTCTGGTAAAGTCTGTCCCCTTGGCGGCCATCTTGGGCAGGCCATCCAATCTGCTTGAGATCCATATACCAGAAACCAGATACCATTGACAAGTGTTTTAGGTGTTTTAGACCTTTTTGTACCTGTTCTAGGAAAATGATCGTCCAATTAAATGTGCTCTAGAACGTATATATGCCCCGCCCCCAGAGGCGGGTCTTGCTCTACAGTAGCAGCTTGTTAGCATCAAACATAGTTTGTTAGTGTGTTTTTGGTTGTGCAAGTTCCTGCACACTATTATCTTTTACATCTATTCCTTGTTTGAGAAAAAAAAATAATGGAAATTTGTATGATTTGTCGTTCATGTGATAAGCATTTTTCGGAAGAAGGTTTTAGCAACTCAGGGCTCTTCAATGCTGGGTTAGGTCACTTCGCCATACCATCTTTTATACACCATCAGGGCTTCTGAACCAATAAGAGTAAAAGGTAAAAGGTCTCTTAGCTATTTCCCATATTTAGCTTGCTCACTAAGCTACTGTCAGGGTTTGTTTAGAGTCAGTGTTGTTGTTCTTTGGTTGTCCATCTATGGGAACCCAGTTTCCCTACAAACCGTAATTGAATAACCCACTTTAATGTAGTCCCACCGCACTTTCAAACGCCAGAATGTGATCAATAGATAAACATAATTCAAATCGATTCCAGTATCTGGTTGCCGATGATACGTGGCATTGAATGCTCGTTACATGCTTTACAACGTGCAGTTAGCGCTTTCAATATGAGCTGCACATATCGATTTATCAAAGTGTTGCAGTTTAGTTTCATACTTGTGTTTAGTATTTCTAGTCAAACTACTGAATAAATGTATTTATTAGGAATAGGGAATCATTTCTATTGCAGTTAATCCACATTCTCAGTGGCTTCACTTTTTTCTTTTTGACTACGAACATCAAATTGAGACAAGGCCATAGCTCATCCTCGTTTCACCCTGAGCTAGCAGATTCGGCTTGCTGATTTCCTACGCACGCTGCTCAATCCTTGCTTCTTTTAGCAATCACTGTCAACCCACAACATTGAAGTCATTAGTTTTTGACAGCGATAACATCACCTTGGCCTGCCTACTGCGTGCGTGTGTATTTTATCAGAGCTCCTCTGATCGGGTATCTGATCCATGTTTGATACAGTCGCTCTTTTAAGGAAGGGGGCTCTGGTTGCTTGGAGACTCATAATGGAGGTTTTGCCACAGGCACAGCATGTTACCTGCCTCCTCTCATGAACGTGACATTATGACACAAAGCAGCAGAATTAATCTGCTCG
Organism: Pangasianodon hypophthalmus; assembly: GCF_027358585.1. Lineage (NCBI taxonomy): Eukaryota > Metazoa > Chordata > Actinopteri > Siluriformes > Pangasiidae > Pangasianodon > Pangasianodon hypophthalmus. Next base: position 14,151,417 of record NC_069736.1, on the reverse strand, counting down.
GCCCGGGGAGCTCAGATCCGTTTACACTCACCGATGACCCTCTGAGAAAGAGCAGACCGCCTGTCTAATGCACTGTTGAGCTTCGGTATTGTCACGGTCATCCACCAACTGTATTTTATCCCCATTCATTTACTGTGACTTGAACGTGTGCCTTCTTATTCTTTCCTCATTATAATGGCGGTTCAGTTAACACATAGACAACACATATCATTACATATTTTGGTTGTTATAATGAAATATATTGTGTTGAGATTAGGAATGCTAATACATTCCGTGCTGTTTATATAACGGCCATGAATAGTGCACATGTGCGTGCTAATATCACGTAAACATAGACTGGATAATGTGGCAGTATAATAGCAAGTAGGGATGTTAATGCCTAGCTAGCAGTTCATTCCTTGTGCTGAGATTTATGTTTAAGTTAGGAAGATGCTTTATATTTTAAAAAAATATGATCATTTGATTAGGGGTAAAATACATCCAGATCTCTGTCACTAGGCTTATGTCACATAGTATCAACTGGTTTTGGATATTGGTAATAGAGCTGTTTTTAACATATAAATGAGCATGTTTTTAGACCAATACTCAATACCAGTATTGGTATTGATGCATCTCTATTTGAGATATAGAATTATTTTGAAGAATTGCAACAGAAGACATGCATAACATCACCCTTGAGCCTTGTATTGCCATAAAATGCAAATGATGAACAATAATTGTTTCCCTTGCAGTTAATTAGTGTTTGTTGAAATTCAGCGCGATAGAGCAATATCCTTCTTGTTCACTCACACCTGCTATTCTTCCCCAGTTTTGATGAATCATCTCCTAATGATTAATTATATCCTGGAGGGCGTCTTGGCAAATCTGAAATCAGTATCAGAGGTGTTCTCAGTGGTAGCAACTGCAAGTGTTTTTGAGAGCGAGAGAGAAAAGAAACCTGAAAATTGAGAATAACCAGTAGGCAAAAACTGTTCTTATTCCCTACGGTGACTTGCTCAGATGAGTCATGTTGCCCTGTAACCTCCCAGAGGGGACACCGCAGGTTGCGAATCCCTTGAGAGCACCAAGGAGAAAAGGAAATGATTTAAGGTTGCCATTAAGATATGGACTTATTTGGTTTATAGAAATATTCAGTAGCGATATTTGACAGTTTAACGCAAACTTTGGCCATTTGCCCAGATTTTAATACACGAATCCATTTGTCTGACCTATTTGATGCTTAATTAATTCGATTAATTAATCTCCTATTGAGAGTCTAAACAAACAGCCATGTTTTGTCATGATTTTATAATTGAATGCACTATCCAGAACACCAGCTACAGCCTCTCTCATTAATTAACTCTGTGTTTAAATAAATAAACAAATAAATAAGATCACTCGCTGTACTTGAATATTAAGAACTGTGAAGAAAGCAATGCTGTTCTAGCATGATAAAAGTCCATTTAGAATAAGGCTATCATTCAGCTTTTACTTATATTTTGTGTTTTTCTAGTTCATATGGTGACTCTAGGGTTAGGCTTTATAAGGAGATGAGTCTCCAGTAACAAAAATTGTAGCTTTCATTTGTTAAAATGAATTAATTTTCCTATAACAGCACACCCCCAAAGTGTTCATTTCCTTACCTAACACCATCGTAAAAATACACAGTAGACAACAATAGAAGAGTGTTAGAATGTTGCACTCGTCTGGGTAATTTGCTGCATGATTAGATTATTCGGATCACTTGTTCTTTTTTCGTGCAATGATTTTTTTTCTTAATGTGTCTTTCTAGTTTGTTTTCTATAAACACTGTGACATGGGTGACTTGAAAAGCAAGCCAGATTTGTGTTTCCCCAGCATCACAATCCTTCTCTGACACTGCCAATAATCCCTTTTCAAGATTAAAGGTTGTACATGCAAGCACTATGCTTCAAGAAACTCTCAGATTAGGCACACTTTGTTTGTAGACCACTTCAATGTCTATGTGTCTAATGCCACAACGAGAGAGAGGAATGAGGAAGAAAGAAAGGAGAGAGAGTCTGTTTGTGTTGGTGTCAGAAGGTCAGCTTTTTGATGTGCTGCTGTTATGAAGACAACTTCATTCTTTGCTTCACTATTGCGAGCTGTGCGACTTCATAATACTTATAGCCATATAGGCCATGCATTTATTAAATGTCTATTGACAAGTAAGGAATAAAAGGTAGGATAGGATAGGATAGGATAGGACGTGTTGTTATTTCTCTTAAATTATGCCCACAGCACCTCCATGACACAAGTTCCTGTTGTTATTATGTTATAGCAGGTATACACAATCCACTCAGTATGTATGGCCAATCAGCATCGAGTATTCAACATCAAAAAAGTACCTAACAATTCCGATTAAATGTGTTAAAAGAGGAATTAGATATCAACCGTCTCGATAAATACTTCATTCTATCTTAATATTATTATAATAACATTCTGTATTATTATCGTCAATCATTCGTTTCAGTTTAGAATTCATTTGAATGAATAATGAAGCCAAATTAGGACCTTTTCACTTTCCTGCTGTGAACTTGAGGACCAGAAATGAATGTACGCCTTAATCACTTCCTGAGTACATATGAATATGTGAAGCATTTAAACACTCAGACTACTAGGACATCTGTAGCAAGCCTTCATCTGCTTGGAACTTATTTATGGTGCAAGAGCGAATGAGTGAGTTTGTGTATTTGTTTTAGAGTATATATAACTGTTTGTGTGTTACAATATACATTTATTTAAACTGAAACAAAAAAGCTCCTTCAAAAATGTTCTCAGTTTTGGGGAAAAATGTCGAAATGTCTAAAATGTGTAACCCAGACCTGTACCTGGTGTTGGTTAACCGAGATACCTTGGTGACAGCTGCAGTGTTGATTTATTTCTTGCAAATCATAGCAAGACACTAGTATTCCAACACATGAGCATAACAGAACTTTTAAACACGGTGGGTGATTTGATATCCTACATTAATACATTTATTGTAGCTTGAATAGATTGTTCCAGAAATGCAGCTGTTGAGTTGCTCTGATTGAAAGCGCTTGGGGGCGGGGCACTACGTGCTGTTGCAGTAGGCAGATATCATTTGTAGTGAATAAAAATGCATCCTGTGATGTTAAATAGCCTAAGTTATGTGAACATTAAATCATAGATTAAAGACAACTCAGGCTGTGGAATTTAAACAGCACCTTTAATAGAGAGTGCGAGGGGGGCCGAGCTAACTGCATCAACGAGCACGGTCATTCAAAATGAGCATAAGGTGCCATAAATTGTGAGCACACAAAGGTATTTGCGAGTACGGAGCATCAAAGCAAGCATGCAGAGAGAGAACTTCAGTTCTGCGAGCACTGAGACACACGCACTTCCATTCCCCTCCCCCATCCCTTACACCCCTACGCTCGCAAGGAAATAAGTGTGTGTTTATTCGCATTTTTTTTTAAATTCTCATAACAATTCTGTAATACTGAGGCAATAACATTAACATCAGCGGATAATTACGTCACGCCGGCACAACAGTTATGTTAGTACATCAATGTTGCCTGTTATTTAGACATAATATTTGGTTAGTTGGGACACAGCCCCATTTAAACTTGAAATCTGAATACATTTTTGAATGTATTGATAGAGATAAGTGTTTCCGTGTTTACAGAATTTTGTCTGATCTCTCATGACGCTTCCCACCGAGGACATAGTTAAATGCCTTTGCTACATTTTGTTTGCATAGTGGAAAATGCTCTCGTTTAATCAAAGGATTTTGAGAAAATAGATGTTCAGGCTATAAGAAATTCAGTTCTAATTAATTGGGACAGATATGTGGCAACCAGGCAGCTATTTACTGTATATTTTAAGGCTGAAAATACAAAGATCTATTCTTTGTTATTTATACATCTGTTATTCTCTATACATGTGTGTTTCATTTATTTATTTATTTTTATTCCACTCATCCCATCCACAGCTGAAAAATGAAATATATCGACTTCTGGACCTCACGTTCAGACAGTTTGTCTTCACTATTTAGCCACAATAATGCGAACCACATCTCTTAGCTGTCCATTAGCTACGGTCTGGGGCACTTGTACGCTATTGTAGACAATGAACAATGTGATGGAGAAGATAATGGCAGTGTTTGGTATTATTAGAAGACGTCCACTTTCCATAATTTACCTCTGCACTCTCAGTCTCTCGGCTTTGTACACTTTACCCCATTGAGGCTCCTGAAGGTCAGTTCAAATGATGAGTCCACTCCAATTACACCCTCATCTCTAAGGTAACAAAGCACTCCTGTCTCCTTGCATCAGTCCTGCTTATGAAGCACTAATCAGAGTCAATGGGGGTGTTTAGGCCACTGGTCTGTATGGAACAGCGACCTTGCTGATGGATCGGTGATTTGACCAGGTGCTCAGCAATGTGGATAGACTAAGGAGAATCAGGTCTCCTTAGGTTTTCACTTCACCCAGACAAACTCAAGTCCATTCTCTTGCTTTGACCCTAAAATCTGTCGAAAGTAGAGATACATTAACTCATAGTAAGCACAAATTACAGAGCCAGGCTTGCTGATGGAGGACATTCTCAGGGAGAATGTGAAGAAGTCTGCACAGCAGGAGCACAGATGAGGGCAGACGTTCAAACTTTCTCATTTATGAAAAATACTGACTTAATACAAATGTCAAATTACAAAGCTGCAGATGGAATTGGTAATGAGAACCTTTTTTGAGTCTGCTGTTTCCACTGGAGGATTATCAGTACTGTTAAGATGAAGGGAAATGTTCCAGTGCATATATCCACTTCAAATGTATCATTATAAAAGACATTGCCATTGGTTAGAAAGATTTCATGCAATCATGGTGAAGGTGAAAGAAATTCCTGGGGACAACATTATTAAACAACATTCCAAGCTAAAAAGCCATAGCAAAGACCTTAAACATCCCTGTCAGTACTAATGGTTCGGTAATATGCAGGTGAAGCCACAACTAATCATCCTTGGACAGGTGTTCCATGCAAGATTTCACAATGCGATCTCAGCCTAATGAAAAGGAAGGTAAGAGAGAAGCCAGCAGTCACTCGAAAAGAGTTGCAGGATGACCTGAAAGCAGCAGGAATAACAGTTACATGAGAATAATAAACAATGAACTGCACTATAATCATGTCAGTTCCTACACTTCATCCAAATCTCCTTTACTAAAAGAAAGAAGCACAGAGATGTGCATCTAAAAGCACTTAGACAAATCACATATCTTTTGGAGTGAAAGATGAAACACAAACTCTTTGGCAATAATTCCGCTCATTGTGTTTGCAGAAAGAAGGGTTGCAGATATGATTCCAAGAATTAAAGAAAACAGTGCTTCTTTATAATGAAGAAAACATTTTTTCCAACAGGATATGACATCCTGTGAGAAAGGACAATCTTGATTTGTCTTCGTAATCATTATAGCAGTTACTTGAAATTTCATGTCAGACAACAAAATACACACTTCACTGAATCAGAAAATCCGAGAAGTCAGACTTGTCATTAAACCAGTTATATGAGGACACAAACATAAATCTTCTCCTGCCCATTGCATATTTGGGACCAGTGTTTTAATCATATGAAACATTACACTGATCAGCCATAACATTAAAACCACCTGCCTAATGTTGTGTAGGTCCCTCTTGTGCCGCCAAAACAGCTCTGACCTGTCGAGGCATGGACTCCACGAGATCTCTGAAGGTGTGCTGTGGTATCTGGCACCAAGACATTAGCAGCAGAGTCTTTAAGTCCTGTAAGTTGCTCCATGGATCGGACTTGTGTGTCCAGCACATCCCACAGATGCTCAATCAGAGTGAGATCTGGGGAAGTTGGAGGCCAAGTCAACACCTTGAACTCTTTGTCATGCTCCTCAAACCATTCCTGAACAATTTTTGCAGTGTGGCAGGGCACATTATCCTGCTGAAAGAGGCCACAGCCATTAGGGAATACCGTTGCCATGAAGGAATGTACTTGGTCTGCAGTAATGTTTAGGTAGGTGGTATGTGTCAAAGTAACATCCACATGAATGCCAGGACCCAAGTTTTCCCAGCAGAACATCACACTGCCTCCGCTGGCTTGCCTTGTTCCTATAGTGCATCCTGGTACCATCTTTTCCCCATGTAAGCAACACACATGCACCCAGCCATCTACATGATGTACAAGAAAACATGATTCATCACAACAGGCCACCTTTGCCATTGCTTTGTGGTCCAGTTCTGATGCTCATGTGCCCTTTGTAGGCACTTTTGGCAGTAGACAGGAGTCACCATGTGCACTCTGACCGGTCTACTGCTACGCAGCCCCATACATAGCAAGCTGTGATGCATTGTGTGTTCTGACACCTTTCTTTTCTATCAGCAAATTGTACTACAGTAGCACTTCTGTGGGATTGGTCCAGATGGGCTAGCCTTCGCTCCCTATGCGCATCAGTGAGCCTTGGGCACCCACGACCTGTCAGTGGTTTACCAGTTGTCTTTCGTTGGACCACTTTTGGTAGGTTCTAACCACTGCATACTGGCTACACCCCACAAGACCTGCTTTTTTGGAGATGCTCTGACCTAATCGTCTAGCCATCACAATTTGGCCCTTGTAAAAGTTGCTCAGATCTTTACGCTTGCCCATTTTTCCTGCTTCCAACACATCAACTTTGAGAACTGACTGTTGCTGCCTAATATATTCCACCCCTTGGCAGGTGCCATTGTAACGAGATAATCAATGTTATTCACTTCATCTGTCAGTGGTTTTAATGTTATGGCTGATCGATATATGTACTGAAGTTTGACTTGAAGCTTTCTCCACTCTAAACATTACTGACCCAAGAGGCAACTGCAGTGTATTCAGAGCTTAAGGAATTTCAGCCTCTCCTTCACTTGTTGAATTATATTTTACACGGTCATCGAGTGCATTTAAGAGCTAGTCATGAAACCACATGGCAGCCTTCGGAGTGTATCATTCTTATTCAGAGAGCAAATTGAAATTTTATCGGACAGCCTCTTCAATTAAGCTGCGTTTCAACTCTCTGCACTGTACAATTCCCAAGGTTCTCAGTGTAGCACTGTGAAATAATGGGAAGATGTTGCCCATTGTAATGCATGAACAGTTTTCTGTGTGCTCTGGGGGGAAAAAACAGCTCTTACACTGCTGTGAAAGCCAATCAAGCGATGAATTGATGAAATCAACATCCTTTGAAAAAGCCAAGCTTTTTTTTTTACACAGTGCTCATTCAATTAGAGAGAGAGAGATTGTTGGGAGGGAGGTGGAGGTCAGGTGTGGGCAGGAAGGCTTTATGTGCTATTGGCGCACGTTAAAAGGCAATGATGGACAAGGTCTGTGCAGGTATTTGTGCTTGGCTTTATTCTTCAATAGTAAATCACTTACACACTTGTTACTGTGCAAAAGTTCATCCTGCCTCGCTACCTTCAAGGTGAATAACAGTCATTTCGCTCATCTACTCTGGAGAGAGTTTAGAAGTTTGTAGCCAATTGCTCCTGACTGTAAAGCAAGATATATTTAACTAGTCTTGCACCAAGCATTGTTTTTAAAAGTATGAATCCTTAACTCAGAAACAAGGGCTCCTGAGTGGGAAAAAAGTGTCTGCTATCAATCACAGGAACTCTAGTCAATCATGGGCTTCTGTGAGCTCATATATGCAGAAGAGGGCAGATAGCGTATTCCTCCAAGTGTGTTTCCACATTGCCCTGTGGCACAGCATGAGCAGCAGTTCGGAATGATGTGGTTGCTGGCTTTATGTGTCTCAGCGGAAGCATGTGCTAGCCTTCACGCATTTAGTAGCTGTCCTGTGGCTTAATGAGCAAATCCCCACAGCCGTGTTCCAAAATCTAGTGGCAACCTAGTGGGACCAGATCTGGAATGGGATGTTCAAAAAGCGCATATGGGTGTGATGATGAGGTGTCCACAAACATTTGGCCATATAGTGTATATTCACAGATTTATATATTTTTTGGTCTGGATTGTCCTTATCAAACCCCCCACACTTACAGATTATTTCAGGAACCTGGGATCTTGCAGAATTTCTCATGAACCAGAAAAACTTTAGATCGAACCAAGTAAAAATTGTGATTGTTGGCATGTTGCTCTGGTTTAAGAGGAATAAAACGCTTTGGGACATACTATTATTGCATTTTTCACATGAGACAGTCAGGGTTCCTCCCACACTTTAATAGCCTTTAATAGTGAACCTGTTCAGTGTTTGTTTTTGTTGATTTTACACACCCCACAGCACATTGTAAAATGTGAAGATAATTATTTAAGACAGCCTGAAATTAGGACAGGTTTTTGTGGAGGTTGTTCAGGTTCACTTCATCCTCAACATCAACCTGATTATGCTCTATCCTTTAGTGTGGCCATCGTCTTTCAACTTTTGAACAGTTTCTCCTCATATTGGGAACTTTGGAGATTAGCATTTAGTGCATCCCATAATCCATTTAGGAAAAGCCTCAAATCCTGGTTGCTTTGAATCCTTCTGTTGGTGCACTCTATCTAGCATCTATGACATGGATGACTCATACACTTTAGCTCCATTTTAGCTTCATCTCTGATCTTAGACATTTTTGGGCTTCACAGCCCGGAGAAAAATGTGGTATAATGATTTGAATGTGAGCGTGTACCTCTGAGTCATCACATAAAGCACCAAGCAAGGAAATTCACAGGAAATATATTTTTACATAAAATATCAGATTAGCATAACATGCTTAGAGTGTAAAATAAATTTCAGACATTTCATCCTTAGGGCTTAGTTTTAGCTTATCATTTCATAAGATGTCTTGCGTATAGAATTGCTGATTTTTTTTTTTTTTGTCTTTTTGGCTCTAAGGGTGTTAGACAAAATATAGTCATCCAGTATATTGCCTAGCAGCTTGTTTTGAATGTTTTTTTTTAGACATACCTTTGTTCAGCTGTGTTTGAGGCAAAATCATTAACCATGGTTGCCAGCTATCAGCAAAATTTCCAGCCTATCTACAGCCCAAAAACCACACAAAAGACCTGAAAAATGGCAACAGAAATGGTTCTGTTCATCATAGACACACTGTCTGCACTTACACTTTGCCTTTGTTTATGGAAATTTATTAGAAATATTAAAAAAAAAAAAGATCTTGGTGGCCACAGAGTGTTTTTAAACTAGCCCAATTTGGTGTAAACATCATGAACCTGGCAACTCTGTCATTAACTGTTCTGTCCACTGCTCCTCCTCCACTGAAAATGTTCATTGAGCAAATGGGGCAGCGTGGTTCCTGCCCCAGTGGGCCTCAGTAATGATTGTTGCCATTCTCATTTTTGACCACTAGGTGCAATAATAACTCTCTGGACCTAAAGTGTTTGATTGTACAACATCTAGAAAGACTGTTCTTGTTCTTTATTATGTTCCACTTAGGAAGCAGTCCCAATTTATTGAGTTTGCACATGACCTGTCCTGATAGTGCTGCACTGTCCCTATGTCCCTACTTAAAGCACTAATCCAAGGTCATGGATAGTTCAATTATACCCACTTTTGATGTGCATTCATCTACTGTCACATTGCATATGCTTCCGAAGAACTAACTTGTCACATGTTCTGTTTGATTCATGAAAACAATGCTTCGTGCATTATAGCGACAATGCGTGACTGGTAGAGGAATCCCACCGCACAGGCCTCCTGTTCTTCTCCTGTGTTTGCGCCTTTGATGTGCAGCTGTGGTAGCCGGCGATTAGATAAAGCACATTTGATGGAGGCTCTGATAAAAGTAATCATCAATTCGTTTGCAGTCTGTCTCTCACTAGCATGAGACGGCTAGCGTTTCATATGTAGCCATGGTAACGAGACGAGAGCCTGCGCACCCATGTGTTACTGCAGGAATCCTGGATTGATGTTCACTGTGTGTGAGATTACACACATTATCCACCAAAATGGGTCATAAAAATGTCCTCTGTGATGGAAAATCACCTTTGGGATCATTCTGTTTGTATGTCCAGAATTAGTTAACTTCAGAAAAAAATTGATGTATAGTACTATATAATCGTAAAGGTGTCTATTTATGAAAGTGAGGAATCTAAGGTCTTAGGAGGTTTAACGGGTTAACTTGAGGATTTACAGGTAATCCCTTACCGCAGTTTAAATCTATCAGCATCAACCAAATCTTCTGTGAGCAGGAAGTGAATCATATTGATCTCTAAAGATTTGGCCCTGCCTCATTAAGATGCAAGTGTTAAAGGATGCGCCACAGAGTGCCTTCTCACTCCAATCATCGGTCTTTTTCTTCTGTGACTCCTGAGCTTCGTGTGCCATTTTTTTGGCCGCCGTCGAGCCACAAATTCCCACAAGCACCTTAATTACTGTCGATCTACGCCATGTTCTTCCACTCACCGCCTGGGTTAATTTATCATTTAGTTCCACTCGGTTATCTCTTATATTTTTAGGGAGTTCCTCATGTTGCACCAAGCACAAGTCTCACTAATTTCTTTTTTTCTCCCTGTCACTATGTCCGAGATACAAGTCCTCCTGGCTCAAGTACAAGTTTCTTGTCCTAAAAATTTAAAGCCTTGTCTGCGGTGGAGGACAGAATGCAATGCTTAAAATTCATCTCACTTCCACGTACTGCCTGTTCAGATTTTTATGGTTTCTTATTCTCATATCTTTAAAGAAAGTAACATATTAAGAACCCCTTTTGAAATGATTTTGATTTTGGGGTATTTTCCTGGCAAGAGATAACAGATGTTTATCTTTAAAACATGACAAGGGGAAAGAATTGAAGCATCCTTACCTAATTTGATTTCCTAAATTGATTCACTGTGGCGTTTGCCCTAATTAGTATTCTTTTTTGACCACATTATACATCATCTACACAGTGCGTTGTTGGGATATATCTAGAAGCATCTTTGTCATAACGGACTGCATAACTTGAAAAAAAAAATCGCTTTCTTTTCTTTTGTCATGCTGTCCCCTTGGGAAAGTTTCCTATTAAAAAGCCAACACCAGATTAAACAAGAGAGGGAAGTCCAAAGTCAGTGGAGTGTCTGCCTGCCTGTGATTAATGGGCTCTTAACGATAGCCTGAGGAGCGAAGGGTTTTTTGGGGAGTGTAGATATGCAAATCGAGTGAAGGGGATCCAAATGATCAGTATGACCTTTGCAAACTGTCATAATGGCCAGTACTTTGACTGGTCAGTGAGAAGCAGCACATCTCTCACTGTTTCATTATTATTATTATTATTATTATTATTATTATCACTCTCTCTCTTTCTCATACCCACGATCCACTGGCCCAGTGAAACACAGTGTGTGGTGTGACTCATCGTTTTACAGCCAGGCGTTATTTTGATGTGGAAATTATTAGATTAGTATTTTGGTCTCATAATTAGTTCTTTAAACGTTGATCCTGCCTGTAATATATTTTCATCTTTTCCCTTTGTTATTAATTCCGTGAACGGCAACATAACAAAATGGTGGCTGTTGGAAATAGTTGCTTATTTTATTTAGGGTTTTTTGGTGTTTTTATTTCTCCTCATGTTTTTATTTCTCCTCATTTCTCACTCCCCAGACAGCTTTCCCCTATTATACAACAGCTACCAGCCAGGAAGGGTGAAAGCTAACTGCTCCTCCTGCTGCATCACAGGGTGGTGTAAGACACTCCGAAGAGAATGTCCTCATCATTTGTTCAGGATGGAAACTTGGCTCACCTTTATTTAATTAAATTAATTAAATCTTCAGACTACAGTTATAAATCTGGCCAGTTTGAGAAGGTTGTAAAACGTGATTTTCATTTACAATCAAGTTTCACCATGTCAATGTTTTTCATTGTTAAATAACAATTTTTTTTATCTGATTATTATTAGCCTTAGATGATGTTGACCTTTCACATTTCACCAGTCCCTGGGAATGAGCTGTTACTATAGAAATACTATAGAAAGTATTATAGCAAGAGCGTTATCTGCAATTTCAATCGAAGCCAGCCAGGCTTATTATCGTAACTGTAAACGAATTGATAGCAGCTTTTTCTGGACCAGGATGAGCTGTTTTTCTAATGAAGTCCATCGGATTGCACTGTTCCTAAATGAATTCTCCGTAATATACACCCACACTGCACGAAAAAAGCCTCCATCCCAAACCGAGGTCATGTCTCCACACTATGCCGCTTCTCCATCTCCCCTTGTGTGTTACAGCTGAGCCGCCATTCTTCTGTTTGGTCCTGCTGTTTAGTTTGACCCACTGCATCTCCTCAGCGGCTGCTGTCAGAGAGCCTGACAGCTGGGGAGGGAGTGTGAGGTGCTCCTGTGGTCCTGTTTGTGCTGCACCTCCATTTTTTTCTACTAAATAGGCTGACAGGGGAGAACAGCAAACAGTCTGGCACGTAGTGAAAAGGGGGATACTTTTGGCACAAAAAACATTGCCAATACTGAATGATATGAGGGTTAGATTGAGGGTTTAGATCGAGAATTGAGGGACAAGCAGGCTCAAAAGTGAAGAGGATCATGGTTTATTGAATCTCCACAACATTCAAACAGAGATGAATAATGGTTCTTCTCATCTAATCTCCTCACTTTCTGATCGGCTGTCTTTTTAAGATATTACTCCCATATTTCACTTTACTTTATAGCACTCATTGTTAGGAGGCTACCAAAATTCACCAGTCTTTTCTCTCGCTCTTGAAGACTTCCCCTGTGCCGGAAAACTTCAAGAAATACAGAAATACTTCTTCCGGAAATTTTAACTATAACAGAATGATGCATAAAACAAAAAACATCAAGTGAGCAGCAGCTCTGTGTGTGAAAATGTCCAGCTGACAAGAAAATTCGAGCTGACAAGGTTACAGTAACTCAAAAAAACCACTCTTTACAAATGCGGTGAGCAGAAAAGCATCCCAGATCACAAGAACAGGAATCTGAGGCTACGTTGGATACAGGTTTACCCAAACTGGACAGGTGAAGATTGGAAAAATGCCAGATGAGATGATGTTTTTTGTTTTTGGCACCATTCTGTGTAAACGCAATAGCGGAAAAAAATCCCAGGACATTTTTTGAAATACTCAAGCCAGCCCATCTGGCACCGACAACCATGTGATGGTTAAAGTCACTGCGATCCCCCATTTTGATGTTTGTTGTGAACATTATCAGAAGCTCTTGACCTGTAACTATGCATTGCACTGGATAATTGCATGAATGAGCATGAATGAGCATGAATAAAATGGACGGTTAGTGTATCGCAAGCATGTATTTTTGTGTGTATTCATAAATCTTGCGACTCTAAGTAAGGTACATGTTGGAATAAATCCAGCATAGTTGACAAAAGTTGTTCGGAAACTTTTGATGTGAACACTTTGTACAGTTCTGTAGGTGTCTTTCTTCCTCTCTTTCCCCTCTCGGAGTTGCAGCACATCGATTGCTCTGTAGTAGGGGTCTTGCATTTTATTCAATATTGCTCTGCCTATAGAGCGCTGAATCACTCTGCCAATACAGTCACAAAGGCCCTTTGCTGATGTTTCTGGTATTTTTGTATGTGCCTGAAGGTCTTTCCAGGAATGTGGATAGAAAATCTGTGAGAAGTAAAGGTGAAAGGAAAAGTTGTCCTTATTTTTCAAATAGCTAGTATAGATATTTGCTCTTAATATATGTAACTCCTAACTATGGCCAGTTGTGGTTTTTGCATACTTCAGTGATATCACTGAAATGATACCAACCTGAACAAATTGTAGAATCCAGATGTTTTTATCTTCCATTGTTTTGTCCCTCATGTCCTATAAGACATCAAAACATCTAACAGCCACCATGCAATCAGCTTTAACCACTTGTATCCCTTTGAATCCCATTCCTTCTGTATTGAATGAGCGCAATGACGGGCCTCGATCATCGACACGCATCAATCACCCTCTTATTACACCCGTGTGCCTTCTACTCTCCAGACATCTCAGTAGATCCACATCAGACCAAGGCTTCACTCAATACTGCGATGTGACATAAACGCCTCTCTAAGCAACATTTCAGTGTGCTCAACAAACCTAATATGAGAGTTTAAACAAAAACACCTATTTGCAGGAGAAATTCCAGCTTCATGCACCAAAAAAGAAACTATAAATGTCTCCAGATCAACACAGACGCAAAGATTATTGATGCAGTTATAGCATAATGATGAGATTTTTTCGTTCTTGTGAATATCAATTTGACATGATGTTTTTGTTGGTGCACATTATCAGTATGTCATGTCTGGCGAGGCTCAGACAGAAAACTACATCTATTTTTCAAAACAGTAATTATGGTGCAGCAATATGCTTTCGTTGTCGTCCTGATGGTGGTGTGACAGTTCATTTCTCTGTGTGTGTGGCAGTCTATGAGTCGGATATGGACATAATCAGTGGGCTATGATCCCAAGCAAATGGTGAAAGAATCAGATTTGCCTTTTGGTTTTTGTGTTCTCTCAGTAGCATGCAAAAATATATAGCAGGCCAAGAACTACTCTTCTGTAAGATGGGCAGGGAGGCTATGATTCATTTTGAATCACTGTAGTAAGTTCTGTCTCAAGGTAGGAATAATTGAGTCAACCTACATCACCTTACTTTTTCACCGTAGGGAGCAATGGCTCTCACACAGATACACAGTCCACTGTATGCCGGTTTTCAACGATTCAACGATAATAAGATTTACATAGCTTTTTTATAGGAGTGCACTCAGAAATGATGACGCGAAGTTAAAGAATGAGTTGAAACTAGGGTTTGCAAAGACTAATCGACTAATAGATTAGGTTTCTGAGAGGAGCTTTCAACTAATCAGGGTGGCAGAAGAGCAGAAAGGCAAACGATAAAGAAAAGAGGCTAAAAAAGTAGCATACTTTCTTAGTATGAAAATATTTCAGACTTGATGATACCAGGCATTGAGGGCTTTGTTGACGGACATGAGCTTCCATGCTGCGCACTCTGAGTTCCAGAATCAGCAGTTTCAGCTAAGCCTCCACGTCGAGTGTTTTTTAAGAATTGCTACATCCTTTAATAGTGTAGCATGATGCATAGGGTTATTATTTTTGCACATGTGTTGCACTGATTCATTTATTTTCAGTGTAGCCTAAAAAGCATTGAAGCTGAAAATGGAATCTGCAGCCTGTGTATGGCTGTTAATTGAATTGCACTTTGACAAATTCTTTGCTAATTAAATAGTATAAAAATGACAAATAAAGTTTTTGCTGTAACTTTGGCAAAGACTATTAGTCATGTGTTTGAACAAAAAATCAAGTGGTTGAAACAGTGACTTCCTCTTTTCACCAGATACAATTCGAAAAAGTTTCTCACTTTATCATTTCGATGTCTGATATTCAGTTTACACACACGATGGGTTAAGGTGTTAAAGTCATTTCTGCTCTTTTCACTATTTATAGACCAAATCAGAATATATGTATGTTAATGTATGTCAGGTATGTCAAACATGGACAGATGGTATCAGCAAAGAGGAATAGTGGTCACAAGTTAAAACCCATTCGCAGGGATAGACAGATACTTTCCAGAAAGTACAAGTACAGCCTCGAAAATAGCTACAGAATTGAATGACCATCTCTATGAACCAATTTCATCAAAAATTATACATCGTCAGCTTCACAAAACTGGAATTCGTGGCAGGCCTGCCATTCAGAAATCTTTCATATCAAAGGCCAAAGATATATAACTTGGTGTAAGGGGAAAAAAATGGTCTGACAAGTCAATGTTCACCATATTGGACAGATTTATGTTTGGAGGAAGCCAGTGGATGCTTTCAACCCACAATGCCAACTGTTAAGTATTATCAGAGCCAGTGTTTGCTTTGTGTGGTTGTATAACAGCCAATAAATATGAGGCGGTTTTGCAGGAGCTCTTTTTCTTATATTCCAGGAAGATAAAAGCGCCATACCTACTGCTGAATTTGTTCAAGCATGGTTTGTTTAACACCAAATTGAAGCGCCATCCATGACTTCCTCAATCACCAGATTTAATCATCATTGGACCTTTACGGGAAGTTCTACAGCACAGAGACTGTGAAGTAGAACTCCACTTTCTTCATCCCTTAAAGAAATGGGTAAATTACTCGCCTAATACTATTTTAGTGCAAATTCAGGTAAAATACCCGCACTGCCAAACCCTGATAGCATTTCTCCAAATCCCATGGAGACTTCATAAAAGTGAAGACAAATGAAATTCTGGTCACAAGTGATTAGATGTATGCTGCAAAGCTGGCATGTTCAAAATCAGTACCATGGCAGATGGAAGGTGTTAAATGTGAGTGGCAGAAGGAATCACATTTGTGGCACTTAATCTCCAGATTATATTCCCTCCCTCACACTTTTATCCTCTTTCTTTTTCTGGGTTTGCCTCTATCTGTCTGTCTTCTCCAATAATACTGACAAGCACACATTGCTTCTTTAGACCCAACAAGAGTCTGACAGGTTTGTTTCGGTCCTTGTCTGAACACAGTGTTGTAAACTGTGAGAAAGCTGCATTACTGTCTGGACAAAATGTCTCCATGTCCACAATGTTTCTTTTGACAGCAGTGATGTCCTGCACCCATTTCAATATATTGCAACACGAGACATGCACATTTACCGTGGCCTTTCCGCATGTTTTTTCCTTTGCAGTGTTGCAATACACATTTAAATGTTTAAAGCCCTATTTGACTGGTTCAAACTGACAGGAAGGATAACACAAATAACAACTCTTTGCTACCATGGTGAGCAGAAAAGCATCTCAGAATGCACAACACATGGAATCTGAGGCTACAGTGGGGACAGGATCACTGAAAGTGGGCAGTTGAAGATTAAAAAAAAAAAGATTGGTAAAAATTACTGACCAAAATCTTGTAGACTGTCTGGTAATAATTACATTACCCCAACCCCTTATATACAGCTAATCCAATCTGGAGGCTTTCAATTATTATTTTTTAAAATTATTATTACATGATTGGTCTCCATGCCCCATTTTCGACAGGCCCTGTACAAATGTGTAGCTAAGTTTAGACAGACTCCTGCTGACAGACACTGATATTTCCACCACCTCAGTTTATACAGGTTTCATTCTGCTGCCCTGTAATGGCCTACTGTAAAGGTCCAGTCCTTCTCTAATTACATAGCAGCCAGAGAGTAGCTCTCGATAAGCATGTCTCTTACTGTGAGAGCACTGACCTGCTAATCTAACTCACTTTGATACTTACAGGTTGCCAGCCTCCGGCTAATACATTGTGAAAATTCTGATTCCCTTGTGACCTAAAAAGAAAAAAATTGAGGTTTGAGTAAACGGGGCAACTTGAAAGTTTTTCTGAAAGATTGATTTATCAGTGTTCAACTGAAATGAACAACTGTTCATTCTTTAATGGTTTTCTATTAGATTACTTAAATCTAAATGGTGAAACTACCTAGCTGGTGTTGTTATTTAACAAATTAAAACATAAATAGTTGATACGATGAAATGGTCAGAGATAAAGCTGTTTCTTTATTTTTTCTGCCGTGTGTGAGAGAGAAAACCCTAGAAGATTGTCTCTTTCTTAAGGTAAGAAAAACACTAAGAGCCAATGATGCGATTTTAGTTGTTTTCCCATCTTCAGCTTGTCCTTAGACCCTTACTGTTAGGGAAAAAAGCGTTCTTCAAGGGTTCATCGAGGGTTCTTCAGGGGTTCTTTAAGGGTTCAATAGATATTTAAGTAAGGAATAACACACAACAGACCATGCTGTTAAAGGAAAATAATGCACGCCGGGGTGGTTTGATGCGGTACAACACGTAAGCAGATTGCCGATATCCCCCTAAGTGCATTATTCTCGTGTAACAGCATGGTCTGAAATGCGTTATTCTGCTTATACCACAGCCATTTGCCAACGATTACAATCTTTAACTTATTAAAGAACAACATATTGCACATTGTAATGTTTTTTATTTAGATTTAATCTCATGAAACGTCCAAGAGACAAGTTCCTGTTCTCACTAATGTTATAGCTGCGATAAACAGTCATTCCCTCCCCAGCCTCTCTCTCTCTCTCTCTCTCTCTCACACACACACACACACACACACACATACACACACTAAAAGCACAGCCTGTCACTTCACCAAGAAAATGGAAAGTGTAACCGAGACCGAGAGCACTTACAACCAAGACTCATAACCAAGCACTTACAACCAAGACTCAACTTCCATAAATGCTAAATAAATGTCTCCTCATAAAAAAAAATGTCACCACATCAACAATTATAAGAATTACTTTGTTGAACAACACATTTTTAAATGTATTTTTTATCATTAGACTTATTTGGAGCATCTGCTGTACAAGCCCTTGAGTATTTTACAATAGAAATAATAACATATTAGAATGAGCCGATTCATATTAACCTGTCGTTCATGTTTCAGCCAGAACTACCTGTGTTGTTATACAGAAATAATGCACACCTTCTGACCAATCAGATTCGAGCAAATGAGGGACTTGGAACTCTTTCTCATAGGTAAACACTCTGTTGTAAGGTTCTACACAGAACCTAGAGACCACCGCAGATCCTTTAAAGATTCTTAATCATCTGTTTATATTACAACAGTTATTGATTTCTATAGCTTTACTGTAATTACTCTTCAGTATTCTGCCTGTCAGACTTGCTTTTTGGTTTTGTCTAGCTTGACTTGGTCTAAACAAATGCCTTGATTATCCCAGTTTGTGTAATGTCAATGATTTTACAGTCAAGCATCAAGATAATGTAAAACTTTAGCTGCATCAGCTTGAGAATAATTAGCGTTCCTCTGCGTTTGATTTTTCGGAATTAGCTGGAATCCTTAGTGAAGCCTCATTATATCCCGTTCAGTTGAAATCCACTTGCCAGAGCGTGGATGAGACATAATCACTTCATATGGGCTTAATATTGCTTAATACTGCTTATTACTCCATATGGACAGAGTGGATGCCAAGTTTTACAAAACGTGCAAAATACCTTCAACCATTGAAAAAAAATTATCGCAAAAAGACATTTAGCTTATGAGGTTTTGCAGATGTTTCTTCATCATCAATAAACAAAAATGGTCTACAGGGTAGGTTAAGATATTAAGAGTAAAAATAACAATCTGCAGCTTTCTTTTACATCCAGTTTTGTATGTTAGGAAAGTTTTATAGTAGAGAATCATATTTCTTTGTACCCATTTAAAATCAATTTCAATGTGCACTAAGCTGTACATTCTGTCTTATTTACATGGCAGTCAAGATTTTTTTAAAAATCTTTTTTTTTCCTGAAAATGTGAAAGACAGCCAAGCAAAAACCTCAACAAAATAAATTCAACCCCTAGCCACGGTTGCATATTTATAAACCTGTGACATGAGCCCCTCATTTGCATTTCTCATTGTCTGATTTTCCTAACCAAGTGGTTTAAAAATGTCAGTTTTTTAAGCTTGCAAGCTGTCGCAGTCATTTTAATTCCTCAGTGTTGTCAGATGTGTTGATGCTCAATCCTTCAGCATAAACACCAAATCACAATCAATAAACATCACTCTTGCCTTTATCGTTAATTCTCACCTTCCGGATGACCCAGGTGCCAAATGAGAAATGCAATAATTAGTGTGCCTTAGTGATGTTACTGTGTAATTAAAACATTGATGAGCTGATCAATTAATGTTACTTTAGGGAAGATAAAGCCATGGGCTCGTGCTTGGATCTATGCCATTAGTATCCTTACAATGTGTTGAAATAACTGTGCGTATAAGGGAGGTCAGTATGCCAGTCAGTTAAGCCTTCTCGTTGCCTTGGTAATATCCTTGTCCAGAAGTAGTTCTTGGAAGGAACACACCGGCTTAAATGTGTTTCTAGTGGCAAGACTAGAAATCGGACTGAGCTTGTCAGACTGAGCCTTTGTCTCAGAAACACATGCATTTCTGATGGATGGACATTAGCCACTTCATAATCCCTATTTCCTTCTCCTAGTCTTTTCAATAGAAATGTTTCTGTACATCATAGACACACTGTCTGCACTTACACTTTGCCTTTGTTTGCAGAAATGTATTAGGTTGTATTTCAATTATTTGCTATAAAAAAGATCTTCATGGCCATGAAGTATTATTAATCTGGCTCAATTTGGGGTAAAAACTTGCGACCCTGGCCACCGTCATTAACTGTCCTGTCCACTGCTTGTCCTCTACTGAAAATGTTCATAGAGCGAGCATGGGGCAGTGTGAGTCCTGCCCCAGTGGTTGTTGCAGTGGTTGTCTTATATCTGTTATACTACTGGTCACTCAGAGAAGGTAATTAGTATTTCAGCTGAATTTACAATATATGGAGTTTTCAATGAGGACTTTATGAGGATTAACTTTTGTTGAATGACTGATATCCTTGAAGGATGATCCTTCACTGCTTTTGAGTCTGGTTCCTCTCAAAGTGTCACTGCTGGTTTGTTCATTACGGATCTAAATCTACTTCCTGTTTTCTGTAAAGCTGCTTTGTGACAATGCGCTACACAAAACAAATTGAATTGAATGGGAACTGGTATTTGGAAACAGCTTGCCATTATTATATAATTGCTTCAGCAGGCGTTTTTTTTGGCTCTGCCTGTTAATTGGAGACAAGTTTTTTTTGTCCCTGTTTTGGTGTATAAATGATAAAAATAATTTTGATGGTTTTGTGATTACATTAATTGAGCGTGCATGCCAGGACAGATGGTATGTGGATTGGAGAGGCGGCAGTATTTTGTATAAGCAGGTAAAAAAATCTAATTAAACCCTCAGATCCACACAAACTCTAACCATTAACCAGATTTTTATGAGAAATGTAGAAGATGTTTTTTTTTTTTAGCAATAACTGGCCCAAAAGCAATATATTTTTTAAAAACACTCCAAATGAAGATCACTTGAGAAATAGTTTTGTTTAGCAAACTCTCCAAGATGGATTTTCTAGGCTTATCTTACAACAAACAAGACTTCCAGCCAGGATTTGTAGCACTATCAGAGAAACAGCCTCTCTTAATCTTAATTCAGTCCTGCCTGTGCAATTATCAGAATGGTATTTGGTGTGATTAAAGAAGGGGCTTAGATCAAATGGACTGGACAATGATTTTTTTTTTTTTTTTTTTTTTTTTTTAAAAGAGAGCACTGTTGGTGCATCATCCCTGCCAGACTTGGTCTCAATGATCAATCAGATTCTACAAGGAGTGCAACACACAGATCATACACCAGCATGTGTCCTTAAGGCTGCTGGGGTTTGACTGATCACATCATTTCTCTTCCTTGGTTAAAGAAGTTGATTGTCAAGCCTTGGGCTGTGGAGCCCAAACTACATAATTTCTGTATTGTTTTCTTCTGATGCATCGTCCTCCTTCCCTTGCGGACTCCTGAATTTCTTTGGGAGCTGAAAGGATGAAATATAGTAGCAGTTGTTGGAGGTCATTGTAGAGTGTTATTCTGCCAGGCAGCAGTATGTCTATCTCTCTATAATAAGCCATACAGTCAGCTCCAGAATTATAAGCCCCCTTGGCAAAGATGGGTAAAAAAAAAAGATTATGGTTTGTGGTTATTTAGCTTTAACCACAACCTTTAGTACCTTCTAAGTGAATTTAGCTGAAGAATGTTCCCATTTATATTTTCCATTTTTAAGTTCACCTGAGAATTTACGACCGCTAAAGTGGTCATCCATAACTTCCTTTTTCAATGGGGGATAAATAAGAAGTGACACAGATGCCAAATTCCCTTTAATCAACGTGGGGAAGATTACAGTATACATAAACGCAATAAGACAGAACTGTGTCATAATTCAGGTAATGGCTATAATAATGGTTTTTGCCATTATTAGAGAATTAATCCTGAAGTTTAAGAAAACCAGTGCTGGAAAGAAGCTGCCTTCTTTATTCCCCACCACAGTGAGGGGGCACTATGGTTAGAGATGCAAAAATTTCTCCATGGGTCACAGTTGGAGATTCACCAAGTTTCCAAATCTGCCGTTAGAAACAGCCTCAGTCTTAACAAACTGTTTCGAAGGTGTTCCAGAAGAAATCCTTACAGTTCATCCAACCACAAACGTAAGCGCCTGGAGTTCACTAGATGCTATTGGCTGGAATTGGGTTCTATGATAAAAATGGTTGGCATAAACAGAAGGATGGTTATACAGAAATATCGTAAGTATGGTGGCAGATCTGTGACCTTGTAAGTATATGGCATCATAGACTTGGCATACATGAAGTACCAGGGGATTTTTTTTTAAATCTGAAAATCTGGTTGCCTCTGTGAAGAAGTTATAACTGGGTCATGGTTAGATCTTCCAGCAAGACCAAAGACATTGACCATGCATCAGTGTCCATAAAAATCAAGCTATTGACATGACCACACCAGGCCCCTGACCTAAACCCCAGTGAAAACTTGTGGGGTGAGCTGAAGAGGAGAGTCTGTAAGACAGGATCTAGAACCCTGTAGGATCTGGAGAGATTCTATACTGAGGAGTGCTCAAGAACATTTGTAATTACTTTTCATTACTTCAGTTATTGTCAATACTTATTTGCATCCTAATTGTATTTTTATGCTGCGTAATTTCATTCAAATTACATTTGAATGATTGCATTAGCTTATTATTTAACTTTAATATCCAAGAAAGCAATAATTATGAGACTACACAACCATGAATGTACTGTAGATAGAACACGAAATAACACCAGAACATCGATCAACATGTGTTTCTGTAAATGGGTGTCAATGCTGTCTGGAAATTCACGTTGCAAATTTATATTTGCGGGTGGACTAAGTAAAAAAATGAGCTTTTATACTGCAGGTGCACATAAAAACCTCCCCTACCAAGCTGGGTTATTATGGGCCCTGTATTGCACAGCAGGCTGTAGTAATGGCCCCAGACTCTCCAGTGCCATCAACTGAAGTGCTTCTAGAGCTAGCATTACCTTCTCCGCAGGTTCACTTTCAGACTGCAATTCAAATCGGACACATTGTCCAGGATGTTTTTTTTAAAGCTTTCTTTTTTTTACCCCACATTGTTCAAGATTTTTTTGTTTGGTTTTTTTTTTGTTTGTTTGTTTCTCCAAAGCTGTTTAGTCAGCTGAATGATGATCGATGATGAACCACAATGAACTTTATGTGGTTTTTATTATGGAAGCACAGTTGAACTCATAGTAATCTCAGTAGCAGTGTAACATTATGGGTTAAGCCCCTATGTTCTTACTCCAGACACATTTTCAATGTTACCAGCAATTGCGTCAGGCAGTACCAGTGAACTTCTAATGTGAGATGGACACAGAATTGGGCTCTAATGAACCACAGAAAATGGATTTGAATGCACAGAGACTCATGGGTATTTAGTCAGAGTGCAAAATGACTATATTTTGTGGGACATGTTTTCTTGTAATCTTGGTTTTCTTTATCACCATCTCACTATATCAAAGCATTATTGGTATAATATTTTATAATTGATAAACCATTTGATTTAGTAGAAGTTATTTTCATGCAATACTGCACTCTTTCATTTAAATGGTAATGGTTACTTCTGAGAGTCTGGCTATTAATTCTATCTGTAAGAAGTCTTGCTGGAGACAAAAATAATCAAAAATCTCAAAAACAAATTCAGATTAAATTGTAGAACTGTGGAGAAGTTTTTGAAATCCTTATATTTCTAACAAACAGTGGATATAAAAAGTCTACACAACATATGTTCTGTGAAGCATGGTGGTGGCAGCATCATGCTTTGCTCAAAGTCTTGGAATGGTCAGTGAGAAGCCAGATCTCAATTCCATAGAAAAACCGCGGATTAACGTAAAGAGGGCTATACACAGTGATGGCAGTCTGATGGAAATTGAACTTTTTTGCAAGGGAGAGTTGGATAAAATCCAGGCCTGGAAGTCCTGAAGTTGATATAGTATATACTTATTCTCAAAGCCTCACAGCTGTAATTAATGCAGATCGTGCTTACAACACCACCCCGGCATGGAAGATATTCCTATAACAGCACAGCCTGTCGTGTATTATTCCTTACATGTGGGTCACCCATTCTTCAAGACTCCAGTCTTACATTTAGAAAAGGTACTAAATGCCTGAGACAACACAAACTTAAATAGATATTAATTATTATTGTGATACCATATCAACAAGACAAGGAGAATCGGTATTTCCATAAAAAGATGCATTTACCTGGCATTACCCTCCAACGATCTGGCACTACCCTCCAACAATGCTGAATAGTGTTGCAATTCTAACTGCTGGTTTTGTCCATTTTGTCACTGAATCTGGCTACTGTTGCTGCCCAGCTCTGAAAGGCCATGGGTGTAATTGGCTTATGGTGTACAATCCCGGCTTGAAGCATGCCTAGGGCCTCTCCAGAAGAAGAAAAAAATCACAGATAATGTTCCCGCATAATGTAGTGTTAGCTATCAAATACTGGAATTGTCTTTGAGCCATAATAGTAATGAATTTTCAGAGTAGGACCACTGACAGACATTTAATTAACCCCAAAACCTAAAACCATACAGTAAGCCTCAGGAGTTACAAAAGGTAATTTAGCCACTCAATGTTTGAACCAGTGGTTATTGCTGTATGTGAAAGGCTTGACATGTAGTCCACGCATTTAACCTATCAAGGGCAAATGGGTGGCCATCATTCTTACCTTGACTTGCTTGCCTCAGGCATGTGTTGGACTCAAGTGTAGTGGGACGCTCCTGTCCATTCCTGTATTCATTATGTGACCTGCATTTAATGTGTGGGAAAATATAGGGTTTTATATGTTTCCAGCTCATACAGCATAGTCAGTAAGAGCTGTAGAATAATGGTGATTATAGATAATGATTCATAATGTAGGGAAATTGGTGTGCCCATCATTACACCCACGAAAGCATTTTCATTTAGTCCAGCTAGGATTTCGTCGAGCATTGATTCCGCTGTCTCTGTAATTTATTAGGTGTTTTTGTTTTGTCGTCATTCCTGCAGAACTCGCAGGTTCGATTTAGGCTTAATTAACATCTTACTGTTGTAGCTGTTGTTGTTGCTTTCCTTCAGCAGTTCTTGATTTTTTTTTCCTCTGTTGGGGCGTAATGACATGGTAGAACGACCTGATTACAAAAAAAAAAAACATGTACACCCTTCGAAAATCTAGCATTTTTCTAGGGAGAATGTATGGAGGTTCTATGTAGAGCTGTACACAGAATGATTCCCTTTCAGACAGGGTTCTTAGTAGAACCATTTGGAAAGCTACAGTAAGAACCTTTAACTTTCCAAAGACACATGTGAGCATGTAATGCAAAAGTGTGTGGGCTAATAATGCTAGCATTTGCTAGAGAATCTAGTATGTATAATCAATACATGTAGGCAAAGAACTGCCTACTTTCAGAGGCAGTTTGACTGACATGCAAGATGTCCAACCACAGCCCTTTTGGCAGCATGTAAGATTTTGTTTACTCTCTTTCGAAAATAAACTCTGCTCCGAAATGCCCATTATGGCACGGTCTTCAATAAAAGGTCGTGTTTAAACCTGGTGGACAAACGTACAGTTAGCCAGTCAGATTGCAACTTTCAAGATCCTGAAGCTCGTAGCCAGAAAAGTGTACAAAAGCTATCAGACACTCACACTCACACAGAGCTGAGACTGTTATACTAGTGACTTCCATTATGTCTTAGTTATAATGTCATTTAGAAGTAGCGGACGTCCCGGTGTGCCTTTCTGAGCATGTCACAGTATAGTCAGTACGTCAAAAAGACCCATCATAGAGAGCCTGTAATTATAGAGAGCCTGTCACACTTTCAGTGTCATGTGACCTGTGTAGCAACAAGTAACTGAATGGATATGCACTCGATTGAACCAGTCACTGTACCTTGTCCTTATTCTTTTTATTGAATATTTATGTATTATTTATTTATTTTATTTTCTCCTCTTTGTTGTTAATCACATTGTCGTATGGCTAAGTTTTTTTTTTTTAATCTTTAAACACTTAATTTGTGTTAAAATGAATAATGAATGAATGAATGTTTATTTGGAATCAATAGATTTTTTTTTCCCTGATATTTTCTTGCCTCATTTGTACAAGCTCAAACACAACATAGTTGTTTTTACCTTGCTGTGGCAATTTTCTCTATTGCCATTCGCTTTCTCTTTTCAGACGGTGGCATCTGTGATTTGTTTGAAGCAACAGTTCCACATGTGTTTACTGAGCTGCTCACGCAGGCTTCTGTTTTGTGGGTGTTCTGTGTTACTGTTTGTTCTTACTGGAAGGGAACAGACGTCTTCTACTTAGAGCATACGCTAAGGATTAATTAAGAACAATAAGAGCAATATTTAATGAAGCAGAATGATATATTTGTCATTTTATCCGGAACTCTCTCTTAAGTCTTTAACAGCTCTTTTCCCGGTTGTGTTTTTCGCCTTTTCTTTCTCAGTCGTATAGATATTTTGATTTGTGGCAGAAAATATGTTTATTTAATGTCTCTATTTTCAACCAGGGAAGGCAATTTACCCAGAGAGCAATACATAGTCTGCCCTTTCCTGATCACTGAACCACTCGGGGGACCTCTGGGTAACTGACCTCCCTGTGAACCCTTGAATCCAACCTGATGTAAAATATGCCGTTTTTAGAATTTCTCCCTCTCCGGTAGAAAAATGCTTTTTCGAAAGCTACCTCTGGAAGAACATTTCATAACATAGGTTGTGCTGCACAGTTCTTTCACACATATGGATAGAATTCAATTCTCTGTCCCAATCCACACAATGCGCACTAGGTAGTGTATTTAAATACTAATGACACCTATGTATATTTCATATGGGAGTATGTAGTTAGGGACACAGCCAAAGTATTTGCAACTTTAATACAGAAGTGTTATGAGAATTAAATAACTATATTTTGCATGTGAGTACGACTGTCACAGTTACTGAGTACTGGATGAAAGAGCAAATCCTCTCACTCTAGCTACCATCAGTCGTTTAGCTCTCCCTGTGACTGCCTGATCGAACATCAGTGCCTGTGCAATGCCAATCCCATGCTCATTCTGCACTATCATAAACAGCACATAATCGGAAAAATAAAGGAATAACCGAACATTAGCTAGCTAGCAAAAAAATATAAGGAGAAAGCTAGTTAAATTATAGTGTAGAGAAAAAAAAACAGCCTGGTTGTTTCGGATGTTTCCTGGTTGTTTACTTGTTGTTTTCTTATTTATGTTCTCTCTGTATTTTAGTATCTTTCTAGCTAGTCAAATAAGTTTGGCACAAACCATATCTGCTAGCTAAAACTGTAACCAGAGTATTAAAAGACACATCAGAGGGCTCACACTCTCGCTCTCGTCCGATATAATTGAGTTTGAAATACAAAAAATATGGAAAAACTCACCAACACCTCCTGTTAGTTGGTACCAGTTCATTACCAGTGAGTTATCTATCCTCTAACTTCTCAACTGGGTTATGATACAAACTCGCAAATAAATGCTTTGCCTGTTCAACAAAGAAAAAGAAGCTAAAAGTTCATCAATCGAAGACTTTTTTCCTTCCTAAGTATAGTATCAGATTACTTCACTCTCTCAATCCTGTTTGCTTTGCTTGCTCTCTCACGCTCCTGATTGGTTGCCGGCTCTTGTCTGTCACCATGTAGCTGGACTTCTTTCATGCCTTAAGTGATGATGTTTGACGTATCTGAGCTGTTTTTTTTTTTTTATTTATTAATTTTTTATTTAGCAGTATGTGTTATGGGTTAATACTGAGGTCCATTAAAATCTACACTAGATATTTAGCACACAGCGCTATTTCATCCCTGCCGAACCTCATGTGCGAGCTCAAGCTGTCTTTTAACCTTTTCAGAATAACAGAAGTTCAGATATTTTATTTCTGCATGGTTGTAAAAAAACTAAAATAAAAATAAATGAGTGAATTAATAGTTTCTCCCTGATAGGATTTAATGACAGTCCCATGTATAAAGGCTGCTAACTGGTAGAAGCTTGTGTAGGCTACTGACATTTTTTTTGTTGTTGTGCAATTATATATAGCTAGTATACAGTATATCCACCCCTCCAGCCACATGTGTTACTCCAAAGTGGCCCACCTACCAATAAAATTGAATAGCCCCGCTGTACACACTACTCTCTCCCCTCCCCCTGCAGTTTGGCTATTATCCGGTGTTCTGTCGTGTTTTATAGTGTGGGTGGACTTGTTGTTCTCATCAAGAGGACAATGTTGCAGCCGGATCAATATATACCAGTTGGGATGCTGGATAGTTTTGTGGTGTGCAGCTCATATCATCATACCTCAGAGTAGCACATGAGAATATTTCCTTCAGCATCAGATGAAATCAATATCCAGTGGGTTTGGAAAGTATTGAGACCTCTTTCATTTTTTGCATACTTTCTCATGAATTTTTTAAAATTGATTAAATTGACTTTTTGCCCATCAATCTATACACAATAACCCATAATCGAAAGCTGAAATCTCTCATTTAGATAAGTATTCAGTCCCTTTTTTCACTACTTTGTAGAAGCATCTTTAGCAGCAATTGAGTCATCTTGGGTAAGTCTGTACAAATTGCACACCTGGATCTGGCCATTTTCTTCCATTCTTCCTGGCAGATCCTCTCAAGCTCAATCAGATTGGGATGGGGAGCATCTGTAAACTGCCATTTCCAGGTCTCTCCGCAGATATACCATGTAGTTCATGTATGTGCTTTGGCTGTGCCACTGAAGGACAATCAGAGGCTCGTCCGAAGCCACTCCAACATTGTCTTGGCTGTATTCGGGTTGTTGTCAGACTGAAGATATGTGCATTCTGGGGCAGATTTTCTTCATGGACTTCTCTGTATTTGGCTGCATTTATCCTTCCATCCATTCTGACCAGACTTCCCGTACCTGTTGCTGATTAGTAACTCCATAGCATAATGGTACCACTGCCATGCTTCACTGGTAATGAGCAGTAATGAGCAGTGATTTTCGCCAGACATAATGCTTGGACCTTAGTACACCGAGTTCTATTTTTGTCTCATCAGACCTGAATCATTGAATGGGAACATTCAAAGCTTTCGAAATTGTTTTATACCTTTGCCCAGATCTATTTTCTCAACACAATTTGATCACAGAGGTGTGTGCAGAGTACCTTGGACTTCATGGCTTCATGCTTTTCAGTCGGACATGCACTGTGAATTGTGGGACCTTATACCCAAGTGTGTGCCTTTCTAAATCATGTTCAGTCAATTGCATTTGCCCCAGGTGGACTCCAGACATGTTCTAGAGACATCTCAAAAATATTCAAAGCAAAGAGGATGCACCTGAGCTCGACCTGGAGTGCCAAGGGTCTGAATACATAGCTAAATGAGATATTTCAGCTTTTTTATGTTTAATAAATTTGCAGACATTTCTAAAAATGTTTTTGCTTTGTTATTATGGATTTTTGTTTGCAATTTGATGGCCAAAAAACTCACTCCATTTTAAATTGAATATATTATGCAATATTTTACAATACCAAACTCACTGTAGTTCCTAATTCTGCTTTGACTCTTCTCTTCATATAATGAGACCATGTTTGAAAAGCAGATCTTGTTACTGGTAGGTATTTCACCACACAAGGCATTTTATAGGCATGTCTTCTTTCCTTTTTGTGCATTCAAATTCTACCCTTTAAAATGTCCATTATAAAAGCATCATTCTGCTTCTCTGTAAGAATTCTTGCATGCAGTGTCACCTGACCCCCAGCTACTCAGCTCCAATCTGCAATTGTTCCTTGTAGAATAGCTAAAGAAACAGTTTGTGTCTGCCATGCTTTGCACAGAAATGTCACCACTCATGAACTTTGCTGCGCACAGTGCCTCTGATCCACGTCTCTCTCTGAATGTCTGGAGTCTTGGAGTGACATTTGCAAAGTTCTGCCATCCAACATCCAGCCATCTATTTCATCTTGCTGTTCTTTCAGCCTGGATTCAATTACTGATGATGTCGTGAAAGAGTCATTACAGAGTGATGAAAAAGCATGTGGTGAACTTGAGGGGACTTACCGTGTGTGTGTGTGTGTGTGTGTGTGTGTGTGTGTGTGTGTGTGTGTGTGTGTGTATATATATATGTGTGTGTGTGTGTGTGTGTGCATGCTCAGTGAAATGAAGAAAAACAGTGGGAGGATGAAGCATGCAAGAGATAGCCAAATGAAAGGCAAGGGAATACACTGCCATCTTCAGTTTTGTGATGCTACTGTATAAGTAAGGAATAAAACACTTCAGGGTGTGCTGTTATAGGAAAATAATCAACCACACTGTATGATGTGATGCACCCAACACAAACCTGAGTTACTGTTAGCACCCTGAAGTTGATTATTTTCCAATAACAGCACATTCTGAAGTGCTTTATTCCTCTAATATCACACTAATTTGCCAACACTGACAATTATTTTATTTATAGTTCTTTATAGTTGCATTTAATATTATGGAACATCCATAAAACAATTTATCACTTGCTTTATACTAGCCATAAATAGTCATTCCCTCACCAGCCTCTCTTTTGTTCTCTCTGGAAGTTAATAAGACAAATAAAATACACCTTGTCATGTTACCAAGAAACTGCAAAGCACTCCGTCCTGAAGACTTTCCCTTGTCGGCAAAATTAACGGTTTTAGCTCTGCCTTTTCAAAAGCGCTGACACGGGAGACTCCTTCCATAAGTGCTAAATAAACAAATCTTCACAGAAACAAAAAAACTTAATCATATCAACATATAGCACACATTTTTCACTCCGTTTATGTAAATCGTCTGCCACACAGGTCCCTGGGTAACTGTTAGTTAAACTTGATCCTGAAAATCGTGGGCGCGTGTTTCGCTTGAAACTTGCAAATGTGCATGAATTAAACGTCAACGTTTACAGATTATAGCAGCGACCCAGTAACGAATTCTCTCAGACTTTAGATTGTAAAAGAGTCAGCAATTTCGGTGGAACCTGGCAGAAGCTAGCCGAAGATAGCTTGAAACGCAAAATCTAAACAAATACAGTTCGTTTTGGTTTTGCCTCCAAAGCCACGCCCTCAAATCACATGCCCACGTTAAATGGCTGAACGCTACAGGGAGCATTGTGTCAGGTAAGTAGAAATGGCTTCCCGCACTGATTGGTCGAATGTTGGTGGTTTACGTTATTTGTTTTCTCTCCCGTTTACAGAACCTGCATTTTATTGTGAGAACTCGTGACTTAAAAATTGCTGACCAGCCTTTAAAGGGAGAAAAAAACCAACACCACAACAACACATTTTCATGAAAAGTGTGACGATATGAGTATTCTGAAGCCGCTCATGCTTGGTCAGCCACACCATGCCTCACTGGGGTAGCTGATTCAGTTTGGATTGTCACGTAGTGAACGAGTGCTTTACAATCAACTCATTGACTGCTTTTCTTTTTCACGTTTGACTGCTTGATTTGTTGAATCTCTCAGGCGTACGATGGTATACAGCTGTATGATACACAATCACTCTGTCAGCCCGGCTTTTGATACATCTTTATCTCTACGTTAATATTTATCTTTCTCCTATGCCATTCTTCCTTCATTATTCACATCCTCATTTCATTAAACATTGCTCTGCTGTTCATTTTAATATCGAACAACCTGCTGTGTTCAGCATGACATTTATTCCTTCTCTAACTCCATTGCTCTAACTACATCATTTCTTCATATTTTTCTCAATCAGCACAGTAAATATGTTGTTCTGTTGATTTATTTTTGTACAGTGAGAAAAAAAAATGCAGAAAGAAAAAGAATTTTTTTTCCATCTCTGAAACAAATGTGAAGGACAGAATCCTCCAGAAGGGATTACAAAGATAGGATGAGAATTAATGAGGTTTGCTGTCTCACCAAGCGTTTTTTTTTTTTTTTTTTTTTCCTGCCACAGATTTACGGCAGGTGCACCGGCAGTGACTCCTTAATGACTCGAGGAAATTAATTGGCCTGAATTACCTTTTCCGTAATTCCGAAGCCTTTTTTTTTTTTTTTTTAATATATTTATTTACACCTTCCTCTTTCCTAATGACTGTGTCACTTTGACTCAGGCTGAGTGGCACTTGTTCCTGCATAAACATCCATTTAGAGTCATCAGTATGACATCGCACTGTTCATGAATGCGTCTACTCTTTGGCGACGTCGGTCCTGAAGAGGGATCATGGCGAGAAATGTGTTTCGGCTGGGCAGAGTCTCCTGGGACAGTATGGCACGATTTCTGCTAGTGTCTGGCTTCCTTAAAAATGTATTATTGCCGATCATATTTAATCTGGAATTCCTCAAAACACAAATGCACAAAAAAGTCCATTTTGCCACTGTTAATCTCTATTGTTCTGCTTGTTGGTGCCAGATGGGCTCGTTTGAATATTTCAGAAACTGCTGATCTCCTGGGATTTCCACACACAATAGTCACTAGAGTTTACACAGAATGGTGCGAAAAACAAAAAAATATCTAGCGAGCATCAGTTCTGGGGGCGGAAACGCCATGACGATGAGAGAGGTCAGAGGAGAAGGGCCAGACAGGTTCGGGCTGAGAGTAAGTCAAATAATCACTCTTTACAACCGTGGTGAGCAGAAAAGCATCTCAGAATTCGATCTAGTGGACACGCTTGAGCAAATCTATAAAAGTTAGTGCACAAGTGTGACTTGTTTAACACTTCTTGATCCATGCATAATTCCATATGTCTTATTTCACAGTGTTAATATCTTCATTACTACACTAAAATGACAGAAAATGGTCAAAACAAGGGGTGTGTCTAAATGTTTGACTGAAAATGAACATTTTAAGGGAATCGCTTTTAACAGTGACAAGGAAAAACTCCGAGACAACATGAGGAAGAAAGTTCATCAAAATATTCTTTGCATTAATGGTATCTTTCTTGGGACAGAGATATTATTCTTCATGGTTTATCCATATGCTACAGACTCTGTATAAAGAGATCAGTTTTTTTTTAAATGGTGGATTATTCCTTTAATTCTGATGAATCATATTTTTTCTGACTGCATTTGCATATCCAGTCGCTGCCTGTAGGAATGTACCACTTGTTGCGCTTGATTTTGCAGTCGACTTGTTGTGTGTGTGAAGGGACGACACTACTGTTAGTCTAGAGGAATGGAGAGAGCGCTCTGGCTCCTTCCCCCTCCCTCTCTCTTTCTCTCTCTCTCTCTCTCTCTCTCTCTGTCTACCTCTCTCTCTCTCTCTCTCTCTCTCTAACAGATGGAAGGGACTAATAGCATAATTAAGTAGCCGCACCGGCGGTTCCTGTTTACTGCCTCGTTGCTAAGCACTGACATCAGCCAATCCGTCCTTCTCTCTCTCTGAACCTGTCCCCTCCCTCTCTCACTTATTCTCTCTCTCTCTCTCTCTCTCGCTCTCTCTCTACCTCCGTCTCCTCCTCTGTCTCTCTCCACTTATTCCAGTGGCTGGTGCTTGGACAGCCTCAGTGCATTTTGTAGCGCTTTGAGCAGAGCTCTGAGGCAGACGGCATGCTTACAGCTTGCAGTACCACTCCGCTGGCACTCTCCATGTAGTTGCAACTGCTTACTCTCATCTCACACACACACACACTTACACACACACACACACACTCACCCGGGCACCCACAGCATCGTGCTCCATCTCATCAGGGCTTTTCGTTTTCCTTTCTTCAGGGGCGTACTTTACACTTGGAGACCTTTAGAAGCTAGGTAGACAAGCAAGGTGGACATTTTTTGTAAGTTTTTTTTAGAAAAAAAATTCCTGACTTTTCCTTGAGTCGTTTGCCGATCTCTACACCCGCCCCGCCTCCTGGGGGGCGTCGCCCGCACGGCCGCATGCATGACACAGCGCCGAGGCGAAAAGCCCACCATCAGCATCCAGGAGCACATGGCTATTGATGTGTGCCCGGGCCCCATCCAGCCCATCAAGCAGATCTCTGACTATTTCCCCCGCTACCCGCGGGGTTTCCCTCCCACAGCAGCCCCGGTCCTGAGGCGCGCCGGCTCGCAGCGCTCTTCCTCCTCATCCTCGTCCTCCGCCCCGGCCACCGCCTCCTCAGCCACCGAAACGGGCCGAGAAAAGAACGACAACGATGACGACCTGGACCGGGCCTTCAGCGCCGCCTCCGCCTCTGCCTCCGCCTCCGCCCTGCCTCCACCCAGCAGGAAGGAGGAAGAGCCCGACATGGAGGGCTACGACTCGGACGACTCCAGTGAGTACTGATTGGCTGACTGTTCATTTTATATTTGTGTAGCCTGTCTGTCCTGTTGCTCATTTCTAGTAGTCTGGTATAATTTTAGATTTTAGAGATCCTCACTCAGATCTTCCATCAACTCCATCTGTTGATTCTTTCTTTAGCTATCTCTCCCTCTGTCTACTATATCAATATACATTTTAGTGCTTTTTCCTTGTATTCTCTGTCTATTATGTGATATTGATTTTTTGCTCTGATGGTTCTCATGTTCCCGTCTGTCTCTGTCTCTCCTTCCATCATTCCTGTCTCTTGTGCTGCTTTTGCGTCTACTCCCTCCACAAAGACAACTGTTGCAGCACCATTCCTCTGCCTTTCCTTCTCACTCCACCCCCCCTCCATAATTCACCAGCCATACCTTTCCAAGCACACAGTGACCGTTCTTGTTTTTAATTAGCCCTGATGAGTCACACTCTCGCAAGCTCCACTTGAGCTTCTGCTTGTGTAGTAGAAAGTGCCTGCGCTGGCCTGATGAAGCGGTGGGCGTGTGAGCTTTAGATACAGACGCTGTTTACATCAACACGGCGCCACCGTGCATGCTGCAGCACATAGAAGTGTTAGTTCTCACTATTGTGCGTCTGTTTGGGTCTGTGGGCCTGGACGTTGTAGAGTGCCAAATCTCAATGTTTTTTTGGGGTATTTTTCGCAGTTACTCATTCAACTGGTCTGAGTTGAACAGGATCTCGACGTAAGGTGTTTTCGGCTATCAGATGCTCTGTGACGAACTGTTACACAACATTGCCGGTCTGGCCTTTCAGCTCTAACTATGTCCAGGTCTATTTCTGTCGCATTTACTGTACAGTAGATACTTTGTATTGCACTTTTTTAATCAGAGGAATATAAACAGAAGACATTATTATCCGATTGTGGCAAGACAAGCTTTGGTTTGGCTTTAAGTTTTGTCATTTCGATGAATCGTTACTCAGTGCTCGCTGATCCGAACTGCTCTCACGTGCGAATAACTTTGCGTACACGCAATTCCTGACACCTTACGCCCAATTTTAATGACCATACTTGTTGATATAGCTCTGCACTTTCAGGTTGGCCGCCCTTACGCTCACTGTTAAATATAATGTTTGAACACAGTAAGTGTTCAAACAGTTTTATCAGCTAACGTATTATAAAACAGTTTGTTTG
Source organism: Pangasianodon hypophthalmus (assembly GCF_027358585.1). Lineage (NCBI taxonomy): Eukaryota > Metazoa > Chordata > Actinopteri > Siluriformes > Pangasiidae > Pangasianodon > Pangasianodon hypophthalmus. Next base: position 14,116,173 of record NC_069736.1, on the reverse strand, counting down.
CTTTGATTGCCGTCATCAGTCGTGAAATACGTCCAGATCGCTGCCATCTGTTCGTTAGTGTGACATCACACACTAGGCTTACATCACATACAGGTAGTATCACGTGGTATCGTATGTTGGTATCGTTGCCTGTCATGCAGTACAAATAAATAAGCGCAGTATTGGACCAATACCAGTATTGGTATCAGTGCATCCCTAATTTTTATTAGCAGCTCTATTTATTATTATATAATGCTCAGTTCATAAAAATGGGACTGCAACCTGACTGAAGACATGCATGAGAAATGGCTCTAGTTTACAGCTGCAGGCAAAAACGTGTGTCCTGTTGATTACAGTAATAAATATGAATTGCTCTTATGTGGCCAGTGCAGCTTGTGCGTCCCCAGTAAATCAAATCCCAAATCAGATTAGCCCCAGAAGCTGCCATCCTCTAACTGCATGCTGTCTTTCATTCTGTGTGTATGTTTGAGCATGCTCAGGGGGAAAGTGTGTGTGTGTGTGTGTGTGTGAGGTCACTGTCCTCTCTGCATGTCCATGACAGAGCTCACCAAAGCGACTGCTGTTTACCAGACTAGAGATCAGCAGCATGTTTGCTTTAATTGCTGCCTTTATTAAGAACGCACTCACACATTAACACAAAAATACACTCCCTGCTCACCAGCACACACCTATGATTCACTCTGATTCACAGTTCACCTATTAGCAGCTGAGCAGACGGCCAAATCCAGAGTGCGTTGTGATATGCAAAATACAAATAAGCCTGTTACGCACATTTGCAAGGGCACATAACAGGGCCCGAGGCCCACGCGGATTTGAACAGAGCGGCTCCAAAACCGATCCACCGCTGAGAGATGTGGGTAATGCAACAGATGGATTTTGGAGCGACTTCCTTCCAAACATTTGGCGTCCAGCAGCTCTTATGTCGACAAACCGTTTTACAGGCTGCAGGAGATCACTGCTGTTTCATACACTGATTGCACTACAGATTGGGATGCTATGTTTGCTGTAAAACGGAAAAAAAAAAAAAAAATACAAGTCATGGTCTGTCAGATGCAGTGCAAATTAACGCAATTAATTAACCAGATGGAATAGTCACTAGATGAAGCTCTAATTTGTCACCAGGGAATGCTCTGTATTGTTAAACAGCAGTGTTAGTACAATGGGGCAATAAATTAGCATTTGGGCTGTCTGCTTTGGGGTTGCTCGGGTGAGATGGAAAATACCAAAATTAAATATTTAAAAGACTGTATCAGACCTGTCGATCTTTACACATTTTGCATAGGAGCTCTGTTGAATGTATTCCAAAATACACCAAAAGAACTGCCTTCGTTTCATAATAAAAAAACGGCAGATGAGCCAATCGACATTTGCGCAGGTGTTTTGATCTCTCCGATATTAACTGACGTTCTCTGGAAACCCCACACCCTTCCCCCAGTTTGTGGACACCTGAGCATCACACACATATGTGCTTTTTGATCATCCATTCGCCGTTATAATAACCTCCAATCTTCTGGGAAGGGTTTCTACTAGATTTTAGAGCATGGCTGTGGGGATTTGTGCTCATTCAGCCGCAAAAGCATTAGTGAGGTCAGTCACTGGTCTCGAGCAAGGAGGCTTGGGGCGCAGTTGGCATTCCAGTTCATCCCAAAGGTGTTCAGTGGGGTTGAGGTCAGGGTTCTGTGGAGGACACTCGAGTTCTTCCAATCTTGTCTTCATAGAGCTCGCTTTGTGTACAGGAGCATTGTCATGCTGGAACAGGTTTGGACCTATTAATTCCAGTGAAGGGAAGTTGTAATGCTACAGTGTACAAAGACATTATATACAATTGTGTGCTTCCAACTTTGTGGCAACGGTTTGGGGAAGAACCATATATAGGTGTGATGGTCAGGTGTCCACAAACTGTTGGCCATATAGTGTATGTTTTGACCCGTTCTCAAGGCACTTTCTGTCAAGTTAATTGGAGCATCATTTACGTTCACAGAAAATGGTTAAAAACTGCACTTTTTGGCCAATGGCAAAAAATTCTGATGAAAAAAAGATTAAATTTTTTTAAAATCAAACACTTTACAAATAATTTTAATAGTGATTGAATTTAATAATTCGACAGAGATTAAAAACACTGTTTGCTTTGCTCTTCTGCACCAGTCATCGTTCTATCATCACGAGATCACAGCGATGCCACAGCCATCATCACATCCCTCCTGTCAATCACAGTGAGACTAGCCAATCCTGAGTGTCTGTGAGCTTATGTATGCAGAAGGGGGCGGATAGCGATTTTCATCCGAGTGTGTTCCACTGCACTGTGACGCAACATGAGCTGGAGTTTGAAAACATAGCTCGAGAAAACTGGGATGTGGGCCTCGTAAGGGAAAAAGTTTGAATGTGTCTGGTCTGGTACAATATGTTTGATATTGCCATAGACACCTTCGCTGACCTGTATCAAATACAGGTATTTAGGCTGAATGATGCAATGCTCCTACACCGAAGGAACACTAGGGGAATCCAGAGAGAAAACACACAGCTGTAGGAATTGCTCACATGAGAAGAGAATGATAGATTCCTCCCCTGTTGCACACACAAACTAAATGTGATTCAATTGGAGTTAAGATGGATCGCTAGGTGGTTGTATTGATAAACACAGTCCATTCTTCACTGTTTGTGCGATAATGCCTTTGGGAAATAAATCTCATATTCTCCCTATTTCATCTTCTTTCCATTTGCTCACTGTATTTTATCACAGGGTGTAGTATTAGGTCCCCGTGCTACACAAAGGGGGGGGCGGGGGGACATATTATAATAGAGTCTCGCTGTTGGAAGACTCACTTTAGAGTCTCACACCAGACAGAGGCTTAAAGGAGATTTTAGAAGATATGGTCCTTGCTGAAAATGTTATATAAGCGGAATCAAGTCACGATGATTTTTCCGGGAAGACGAATGTGGCAGTTTTAAAGGATTAGCTGACCTGGCACAAAATGGTGTTCCAGAAATCCTCATGCGGAGAGGATAGTCCATTTCATCTCACACGACCAACATGACATTTTGACTGCGAGCTCATATTTAAGTCCTAAAGTATTATTTGTAACGGTATTTATTAGTCAGTTGCTCAATGTTAAATAAGATTTCAGCATGCAGACATTTGCTAACCAGGGTTTTAACCAAGAATCGCAAGAATCCCTTTGTGTGAAAAAAAGGAACCTGTCCATACTGCAAATCATTTACTTAGCCTGTTCAAATTTACAATTCATCTGCGTCAACTCAGTGTGGGCTGATAGAGTGAGGATAGAGAAGTGCTACATTTTAGCTGAGGAGATACCAGGACGTGATTAATTGTCTTAACAGGAACAGGTTCCTCTCTAAAAACTACCCCCAAAGTACAATCTTTACCACTGGCACTGCCGTATTGGTGCAATAAGACACGGAACCCCCTAAGTGTAACCTTTTCTAACCTGCTTTTTGTCACCTTGGAATGTAATTGAATTGGAAAAGTGCAAAAAAACAACCCCCTGCATACTCCAATCAAATTGTATCTGATCACAAGTTCACTAATTAAGAGCTTATTCTGTGCCGCAGTGAGGGCTGCATGCGATCTCCCTAAGCTCCCCAGATCTTTCAGTACTCTACAATGCACGTCCACAGCACGCAACATTGCTTGATCTTAGGATCAGGGAAGCCATGGTTACCCACTAGCTGTAATCATTATGGATGGATTAAAGCTTTCCATCACTACAACGTATTTCCATCATATTAATCTCATAGAGATCAATGTATTTTTGCATAAACATGTTTGCGTCAGAGGTAATATCAACGGTGTCAGTGGCTGTGTCAATGCAGATACGTTATCTTCAGTATTATCTGCGGCTTCGACACAGAGCAAAACGCTTTTTGTTCTGCACTAAAGACCAGTGGTGGGAAAATCAGTAACCTGGGCCAGGCAGATTTTATGTAATATCAGATTATTAGTTGTTTTATTCGGAGTTGCCAAGCAGACCAAGTCCATTCAACAACGAGAAAAAGAAGAAAACCCTACTCCTTGTTTACTTTTGCAAAACAAAATTTTTTATTTGATAGCTATATTCAGATTTAATGAGCTTCACGGCGTTGCGATGGATGTGCGATGGACGTCTTGTGAACAGGTTGAAGGTAAAATGGGTTTACTACTAGACGGATTAATTAGCATGCACAGAAGGCAGGTATGTGGACGCTATAAGTAACAGTTACGTCGTGGTTGAACATATCTTTTACATTCAGGGCGAGGACACATGTCTCTTGGCCAACAAGTTCTCAACTTTTTTGTCAAAGGGCACTTACAGGATGTGCTACATCATCATATACTCCAGGGTTCCTATAAATGGACATTATAAATTTTCTCCAAATGGACATTATAAATTTTCTGTGACCCCAAGCCTTGGGCACCTGATATTTTTTAAATTCCAGATTTGTAATATAGTAACATTTGAACTGTAGCATTTGAACATTTTATTACGTCAGTAATGTACGTATTGTATGTGTAAGCTAAGCGACTAAAAACCAAAAGACCGTTTCTTGCACTGACGTACCAGTCTAGTGGGAAGTGTTGTGTTGTTATAGGAAAATAATCAAGGCCAGATGGTGCCTGGTTAATACTTCACCCATGATTTTGTGTGCGCATTACAGAAGCAGTGGTAACTCAAGTGGTATTATTATTCACACACTCAATGCTTATCTTATGTACATCCAGAGCATTTAAGAACGACATACGCTACATGGCACATCAGAGCCAAATCATACCTGTCCATCAGGTTTCCAAATCGAACTGTAAAACGCTTTGCAATTTTATACACAGCGATGTTAAACACACTGACGAGATCTGACTCTCTTTAAAACTTTCCACCGTCGTCGTGACTGCTGTCATGACAAATCTCAAAATTGAAAAACTCTGACCTTACATGGAAAGTATTTACTAATCTAGAAAATCTAGAGGAATGGTACACAAAACAGATCTTTCAGTAGGTTTAAAGGCAACATTAAACCTAGTTAATGTTAGTAGTCAATAACAGTGTTGTATAGTACATAAGTGTGGGATTCGAGGCACAACGCGGATGTTAACGTGGACGTTAACACAGAAAATAACATGTAACCTATTTTTTTAAATGTGGCTTGTCTGAATGTGACTTCTAGTAGCATTACTAAATATTAGCACACAAACTCCTTCTTTGATATTTCTAAAATAAAGGAATGAAACAGAAGAGGAGAGTGAGTTTCTCTCTCAACCCCATTTGTAAAACATGACCCCTAGGGAAGCCCTGAGGTACTCATTCAGAGAAATGAACGAAATTTCGCTCTCGTTCATTTTCAATAGGGAGCAGCTAAAAAAATGCACAAGGGATTGTGGGATAGCAGGCAGCAAGAATTTCAGTCGCAATTGCGTTCGTTCATCTTGCACTTCATATGTGTTTTGTTCAGTCTGGACGACATGGAGGAAAAATATTAACTGCTGTGTCTTTTTTTTCCCCCAATCCTCTATGACCCAAAATGAATACAAAGACAAAAAAACAGTGCTGCGTGATGCATTTGAACGGGAAGACTCAAGATAGTTGAAGATAATTTATTCATGGTAGACAGGTTCATTCACATCCTGTATTGTCGACAGACACCCCTCTCAAGCAGAGGCGCAGAAACTCACACCACGCTCAGTGGACACGTATTAATACACTACTAACTAGCTACTGCTACAATATCTCTCAATAAAATAACACCATATAACCTGAAGGTGCTCCTAGATACAGCAGGAGGTAGAGGCGGGGGGGGTGAGGAGGGAGGGCCAGGGATTTCCTGAAAGCAAGACGCAGCCTTCTGTGGAATCCTATTAAGCATCTATCTGCAAGCTGTCAGATGATAATGAAAGGAACAGACCGCATTTTCTTTCCGTTATTGGCCCTTGGACCCTGGTGGGCCTTTGAAAGAAGAAAAAAAAGAAAACATGCTGCATGTAGTTGTGCCTTTCTGCATGGTTGAGGATACACCATGTACAGCACCAAGCCAGGTCTTCCCTGGAAACAGACCACCAAACATTCATTCTCTCTCTCTCTCTCTCTCTCTCTCTGTGCCTTTCCTCTCTCCATTCTCTGCGAGCATATCCACCATCTGTGGTATCCATTCACGGAGTATGCTCTTATTATCGCATGCCTTCTGTGACACATATCTGTCCGTTTCTTGGCAAAAGGATCCATTTAGCCGATGATCCAACGTGAAGGATTCACAACAGGCTCTTTACAGATGACGGCGTGTGATTGTCATTTTCTCATTGCAGCTCGTCCCTGTTTTCAGGTTACGTCAGGCTACAGAGGATCTTTAAAGCGTATTTGTTTATTTTTCTCTAAAGGGAAAAAAATCATTATGTGATTTCCTTTTAAAACCACTAAGCGTTTCATATTTCAAATTTCCTTCCAAGCCAGTTCAAGATATTATAATAAAGTCATATCAGCACTACTTTCTTCAGTACTTGCTATCATGAAATAGTACACGGCTTGTGCAATGGCGCTATTAACTTTTACTGCAGTCTCATGCGGAGACTCGCTGGCGCAGTGAATTACTCACTAAATACTCAAGTAGGTAATGAGTCAGATGAGAACTAGCATGCTGTAAACAAGCGTAAGGGAAAAAAAAAAAAAGGAAATGGGTTCAAAATATTTAACGTTTAAATATGCCCTTAAACGTTAAGGGGTTATTAAGGCTGGGTAAACATGAGTGAATTATTCTAGATGTGTAATCACATCATTTGAAATCAAAGAGGAAGAAAATGATGTGCTGTTTATCCCAGTTATAGTTATTAGATTGGAGCAAAATGTCTCTAATTTAAAAAAAAAAACAAGAATCTACCCAAGTCCAGAGCAATTTTATAGAAGAGAATAGAAAGGAATAGAATGGAATAAAACATAGCACAGTTGAATTCTCAAATCTGATTGGTCAGAAGGGGTGCGTTGTTTTTGTATAACCATACGGCTCGGACAGTAGTTCCGTCTATAACATTAATGATAGGTTTATAGTTATTAACGCTAACGTTTTCTAACACGCTGCACTAACATTGTTCTGACGTGATACAACATTTTACTAACGTTGTTCTAATACGTTATTGTTTCTATAGTAACATTGACTTATGCTCCACATAATCTAAGACTAATAATAAACAGGTTTTTGAAAAGCGTTGTTGTTTAACAAAGTAAAACGTATAAGCATTGATGTGGTGTTATTTTATTTTATTTTTTTTATTAGATGTTTATTTCGCATTTATGGAAGGAGTCTCGAGTGTCAGCGCTTTGTAACAGACAAGGTGCTTGGCAAAATTTCCCAGCACAGGAAAGTGTTGAGGACAGAGTTGTTTACGCGTTTCATTTTTTGAGAAAGAGAGAGAGAGAGAGGAGATGCTGGTGAGGGAACGGTTGTTGCTATTACTTAAGCACGAACAGGAACTAACTCGTCTCGCTGACGTTTCTCACTCCACAACATTAACTATTAGCGGTAATCCGTTAAAATGCGCTCCATGTCCTAATCCAGTGTAACCGTGTGGTCTGTCGTGTGTCATTCCTTACTTATATTAATGTATTAGTGCACTCCTTATACGTAATACGTTATCATTTTTATAGTAACAACTCATTCACGTGGGCTCGTATGGCACACGCTCCACACGATCTAAGCATAATCATAAACAGGTTCTAAAAATGTGTGTTATTTAACAAAGAAAAACGTATAATCATTATAGTTTGCAGTAAGGAGATGGAAGGAGTCTCCACTGTCAGGGCTTTGTAACAGTCTTCCACCATGGGAAAGATTTCGGGATAGGGGACTTTGTGCTTTGTCGTTTCTCGGTAACTCTCTCGTGGACCTACAAATGGATTAAAAGCATGACGTGTCGTTCGTTAATAATTTAACATTTGTAGTCATTGGAATATTGCTGTGGTATAAGAGAAATAAAACACGCCACCACACAGTTGTGGATTATATTCCTACTACAGCACACCTCTTAAAAATAACACAGATATGGATGTAATATAAAGAGCCAGAACAGTTTGAGTATACGTATGTTTAGAAATGATATTAAAACAGTACTTGAGGGACGGCATCTTCCCATGCTCATTGTCTGTCCGTTGTCGCGACAGGATCAGGTTTGATTTTGCGCTATAAGATGCACCCCTACAGAGAGCGGTAACCTAAAACCTACATGTAATAGACAAGCCTGAGAGCTTTCAATTTTCAGCCATGAAGCACACTCACATCCTGTGATGCCTTATAAGCATGCTGTCGCCACATTTTTAAGACACTCACAGTACTTAACACGGACGTTCTGCTCCCCACATTCAATCCACGGATTAAGGTCATCCAAGAGAGGCTTTCAGTGCTTGTGCGCAGAGACGAAGGGGTGGGCGGTGTGATCGCGGTGTGATTCTGTTTTTCACTAGCTTCGTGTTTTGTATCCGAGAACTGACGCGACACCTAAGCACCGTGGGCTAAGGCAGAACGGATGCCAGTGGCCATATCTCCACCATCTTTGTTAGCGTTAAGTCTCACTTTATTTGCGTCCATGTTCGTTTATCGCACAATAAAACACATCGAGTTTCAATTTGGACACCGGTTTCAATTTTACACTCCTTAATTTGTCACTTAGGCTAATTGTTTACACGTTACACTTTTCCAGCAAGCTTTTGCAGCAGTACTTTTCTGCTCTACCAAATTGCACTCATCTCTCTGTGATACATAATAATAATATTTTTGCCCTATTTTCAGACCTCTTTATTCCTGGAACTGTCCCCAGCTGGGCTTTTACTGATCGCTGGATTCACTTGAGCTTCCCTCGCTAATCTGTTTTCTGCTTCAGTCAATCCCACTGGAGCTTTAGCCAGGCACGGGTCTATGATGGATCACACTCCACACACACACACACACAGGACCAAGAATTACATGTGCACTTATACTCAGAAATCAACTTCAATCACTTACTACACACACAAGTTAGAGCAGACATTTTTTCCCTAAGTGCACCACATAGACAAAGGTTAAAGCAGCATTTCACCCATAACAATGAATGAAGACCAATTAGCATGATGTGGTTTGCATAATGCTAACATGTCCCCACTAGGCTCAATCCATTAGCAACATTAGCAGTTTGTTCTGTTTAAAGATTTAAGATGACCAGCATTTGTAGTCAGGTTTCTCTTTTCCATAACAACCCCAGGATTTAAAGCTTTCCGAGGAGGAAATGAATGGATGGAGTATTATCAGCCTAATGTGAGTATGATTACCAGAGAAAAGGAATGCAAACTATTTCCCATGGAGAAAAGAAATTAGAGAAAAGAGAATTGAGAAAAGAAAAACCTGTTCACTCAAAACTGAGTTATAATAGATGTTTAAGGGCAGTTGTCAGGGCAGGTGATAAACATTATTGCCAAACATTATAGATAGAGATGGATGCCGAGTAAATACCACAATTACAACAACAACAGCAAACCCCAAATGTTACCGTTTTTGCTGAATGTTTATTGACGGAATTCAACAACTGCCCTTAGACTACAGTTATAGGTGACTTGCGAATAAATAGGTTTTCTGGTGTTTTCTCAGTGGAGGGAAATGTGCGAGTTCTTGTCCGGGAAAATCACACATGCACTGCAGATGCAGTAGATATATATTAGATCAAAAAAGAAAAAAAACAAAAAAACAAACGCTTTTCAAAGACATATTCCTCCTCCATCGGTGCTTCTCTAATCCATCCTCTTAGCTCGACTTTCCACACCTGCCCCCAGTGTCACTCCACCACTTATGTAAAATACGCTCAATTTGAATAGCGATGCAATGGATAAAGTGAATACATTATTCAGAATGAACAGATAAGCATACAAATACAAACAGAGGTGAAATATTGTTGTTGTTTTCTCTTCTTTTTTTTTTTTTGCCAGAAATGTTCACAGGGTATCTTGTTGAGGAAGCGGGAAGGTTTACTTTCATGCGGTCAAATACGAAGCTTGCGGGACAGAGAAAGACCACGTTCATTACCATGCATTTCCAGGATTCATTCATTCATTCATTCATTTGTTCATCCTTAGTAACTGCCTGGTCAGGGTTGCTGTGATTTAAATTAGGCTGCTAGTTTGTTTTTGTTTTTGTTTTGGGAAACAGAACCAACTAAATTTGTTAGAAAAATCATGGCCAGGTACAAATGAAAATAATAACAGCATGAGCAGATTAAAAAAAAAAAAAAAACAGTCCTAGTTGAGAGCAATTATGAACTCGAGTGATGTAGCTGAGGTTGAGGAACTGTCAGAGCCACAATTCACATACAATGCTGTCACTGCTGACATTTCTACGTCTGGGGATTTTTCAGTGTTTTACCGTTTAGGCCACACCCACTTTGGGTTTCCGCTGGTGTTTGGAGCACTGAACAGATACCAATAGTGGCACTGTGTTACATAACTAGCATGTAGGTACAGAATATATAGTATGGCATGTACAGTAATTCTTCCATACATTACTATACAATCGCACAGACTTAAACGAAGTTTATTTTTTAAACGATTCTGAAATGTCTGTAGTGCAATATAATCCAAATCTGTCCTCTAAAAAGGAAACATTTACCTAGAAAAAAACAAAACTCAAACTTGAAATATATTCAGTGCTGAATACTGTTCATTTGATGAAATCACTCTCTCAAAGTAACATCCTCATTGAGATGAACTAAAACGGTACTCTAAATGCTGTAGCCATAATCAAGTGTACTGTAAACACACTTCACACACAATGGAGGGGGAAAGCATGCAGAGCAACACCAGCCTGGATGTGTTCACCATCATGCGCTTTTCTCAACGGAGCATAATTATAGCTGAAGCGTGGTGCCGGAAGTTTACTAAATCCCTCATTTGCATTTCCCGTCTTACAGCTTTTTCAGACCGTAAGCAGCTTCTCGGTGTGTGGGATCTCATTTGTGGATGGTTTAAGGGTCACATTCATGGTTTTAAAGAGCAAAGTCTCTCTTAAATTAGCGCCTAGAGCATACATTTGTGTCCATCTGGACATTTATGTAGGCTACGTTATACTTGTTAATATGACACTGGAGATTTTGTTGTGTCCCACCAGTATTCATTCATATCATATATCAGATGCACTGCACTTGCTTTCGCTTCAGCTACATTTGCGCTGTAAGCACATTGATTATCTGGCTTTGGGTGACTGAGGGTCCTTGAAGGCGTTCTAATTCAAATTGGTGTCAAAGGTTATGGAATTGCCCCGATACCATAGATTGCGGTGTTATTTTAGGAACATGGTGTGTGTGGTTGGAAGGGATGTAATGACTGGTTGATTACTACTTTTGCTTCACTGACTGATGGGACTGATGTAAGGTATGGAAAAATTTTACAGTGCTTCTACCAAAACTCTACCAAGACTCTACCAAAACATGTTACTAGATTTTTGTCAAATTGTATTTCTCAAATGATATGACATCATGGTTCATATCTGTAAGTTAAAAAATGGTTACTAAAAGCACTACACTAATTAAACCTAAATCAAGTGTAAATGATTTACACAGAGGTGCCACCATCAATGGTTTAGCCCTAGCATTTATGATTTTGATCCCTTGCTACTACAATAAACCTGAAATCTTCTGCTTTTTCATTTTTTTAAACCAAATTTTCCTTTGGGAATCAATACAGTACTGTCTACTAAAGTAGCTATGAGACCAACAAGAATAAAATAAAACGCTACTTCACTGAAGGGGAAAGGCCACAGGAAGTGAAAGATGCATTTGCTTCTGGTAGCGTTTACGTTTTCTTCACACCAACTCGCGAACCTCGTGTTTGTGAATCCATAGGAAACAAGGTTAGTGCTGTCATTCCTGGTTGGTTAAAGCATAGAGTAGAAAGTGCTGTTTATCATTTATGCTGTTAGCACAGAGTCCACTAATGTTGTGCTAGTGTTTTTTTGGCAAAATTCTGTTTTTTTTTCCATCTGATACAATTTTCATGTTAGCAATGTTAAAAGAAGACAGTTAAGGCTAGTGAGATTTCAATTTCATCAATTTATTTCTCTTAGTTTTTGATCAATGATGGCAGTGAAGCATGGTGGTGGTAGACTCTTGAAGACTTTTGAAACCTACTATAGCAGTAAATCTTGTTCAGTTCAAATGACCTCATTCACCTGATGTTAACTGGTTCCCACCAACAGCTGTTCAGCAATGATAAGAGAAGATGATTCAAACTGCACTCTCATAACCTCCCTCCTTATTACTCACAGACACCTTCCTGACCTCTTCAGCGTGTGTTCACACCATCCGAACGGCAATATTCAGCTCTCCATATGAAGTCATTTTTTAGTTTCATTCTTTCTGGATGCACTCCGGGATGCTAGTCAGGCAGCTCAGCAACACGTTTGCAGAGCAGGAAGGCTACCTTCTGTTATTTTTCCCCTGGCAGAAAAGCTCAGTGTTTGAGTTGAAGCAGTTGCTAGTCTGTCTGACAGGGCTAAACACTTTTAGTGATACTCAGACATTTGGATTATATGTAGAACAAGTAGTAAGAGTCCACATGAGTCGCACAAAGAGGCTGTTGAAAGGGTGCTAAAACTGCGAAACCATTTCCAGGCTCTATGGAAATACACACCAAATATTTCTTCTATAAATAAATCACAAAATTCAGTTTCAACATAGTGAGAGCATTCATCTCATCTAATCTAAACTAATATGAGTCATTTATTGTTGTTCTGGCAGGTCGTAAGCAGGTGCAGTTCCACTTAACGTCCCACTCGGAGCTTTTATTCTCTATGAGTCATGGAGCTACGAGTGTTGCAGGGAAACCACATTTGTAATATCGCAGTCACTCTATTAGTGTGGACACTCGACTAATATTTAATGGACCATTCTAATATTTTATGTCACTGTGACTCACTAGTCATCGCTTGGTTGTACAAGGGCCAGGTCAGGACAGTGCTATGTGTTTGGTTAGCACTGATATGTCTGTCTGTGCTTTCTCTTATTCACCAATTAATAACAGACACTATCCATATCTGTATTCAGATTTGAGTGGACATGGCCTCCTTCTGACAGTTCCTCAACCACAGCTACATCACAGTCCATAATTTATCTCAACTAGTGGTGTATGTGCGACTGTTTTTGTTTATAAAAACGAATTTAGATGGTTCTAGTTCCCAAAATATGAAAAAAACTAGTAGCCTAATTTAAACCATGTGACCCTAATACATTGAAATAAAAGACAACAATTGAAATGAATCAAAGCTACAATCAGAAATTGATTACTATCAAGTATAACTGATCATGAATTGATCATTATCAAAAAAACGACACACAACTGTCATCATCATCATCATTCGCAAAAGAAATGGTAGGCATACCCCAGGTTCTGGTCACATATCCACTACTAAATCAAATCAAAATATCATATTTTAGCAGATTGAGTGACATCTTCAGAAATAGAATTGTTGCCTTAAGAATAGAACTCATTTCATATTGTATCGTATCATAGCAGATTCAGTGATATTATATTGAATCGTTGGCTTAAGCATCAAAAACGAATCATTCTGTAGAAGATTCGGTGGTATTGTAAAATATTGAAGAGTTGCCTTAAGAATTGAAATTGTATCATAGCGGATTCAGTATTATCGTCAAATATAGACAAATTGCTTTGTGAATCGAAATGGTATTGAATTGTAGCAAATTCATCAGTGTTGTCAAATATCGACTCACTGCCTAAAGAATAAACATTGTATCGTATCATAGCAGATTCAAATATCGAATCGTTGCCTAATCAAATTCGCATCGTAGCAGATTCAATGGCATCATCAAATATTGAATCATTGCCTTATGAATGGAAATCATTTTGTGTCGAATTGTAGCAGATTCTGTGGTATTTCAAATTTCGAATTGTTGCCTTATGAATAGAAATCACGTTGAATTGTAGCAAATTCAGTCGTATAATCATTGGCATATGAATTGAAATCATATCGAGTCATAGTAGATTCCGTGGTATTTCAAATTGTTGCCTTAAGAATTGAAATCGTGTAGTATAATAGAAGAATTAGTGATATTATGAAATAGCCTAATCATATCATTGCCATAAATTGAAATCGTATTGAATCATGTGGAAGCCTGAGGTTCACACCCCTAGTTACTATGGAAGAATGAATGAATGAATGAATGACTTTTTGTTGCGTCTTGTGGGATCCCATACACCTCTAGTCTCAACTTTGTTTCTGAACAAAACAACAAATAGTCGAATATGTATTTGTTTCTGTTTAGAGCACATTATCTGTTCGTTCTGAATAAAGTCATTTTTTATATCCCTAATCTATTCTTCTTTCTGTGTGAGTTGCAGTGAGCAAAACAACATTGATTATATTAGCAAAAAAGGAAGACAAACTATTAGAATGACACGTTTAATAACGGCTTGGGAACAGGAGTGTTAATTCTGCCTCTCATCCTTTAATAAACTTTTAATTAGCTGCTTTGTCCAAAACAAAAAATAATCACGTGTTAAAGGAAAGTGTCTCCTTATAAGCCCATCACGGCTTTAACACTAATTAGCCCTAATGATATAAATGTCTTCTTCAGAAGGAGACAGCGACCCAGTGCTGTGCATGGGTGTGCGTACTGATGTTTTTTTGTTTTTTGTTTTTTTTTTGCTGAAAGGCTGTTAGACTGAGGCTGACAGTATGTGCTGTTCTCCATCTCTCTGCAGAGGAGAGATAAACCTACCACACTCCCTTCCTTCTCTCCATCCTCGCTACCACATTTCCACTTTTATACTGATCTCAGGCCATTATCCCTCCCATGCACACTCCTAATCATATCCATTATAAGAGAATCCTGCAAAGCTGGTCTCGGGTCTGTGCGCCTCCTCCCCGATTCCCCAGCCACAACATGAATGTCTTCCATTCATCATGTAGTGCAGCACAAAAGCCCATGGCACATTCATCCACCTTCAATGTCTAGAGCGAGTGATGAGGCAGCACCTGCAGATTGGTGATCACAGCTGGAGTTGTCTTTTATATATATATACACACATACACATACATACATACAGTCCTCTCTGAAAGTATTGGAATGGCAAGGCCAATTATTTCGCTATTTTTCAAGTGATCACGAATGTTGAAACGTAACTGACAGGTGTTTCTTTCTGCCCAAGTGTGCCCTGATAGATTGATTGCTTAAAAATTAATAGCTCTGAATGTCTACTCTTGGTATGAGCCCTGGGTTTCGCCTGTGAAGACTGCATTTGTTGTTAAAAAGGATAAACCACTATGAAGACCAGAGCGCTGTCTATGGGAGAAAAGCAAGCTATTCTGAAGCTAAGAGTGAAAATCGACTAGAGCCATTGCACAAGCACTGGTCATAGCCAATACGGCAATTTGGAATGTCCTGAAAAAGAAAGAAACCACTGGTGAACTAACAGCCAGACACCGAACAGGTTGACCAAGGAAAACAACAGTAGCTGATGAGAAACATTGTGGGAGCTGTGAAGAAAAGCCCAAAAACAACAGTCAGTGATGTCACTGTCAAAATATAGAGCCACAAAGGTTCTGGAACCAAGATTAACCTCTACCAAAGTGATGGAAAGGCCAAGAACCTGCTCATGATCCAAAACACACAAGCTCATCGGTCAAGCACGGTGGAGGTAGTATCATGGCTTGGGTTTGTATGGCTGCTTCAGGAAGTGGCTCACAAATCTATATTGATGATGTAACTCGTGATGGTAGCAGCAGAATGAATTCAGAAGTCTACAGAAACACTCGGTTTGCCAATTTACAGAGAAATGCATCCAATCTAATTGGGAGGAACTTCATCATATAGCAAGACAGTGACCCAAAACACACTGCCAACACAACAGAGTACTCCATCAGGGGGAAAAAAAGTGTAAGGTTTTAGACTGGCCAAGTCAATCACCAGACCATAACCCAATTAAGCATGCATTTCACCTCCTGAAGAGGAGACTGAAGGGAGAAAGAAATAAACAAACAACAGCTGAAAGAGTATGAGCTTTATTAAAAGGTGTTATCTTCTAATAGCAGCTTATCACCATAGAGAGTGTGAATTAAAATTTAGTAAGTAGCAGTGATTTCCAGCCTGTTCTGGATTAATGGTACAGTGTGAAGCCCTCGGTGCTTCAAACGTCTGGATTTGGGAGTTGTTTAACTTCATAAGCTCTTCATATTTCTTGAAACATATGCATTGTCTAGTTATAGTGCTTGGGAGACAAGAAATGTATTATTATTGCTCTTCTTCCTCGTCCTGTTTTTAGGGGGCCAAGCACCGAAGGTGTGTAGGCACCCTATTGTTATTGTTATTCTGCTGCTGCTTCTTCTTCTGGCTAGGGTTTATATGGTAGCTCATAGTAGAAAGTTGTGAAATTTGGCACACTGATTGGGGAGGGTCTATGGAACATTCTGACCAAATTTGGGCCAAGTGCTCCCAACACTCTAGCGCCACCGTTGGGTCAAATTTGGAAATATGTTTATGGTCATAAATTTTGAACCATGTGTCCAAAATTTAAAAGCTATCCCTTTTAAACTTAAAAGGCATCCCTGGATTCCCTGGGTCGAGACAAGTTCAGCGCACCCTATGACATCAATTTCCACCTAATTAGATTTTCCACCATCTTGGATTGTTTTTTCGCTACTCCTCCTAAGTTTGTCCAGTCATCACCAAATTTGGCATGTGTCATCTTCAGACTAATCTTCATAAAAGTTATCAAAAGAATTTTTGAATGCTCCAAACGGTTTGTCCATAATGGGCCAACGAATCTGATAGCGAAACCACCAAACAGGAAGTGAAGCTGTGTCTCAGCAGCAACTTTGTTTGACAAGTGTCTTAAGGAACATGCCCTGAATGTGCCCAAGAAGTTTCATGACTGCGCCACCTTGTGGTCAGGAACTGTAACAACTTTGATTTTTTTTTTCCTTATATCATTTGAAGTTTGTGCTAAATTCACAGTTCTTCAACATCTGAAACATCTGAAATTCAAGTGTACTTCCTGTCAACCATCTTGACTTTTGTCAAAAACTATTTTTTCGCTCCTTCTCCTACAAAAAATGCTGCAATAATTATTAGTAGTAGTAATAAATATTACTACTACACTTGTAACACTTTCAGAGAATTAATTCACCTCAAACTGATTAATGTGCAGACTCCACACATATTTTTAAAAGAAATTTCAGCA
Organism: Pangasianodon hypophthalmus; assembly: GCF_027358585.1. Lineage (NCBI taxonomy): Eukaryota > Metazoa > Chordata > Actinopteri > Siluriformes > Pangasiidae > Pangasianodon > Pangasianodon hypophthalmus. The sequence continues at coordinate 14,098,984 of NC_069736.1, read as the reverse complement.
AGAATTTAAATCAAATTTATATTTATTTGAAAAATATTTATGTTTAAATTGGCTTCATTGCTTAAATAAGAAGTAATGTACGATCCATTGCATCATTCTCCAGAAGAAGGACTAGAAAAATGTTCAAGCTCTCATACAAATGTCTCCTTTCTTACCTCTTTGAATTTTTTTTTATTTATTTAGCACGCTGTGAGTGTGAGAGGCTTGACACACGTCAACTCGTTTTTTTGTTGTTGTTTTTTTTTTTTTGCGTGGCAGGTTGATAAATGATCTTGTTTGTTGTTAGCACTTCACGTGTTCTTCGCTTCTTCACCTTCTGATTTTAAACTGTTGTCTTAAATATCATGACTTAAAGTTTCACATTTGGTCCATTTCACGGAGGAAGAACAAAGACTTATGGGGAGAATGACTTTTCAAAGTCTGGCCAAACAGCAGGAAACAAAAGCTTTTTCCATCTCAAAACCCAGAGAATATTATAGTGTTAAAATGTCTCTGGGGGAAAATGACATTGGCCTTTCGGTGAGTGATTCTTTTAGTGCTACATCCATCACTTCACTGGGCACCTGTAGAGCAAAATAACCTTGACTCATAAAAAGCAAGTACTCCGTCAAATTGCTGCTGAATATAGCAGTGATATTTTCAGAATCGTGGCTCTGTGGACTGAAACTGGACTGGGGAATTTCTGTCGAGGTGTATGCATGTGTGTGTGGAAAGAGAGAGAAAGAGAGAGAGAGAGAGAGAGACCATGATGACAAAATATAATAGCTCCAGGTAAACTTGGTAAAAAAAAAAAAAAAAAAAAAGGATATTTTCATTTCCTCTAAAACACTCTTACATCCAAACATCCAAGAGATGCAATCTTAAAATAGTGATCACCCCTGATCAGAATCTTTATACACAGCTATCTACTTGCTAATAAATGCAAACGAGCACAATGTCAATAGATGAAAAATCAGCACGGCTTTTTTCAGTGCTTCCAATTTCCAGTGAGCCGTTTTCAATTATTTCCACCCAGCACCTATTGCCCTCGGCAGTTTGCTTTTAATGTAGCAGCGGGGACGCAGAATCGCAATTTCCCTTTTACCATGTTTCCAGGTGTCTCTTATCTGTTCTTCCTTCATGTTCCTATGATGCTCGTCATCCTTACCAGTGTATTCACTCCGCCCCACCGATTATCCCCATGGCTTGAGTCTCGCTTGCATCGTTTGATGGCACCAGAACGCTGTCGGATTACGTTGACTCTCTTTGAGCGCATCACGAAGAAGCGCACAAATCATTTCAGCCCTCAGCCCTGTTCCTCTTCACACACCTCCAGCTGCGATGGTTGGGATTTTACTTTACTGTCATGCTGACTGCCTTCACAGAGCCACAGCTGCTGCATGGAGCAAGAACCTTGCGCAACATACTACATGTAGCCCCTTGACTGAACAGCTGTAGGTCTTTATTTCTCCCCTGCACAAACCATCAGGATAGCATGACAAGCAAACATTGTTGTAAGAGTTGCTCTTAAAAAGGATGTGGACCACGCCAAAACACTGGTACCAACAGGATGATGAAACCATTGTGAGCTTTTTTTGGGGGTTATGGAAGCCAAGTTCCCTGATGTCTCTCCAGTATTCCAGGAAGTGATTTGTTTATGAAACTGGTGGGTTTAGGTACCATATAATTTACATGTATTCACATGGACAATTCATAAATTACATAAATTTAGCTAGCCCACCAGGCAAGTAAAAGCCCTAATGTCCTGCCCAGTCCAATGTTTTAATTGGAAACCTAATTGACTTGGCTAGAAAGTGATAGCTATTGTATAGTACTACCAAGCTAGTTAGCTAGTTAAGTGCATTAATGCAGATTGTTGATCACATTGGATTTGGCCAATGTTTTGGTTACTAACCACCAAATTTCTACATATTTTGCAAAATAATGGCTTTGCTCCAGTCTTTAGCTTGCGCTGTATAGTCAGTGTTTCCACATAACTGTGTGTTCCTAATTCAGAAAAGACTGAATTCTACATGTATACTAATAAATTCACCTAATAAAAGACGTTCTACCATCAGTCAGTGGAAGTCAGCATGTATTTTAAGTGTAAACATTACTACTTACCAAATGAAAACTTTTGTTTTGTGGTCAGTAAGGAGTAGTGTTTTATTTTTTTGGTTTTTTTATTTGTTGAACCTACCTACCATTTATATCAGCCAGTCAACAAATGCTAATCTTCATAACATCTTAATTCATAACTTCATACATTTTAATAATCACCTCCTTTGAGTGACCAAAGATTTGAAAAAAAAAAAATGTTATCTGACAGATATAACATGATGTTCGGTTGATTTGTTCACCATTCTGTTCTTGTGCACACTGTTGTTCAATCATGTTGTGCTCACTGCTCCATTTAGCTCTACAGAGTTATTATTGGTCAAAAATGGGAACAAGCATTAATAGAGGCCCATTGGGGCTGGCATCATGCTGCCCCATGTTCAGGAGAGGAGCAGTGGATAGACCTTATTTCCCATGCAAAGGCTGAGCTAAAGAAGAAAATTATCTCCTGCTGCTCAAAAATCTATGGCCACGAGCCACTGATGAACCTGTTTGACCATTGGGCAACTATGAATAATTAAAAAAAACTAATATGCTGGATGCAAAGTCTGCTGGTCCCAGGCACAAGCAACCCGATCCATTTGGCAGCTTTTATCTAAAGAAACCCTCAGTTTCTCAGTTTCAAAGGGTACATTCCAAGAATGCAATTCCAAATACATTCCAAGCCTTGGCCAAAGGCTCATCAGTGGCTCATCAATTGCAGTTCTTGGATTTGAGCTTTAAACATTTTGAAGCTCAGTTCAGAATCTCAAACCATCTTCTCTTTGTTAAGACCAATAGAAGCTGGTGCTCGGAGACTTACCTGCACACGTTAACTGTAATTATGTGCCATTTTGCCTATACTTCCATATGTGCTTGTATAGACAGATATAATTATGAGTGAAATAATGGCACCTCTTTAGAGTTAATGACACCTGCTGCACGTTCTCCAAAGCTGTACCGTCAATACGAAAATCATTAGAGGTTCTGTGCTGCCCTCAGCCTCCAAACGTGTTGAACAGAGAAGGAGACTAATGGAGGCTGGCGTAGTGTGATCAGTCTGAACCGCACAGGACCACAAATGGAGCTCTCTCTCTCTCTCTCTCTCTCTCTCTCTCCTGTTCTTTCTTTGCTGCACCTTTATCTTTACTCTCAATCTAATCACTCTATATATGTTTTCCTTTTCTCTCCTTTTACCTTACTTTCTGTTCACGGTCTCAGTAGACTGTGACTCATTTGTCTGTTCCTTTGGGCAACGTTTTTACTTTCAGGATCACTGCTTTTTTCACCTTATATATAAAGCAAGTCCGCATAATTAATTTTCTCTTCATCCTCCATATCTGCCCAGACCACTTCCACAGATTTATAAGTGCAGCTACTGTTTGGAGTGTATTCAGTCTGCAGCAGTATTTCCCTGGACTTATTACCTGGAATTATTATTTTGCATTTTTAATGCTTCCTGTCACTGTAGCAGGGTATCCACATGATTATTAGCTTTTGCGTGAACGGAAACAACAGGAAGTCAAAAACATACATCCAAATATCAGCCGTGCAGCTTCCCATTTGGTGCAACTGAAAAGCATTCGCCCTGTTGTTTAGAGATTGTGAATTCGAATCCCATGGAAGCCACAGCCATACGTAGCCAGCCATGGCATGCTTTCTCTCCCTTGTCTATCACAATGACACTAGCCAATCGTGGGCTTCTGTGAGCTCCTGTATGCGGAAAAGGGCAGGTAGCGCTTTCTTCCAGTTGGTAGCTATAGTATGTGAGGGGAGAGCTGGCTGGTGGGTGGGAATTGGCAGATGAACAAATTAGGGAAAAAGCTGTATGAGAACCTCAGCTTTGTAATAGGTGATAACAGGTTGTTAATAAAATTTAAAAAAACAAGCTTAACCTTAAGCTGTCCTAACCCCGGCTGGGCAACCGGCCAAGATAATATCAGCAGTCTTCAAGGACACAACGAAAAGGTGTGATGATGTCTTGGCTGGTTTCCAGTACTTCTTTGCACGTCTTTTGGTTGTTTGGTCTCGGTTCTCATTTATTTCCAAAGAGTTACAGTGTGAACCACTTGGATGATAATATCTAGTAAAAATCCAATCCAAGCGCACACCATAAATGTAGAATGAAATGTGAAGAATTCTTATCCTTTTCGTCAAGGTTTGCTCAATCAGCCTTCAACATCCTTTCACCCTCCACCCTATACAAAGCCTGTTGTAACATAACAGCTCAGTCCCTCTCATGAGGTGTCTCAGTTACCTCAATGACCTCTGTGTTTCTTTAATGAAGGTGTTAGTATAGTCTAGGAGGAGTATCTCACACACATGCACACACTAACACTCACTGAAGGTCATGGCTAACATGCTCTCAGGATGCTCAATTAAGGCACATGATCCTCTGATTCACAGTATCTACTGCCAGCCGGTCTCTCGAGCTAATGACCGCACATTAGCCGGCCCAAATCACTGCTCACTTTCATCCGCTCTAGATCAATTAGGCGTCGTGTTGGGATCTGAGGAATTTTCACTACGGTTTCTCTGTGTAGAGGCAATTTATGGCTGCATATTTAATGGAAATCACTAACAGAGAGTCAGAAATGTGTTTATTTTTCATCCACAGCCCACCGAATGTCGAGTTTTTGACAGAAGCTCCATTCAAGCTGCCTTCAGCTGGTAGATATTCAGAAAAGAAGAATGAAACTCATTTCTTCAGCCTGATAGACGTGTAGGAGGAAATGCCATATTCAGCAGAACTGCTGATGCTTTGACGGAAATGAGGCTGAACGGAAAGTTATTCACAAGCTCTTAATGTTTCTTTTTAATGAGCAGCTTATGGAAAAAGGCAAAAATTAGGCTTTAAGTATATGAAGTGTGCATAAAGTTTGCAGTAAATCTTTTAATAGGATTTTAATTCCTTAGGGTAGATACAGTGCAAATACAGAGAGGTGACAAATTAAAGGAAAATCCAACATAAAGTGTCTTAGTAAGATGTTGAGCCACCAGAACCGGAACTATCTGGAACTGTACAGGAGCAATGAACACAATTCTTCCAAAAGATATTTCATCAGTTGTTTTGATGATGGTGGTAGAGAGCGCTGTCTTAACACAGGGGTGTCAACCTCAAAGCTTTTTTGATGAGCATTTGAAGAGCATTAACATAAGGCTGTTCATTTTTTAACACATTACTGATTCCATCAATGAACACCAATATCATAAGCTTTGAAATTAGAATCGGATGTTTCTAGGAAAAAGAATGGCTAAGAGACACTGTCTAACCGCCGCTAGGTGATAACATTTATTTTACTGATTAATGTTTTTTTTTTTTGTTTTCCATATATTGAAATATGTAAAGATAAGAAAGAGATTTAAGAAGAACTCCCACAGGATTATCCCCTAGTCTCCGATTTCTCGTCCTTGCACTTCATCAACTTTTCTTTTTTCAGCATATTTGTAGGTCTCTACACAGGGTGATACATTTCAGGATTCGGAATCATTGAATCATACTAAAGGCAAACGCTTTTCGGAATCATATTTATATGCGAGTCTGCCTTGCATAAAACACAGCAGGTAGGCGTGTGTTTAACCAGGGCTGTGAGATGTAAGCCTATGTGCACTGTACAGTGATAGCAGCGGTCACTATGCTGCAGGTCTGCTGTGAATTCTAGAAGCAGAAATGTTGAGGAGTAAGTAAGAAAGTACAAGGAGCAGTTTCAATATTATTTTTGCAAGTTCATGAAACGAGGCAGCAGGTCACGTATGACTCACAGGCCTTGAGTTTGACACGTGGTCTATATCATTTCGATCGTTCTCTTTAAAGCTTTCAGTGAAGCCTCATGCCCTGTAGATGGGGGCGGGATCATCTTTGAACAGACCACTCCCATCAGGATAGAAATGTTTCATCATAGGCGGTATGCGTTTTTCAGGGGCCGATGATGATACCATGGATACCCCAGATACCACAGAACAAATGAAAATGAAAAAAGTGCTTACTTTTGAACATTTCTGCTGTATTTAGCTTCCCTCATGAACCAGCAACGCTTGCACTTTAATTTTTACATGGACTATTTTTTTTTTGTCTTCAGGATTAGCTCTGAAAATTATGAGATTAGTTATGAAAATAGCAAACATTGCTAGTTTTTGTCTCCTACAAAACAGAAAAGGGACAAAAGAAGAAGCTTGAGCAGTTATATTAATCAGCCAGGCTTGCAGGTTGATCAGAAAATGCCGATTAGCTTAAAATGCTTGATATTGGAATTATTAATCGGCTGTGCTGATGCAGTTGAATGGCAAGGTGGATTGTTTCGACGCATTTCTCCACAAATCCCTGCAGATTAGATTATTCATTCCTCAGTCCATGCATCCATCTGCCTATTTATGCATGTATTCATTTATTCAATTATTCATTTATTTATATATTATCTTTTCACACTCTTACGGCCAAGTCCAAACTTCACCCTGACCTCTTATGACTATGACATTATCATTTGTTTTTCAAATTTGCCATCCACACAACAGCACATGCACTCTCTCTCTCTCTCTCTCTCTCTCGCTCTCGCTCTCTCCCCCACCCGCTGTGAGCACATCCTGTTTTGTGTTCAGGCCGTCTTGAGGTTACACTTACAAGGCCCATGTTTACGATATGCTTAATCGCAGTGAAAGGAGGACCTTCAAAACAGCAACCAGCGTTAATTAAGTTTTTATGCAGTGTAATTGAACCGTGATGAACATGCAGCTGTCAGAGAGCCACGGGTTTTCGAATTCTCAGGATAACAAATGGTTATACTTTGTTCCTGTTGAGATTTAAAGGTTCTATACAGCGGCTAAAAAATTCAATATACTTTTTTTTTTTTTTCCCTCAAACAGAACATGGCCTGATAAGAACCATTAACACCACACAGTTGGGAAAGCTTTTAATAACTTTAGACATATGAAAATTAAGCCCTGTAACCCTGGTATATTTCAGCAGCCAATTTCTGCTTCTCTCACCCCTGCTGAGGCTAATTCATTTATCATATTACTTAAAATTCTGTCAGAAAACACAACTCACTGAATACTTTAATACACTAGGGTTCACTCGCTGCCTGAATTGCAAATGCGTAGAAACAAAGAACTAGCATGCAAGCAAGCTGCATATATATATATATATATATATATATATATATATATATATGCTTATTTATATATATATAAATGACCAAGGGCTATGTTTGTTGCTTTGAAAATGGCTATGTGAGCTAGAAAACTGAAATCCATGCCTGATAGATGAGCTTTTAAATTACAACACCTCCTCATGTCCAACTAAATTGCCAAAAGGGCTGCACTTCTCACTGTTGATATTAAGCTTATTGACTTCAGAATATTAAATGAGTCAGCAGAAATGATCTCATTTTCATTCTGCAGATGATTCCTTTCATCTTTCTTTTTTTTTAATTTCGCTTGCAGCTGGTTGGAGTCTGCTTAGATGAAGTTTTCCTATAGTATGAAAACTAAGAGTCAGACTTTCAAAGCGCTAGAGAATCAGACAGTGTTTTAAATCTTTGATGGCCAATCAAACTAATCAAATACAGGTCTGGTTTAGTCCATAAGATGTTCACTGATGCCTTTGAGATACACACACACACACACACACACAGAGTATTAGACCTCAGCCTTCTCTGCATATATATATATAAAATATCTACTTAAAAATCTCAATTTTTACCCCATTTTCCCACCCACTAGCTAACACCCCCCATCCTACAACAGCTACCAACCGGGGAGGGTGGGGCAAACACTTGCCTCCTCCAAGACAAGTGAAGCCTACATTCAGATCTTCTCATTTCTGCTCATGCTGCATCACAGGGCAGCGTAACACACCCAGAGGAAAGCGCTATCTGCCCTCTTCCACATACATGAGCTCACAGATGCCCATGATTGGCTAGTGGCACTGTGATTGACAGGGATGACAGAGTAATGCCATCCCTCCCACCCAGACAGCGCGGCCAATTTTGCACTCGTGACTCCCGGTCATGGATTTTGAATGCTTTTCTGTTGCACTTCTCAGTAGCCAAGTATAACAAGATTTTGTCAAATTGGAGCCACAGAGCTTTTTAATATCTGAACTTTTCACTCAGAGAACACATTTTTAATAATAACTTAGTGGTATAATAGTGGGTTGTGATTTCTATATAGTAGAGTACAGTATGGTTAAGATCAGGCTTTAAGCACAAGAATCTGATTCTGCATCTGTGTAGGAGGAAAGCCCCAGGTGTTTCTCAGTGAGGAGAACACAGCATGGCCACGTTTATCGAAGAACCCGAACTCCATATGATTACTGTAGACCTCCCACTAGGCTACATTCTTCACCGGCTCTCATTCCGACTCCCACACAGCAGGGGACAATTGAAAGGCCATGCGGCTACAACTTGTGCCATGAGCCAGATTAAGAATATTGACCATCGTGTTTTGTACACTTTCTCAATGGCCAATGTGGGCACACTATGTGAATACAGAATGTTGCCTCTAAGGTCATTTAAAGAAAAAAAAAGAAAGTAAGGCATCACTTTTTTTTTTTTTTTTTTTTTTTTTACTTTTTGCTGGGTTTCAGAAGCACTTAGAATGGAAATATGATCACATAGACCTCAGCTATGGTTATCAATTCCTGCTGTCCATCAAAAATCTGCTAGATTCCTCAGGCTAAAGCACTGGAGCATGAACACCGTTTCTGCTCTGATTTCTACCAGCTGTACTGTAATAGCTCATATGACCAGCACGGATCAAAAACGTCAAATCAATGCTTGTTCACAAAGCTGTATCAAAGGGTGTAAAGCATTGCAGCATGGCTAAAGTTTGTTATTTCTTCTCTCTTCACAGCCACTCTTGGCACTCTGGACTTCAGCCTGTTGTATGATCAAGAGAACAATGCCCTGCACTGCACCATCAATAAAGCGAAGGTAAGCAATGCCGTTAACACCTGGGCTGGTAATATGGACTAATCTCTATCAAGTGTATTAGAGCTTTAACTGCACAATAAATTCAACAGAACTTTTTCAAATCATATTTTTTGGAGTCATAGAGCTTTCTAATCCTGGACAGTATCCACCACCAGCACTTTAGCTCGGAGTCGACTTTGGTGCTTGGACCCCTGAACATGATAACTAAAGAGAGCCATTTAAAAAAGTTTTCATTTAGATATACCTTAACAGTACAGACTCTTCTGATATTCTATTTATGTGTATATGTGTCATGCTGCCTTTAATGACATGTGGTGGTATGCTTCTTTTGTAATTATGAGCAAGTGTGGCAAGTTTCAGTTTTACTCCTGCAGCAATCACGGGTATCAAGAACAATTAGCACATGCAAAAACCTCATTTAAATTTTGTTTTCTTCTTACACAATTATTCACTGAAACATCCATAACTTACTAAAAACTTATCAGATTTATTCAGGATCTTATTAAATCAGGGCTTAGGAGTTTAGGGGGTAAAAAAAAAACAGCTGGAGGAGGTGAGAGTTCTTATTCGGGATGATAAAAATAAATGAGCGATTTCTGCTGGAAGCTGTGCTGTAACTGTACGATTCAAGGTACAGCGATTCAGGTGGGTTATTTTGTTGTTTCGTTTTGAAAATTTGGTTTGTGTTCGCATACTCTTTTACCATAGAGTACTCTGTTAACCGTAGTTATCTAGCAAGAGACAAAGTGACAGGCAACTATTCATTTGACACAACATGGAGCTGCGATTTCAGCACAAGCACCACTTGAATCGAGAGTTTGTCGATTCCATGCAAATTAGGTAAAGCGACAAATCCAAACGATTGGCTTGATTGATTCCTCGGACCAATCCTTTGGCATCCTTTGGTGTGGTCTGATGTTTCATCAATACCTCACTCACAACTTTACTTCTTTTTTGATGCACAAAAATGGAAGAAAAACTTACAACTGGTTTCATCGTATCCTGTCATACAAACACTCCTTAATGTGTGTAGAGGTATTATACAGAAAAATAAAACTTGGAAGGAAGTAGCAGATATCATTAATGCCTCTGATGACTGACAGTTTACTCTTGAGACTCTGGGTATTTCCCCCGAATGCTGCCAAGATCTCTCTCTCTCTCTTTCTCTCTCTCTCTCTCTCTCTCTATTCCTCTATCTCTGTCTGTTTGTGGGCTGAACTGGTATTTATTTCTGTTTACATGGAGGTGTTTGAGATAATTAATATCAAGTGTTTCTATCTCGTCAGTACTAGAGTGTAGGGATTTGCCCAAAACATGACCCCATTCTTGCCTTCATTTCTGTCTAATACCTCTACATATTCAATTACACTCTAAATAGACATTGCGTAATCACATGAAAGAAATAGCTCTGCTCTGCTCTGAGGAAATATTGGGCCTATTCATGGTGCCTAACCTTAACTGGCAAATAATTCTACCGTCTCTGTTAGATGGCAGCTATATGACCAGAGTGATCTAGTGTTGTTTATCATGGTTGTTTACCATGACATGCGCTCCCGTGGGACAGATGCTGTAGATCTCTAGATACAATATAACCAGAGTTTCATAACTTAATAAGACTGTATGCCTATCGTTAGTACTCTCCATCCCTGTCAGGTTTTCCCTGGATTTTGTTTGAATTAGAATCCAATTAATTAGCATCTAGTTTTCATTTTGCATTTTTTCTTTTTTTTTTTTTTTTTTTTTTGTATAGGAGTAAACAGGGACATATTGGTTTGAAGGCTTGTTTACAAACTGGAACAATTAAAGTGGATTGCAGTCAAAGCATTAGCAAATAAGAGTGGAGATAATCACAAGGTTCGTCTGTTTCCTCTGAAGAAAAGACAGACAGAAGCTCTAATCCCTTTCTCTGCTCTCTTCTTGCTCTCTTCCATCGCTTTCATCTTGTTTCTCTCCGTTATTTTCTACCCTATCCCTCTTTCTTTCACACTTTCTGTCCTACACGCATTCTATGAGGATTAATAATGCTATTTAGAGCCAAGAAGAGGAAAGAGTAGGAAAAGGTTTTTCATCTTACAATAATAATTTACTCTACAGTCCTGTGATATGTATTTTATTCTAAAAAAAAAACATCATAAATATAAAAGTTATCGCTTATACACTGCATGAGACAGGAATACCACAAGATAGCATGAAGCAGTAGGATTTACTACTGAATTCTCAAATCTGATTCAGAAGATGTTGATTAATTTTCCATAATCACAGCTCTGACAGTAGTTTCAGCAATACAGGTTTATATTAATGCACTCTTTCTAATACATTATTGCTGCTATAGTACCAACTTTTTTTGGAAGGAGTCTCCAGTGTCAGCGCTTTGTAACAGTCAGAGGTAAAGCTGAAACGTTTCTCTGACGTGGAAGGTCTTCAACATGCAGAGCTTTGCAGTTCCTGCTAGAAGATACTGCATATCTGGATTTTTTTTTTTACAACTCTACCATATCATGTTCCAGATTTTACAGTCTGTCTAAATTCTGATATATTTGCAGCACTTCAGATGCATAAGCACTGTTTCAGCCTCTCGTCTGAGATAGAATGCTCAGCTAGAGAGACAAAGTAGTTCTTCTGTGCTGTAAAGATAACCTGGATGATTCTGCTTGGTTTGGTCTCTGCATTTGTGCTTATAAATGATCGTTTTTGTTTTTTTTTTTAAAAAAGTGTGATATTCAGCAGAAACAGATGTTTTCTATTTGTTTAACTCCACATAGCAATTAATTATACAGTAATTATGCTACAGTGGTTGAAAACAAAAGGACATGTTGTTTGCTTTTTAATGTTGCTTTATTAAAAAAAAGAACAGGCTATTTAATAACCCAGCACTCATCTCCTGGATTTTAGCTCAATATATTGGCCAGTCTCTTTGCTCAAGTGAAATTACATATTGGGTTATTTTGTTATCTTAAGAGCACAGACTGAGACAAACCCTAAAGCAAACAGACCTATTTAGCATTCTCTGGTGAATTATGTCCCGTGTGTGTGGTAGATGTGGTGCTCCCACTGGTAACACTCTTCTCCTTACAGCTACATCAATTGCCTCATTTCCTCATTAATATAACTTGGGTTACATTCTACATTATGAAAATAGGAGTGCTAGTTTTCCAGGCCTAAATAAAAGTTATATAAGGAAAAAAAAAAAGCAAAATGAACTTTCAATGGTGGATAAAAGACAAAATTTTGTTGGTTCATGTCCCTGATTAGATGGTATGTGAATAATGTGTCAATATTAATAACTTGTTAATGCCCTCCTCAAAACTGACTGCATGTTAGCGACTAGATCTGAATAAATATTTCATTTTCACATTTTCACAATTCCCTCTTATATCTTACATTCCTCCCACCCAAATATGCCATTTTACTCAGATTAAAAATTGTACACCTGCAAGTTCATGGAATTATACACTCAGCCAATCATGTGGCAGCAGCGTAGTCCATAAAATCACTCAGATACAGGTCAACAACTTCAATTAATTTTCACATCAAACATCAGAATGGGGAAAAAAAAAATATGATCTCAGTGACTCTGACAGTGGCATGGTTGTGGGTGACAGATGGGCTGGTTTGAGTATTTCAGAAGCTGCTGATCTCCTGGGATTTTCATGCACAACAGTCTCTAGAGTTTAGACAGTATGGTGTGAAAAGCAAAAAAACATCTAGTGAGCACCCACTCCTTGTTGATGAGAGAGGTCAAAGGAGAATGGCCAGCTTGATTTGAGCTGACAGGAAGGCTATGGTAACTCAAATAACCACTCTTTACAACTGCAGTGAGCAGGAAAGCATCTCAGAATGCACAAATGTCAAACCTCGAGAAGAATGGGCTTCAACAACAGAAGTCCGCATTGGATTCCACTCCTGTCAGCCAAGAACAGAAATCTGTGGCCACAGTGGACACACATTCACCAAAAAGTCTATCTTCTATCTAGAGGATCTTCGTCATATAATCTGACAGGGAGAGCACACCTTTTCACACAGTCATTAGAAACATCATATAGTTTCTGAAGTATCACGGAGGAAAATAAACCCTAGAAAAAAAGGCAACAAAAGTCATAAGGTCAGCAAAAGTTTTATGCCATCAAAGACAAAGCTCTGCTGGATCAGGAGTGACCTTCATCTTTTTTTTATCTCCTCTTTTTGGATTCAGATCTGTACCTCAGCCAAACAGCTGCCTTCCCATCCCCTGCCGAACAGCAGAGATAGATCGGGCTTCCCTTCGCATACCAGCTGTTAATATTTCATTCGCACTACCATGAAAGTCCTCGGGCATGACAAGCTATCGATTTATGACGAAGCCCAATCACTGGGAGCTCAAATTATTAACTGAACAAACAACAAGAGAAGAGTTTGATGACTTTCCCTGGAATTAGTATTTTCTTTTAAGTGAGGTTAGAAATGGTGTCCTCTACCATCTGGTGTCTTTAATGAATAATTGAGGGACTAATCAGGAATCCTCCCTGTGTGAATATGGCAATAGATGCCTGTATTGTATGTGGAGCTTCATATGAAATGTATTCAAAACTTACAGAGTCTTACTGTAGGAAACCAGTGACCTGCTTATGGTAATCAAAAAGCACAGCCTTTATGGAGGTCACTGTATCATCGAGAGTTTTCCGCAAGGAGACCACAGGCACTTAAGCTCAGCTTTAATAGTTGAATCTACTGAGTCATTCTATGTCCTCTTATTATGTTCTCAAGGCCAATGGGCAATTGGTGTATTAACTCGAGATTTATGCGGACAGATTCTTTTAAAATCACAGACTTCCACTGAGGCATATCATGTGACACGGTTAAGGATATGTTTTTTCTAGGTAGCTCTATGTTCACACAAGTGACAAACCCAAACCATTGGCTCAAATGGTCCGCTGTTTCTTCAGTTCCCCACTCACAGTCTTAATTCCTATTTACTGTTTGACATATAAAAATGGAAGAAAAGTCATTTCCTCTTATCCTTTTCACACATGATCTCTTATTAAATGTGTACGAAGGCATCATGAGTAAAAATAAAGCTTGGAAGGAAGTATTTGAGATTGTGAGTGGCTTTGCTAATCTGCCAACAAAGCTAGTATGAAGTCTAGCAAACAGACGTGATGTGTACAAGTCGTATTGTAGGTTATGTATTCTAGCTACTACCATTTCTCAAGAGCGATTAAAAAACGCACAGCAGCGGTCACTACATGCTCGCAAGGGACAAACTACAAGCGGTACGAGGAACTTGTTGCTTGCTAGCGTGAACGTAGGTCAAATCCACTTCCTCTTATAAAAATGGATTTTATTCTGTGAAGTTCACAGAGGGTTGTGGATTGAAGATATTGTTCCAGAACCTACTGTTACATAAATACATATTTATTACCAGAGAGAAAGAGGCATGAGTCACTTAGCCTACATCATCATTTATCTTAGTCTTTTGCGTTTCAGTGGATATGGTTGTCGTCAGCGCTACAGCTCATGTGCAAAATGTAAGAGTCTTTATATAAGCTGGTGACTCAGTGGACCAGCGTGGAGAAGTAGTATACAGAGTATTTTTAATACTGCTGAATTATCAAAAACAAACGTTCAGTAAAAGTTAAAGAAAGGCTCCATTGTTCCAGCTCAATCAATGCAGTGCAGCTCCATGTGGATAACATGCATATGTGGCCGACTGCACTGAAACAGAAATGGAGAACTGTAGAAAGGCTGTTATTTGTGAAGCGGATATTGCAAAGGGCTGGTTATCAGTCATATTGAGTTGTTCTGTATTGTCACGGTGTGATAAGCGCTCAACTAGAGGCATTTGTAGTCACAGGAAATACACGAGGATTATACGGAATTACCTCTCCAGGCTTGCAGATAATGGAGCACTTGCGTCAAGAGCAGCAACTGCAATTGCAAAAGTTTATCATAACACATTCTTGATGTCATTGATTCCTGGAGCTGTTATGCCATTATCTCATTTAATGTCAACATTTTGCCAGCTATTTGTGACAAAAACTAAATTATATGCCTCTTCTAAAAATGTTTTGGAAAAGTTCTTTTAAAAAGGTCTAGCCAAACTAGTCAAAAGTTGCAATAATTAATTTACATTTATGTTATCTTCATTTACCAATGGTGTGTAGGGAATAAAGGAAGATGGAGATGTGAGAGCTCAAAATCATCATTGGCCAGAGTTCAGCAGCCATATTTAGAATATTCCACACTGTTTCAAACAGTTGGTTAGGATTTACAGGGAACACGTTTTTACTGCGTTATACACATATTCACATTTAAGTATGATTATAAATGTGTACAAAAGTACATGATTACTATGTATATCAAAAATCAACTATTTAAATATTAGATGTACTAAATATCATAGTTTTATTTATTTCATTTTGAAGAAGTTTGTTGCAATCATCTTCCTGAGGTGCAAGTAGGAAGTAATTGGCTCTGGTCATGTGACCATTTATACCACCCACATGAAAATGTTCAATTCAGTTTTATTCATATAATAGTTTTTATTTTATCAAGGTGACAAAGCAGCTTTACAGAAATCCAAATGTAGATATAAATCCCTAAAGAACACAATGGAAAACTCTCTGAGACTACACTGGGAAGAAACTTTGAATTGAGAAACCATAATGGCTCCTTATAATAAAAGTACTGGCGTGATGCTAGTGGGAAGGAATTATTTTCTTACCATGGACTTATTACCACTTAGTATCCACGTGGTGCGTAATATATACTGTATATAAACCGTATTGTAACTGTGACTATAAAAAAATGTACATGTTAATCTTCGGTCCCTTTGACAGGAGAAGGTCAGTGTTTTTACCATTTTAAGAATGTAAACGATGCAGTGTGGAAGATGGTAGGATGTAAGCACACCATGAATCATAGTCATAACCTGAAACAGTGCTCAATGCTCTCAGCAGATACGATCAGCAAAGCTAAATCTACAATCATGATCCTGGCAAGGTCTGTACCAACATACACTAGAAACTCAAGGAACTATGAGAAAAAACTGGAAACTAAGAAACCAAGAATCAAATACATCGAGTGTCAAGTCAAGCCAAGATGTCAAGTGAACTCTATTAAAGAATAGTCTTTATGTCCTTTGCCCACCTCCAACATTTCTCCCCAATATTTCTCAACTAAAGTCACCTTTAAAGGGCTGATCTTATTACCCTCAAATGGACAACGGCCACCCACGCACCACAAGTACGGACTCTGAGAAAGACTCAGACGGGAAAGAAAGCACTTCATTAAGTGAAGTGAAACATTTTTTAAGACACTTCGTCAAGTTGAGATGAAAATGGTAGGCGTCTGGTCAAAAAGTCTTGACCCAAGAAATTCTGTCACAATTCTCCAAAATATTTCACTCAATAGTGGCCAAAAAATTCCCATCATAGCTGTCCTGTCTTTAGCCACTGAAGGTCAAATGGATATGAATTAGTTTTTATCACTATTCTCCCAATCTTCTGCGAAGTTGTGTGTGAGTTGTGGGCACTGTGCAAGGAATAAAACACTTCATGACACTCTGTTATAGGAAAATAATCAAAAGCAGGATGGTATGAATGACACATTGTAGTTAGTTTGTTAGTTTCTCTTAGCATTTAAAGCTCTTATAGCTTTAAACACTCCTTTGGTGACTCCTTTGAAAAAGGAAAAAATTTGTTTTATGTGTATACAGTGCATACAAGTCTGTGTAAGTTGTAATTTGAAATCTGATCAGATTTGAGAATTCAACAGCGCTGTAGAATAATTAGCTCATTTAATAAGTAGTTCATTTACTGACACTCCATTTTGAAATATTTCCCACTCTAACAGGAAATATTGAATCTTCCTTGAACTTTTTTGTATACTATGCATAAAATGTTCAATATAGAGCACATCATTTAAGCACTTCATTAACAGAGCATTTAACTTCACTAAACGGATACTTAATTGAACCTCCAGGCATTGAATTAATATGCTATTTTTTAATGAATTGATATTAATTCTCATTATTTGTTTTGCCCCGTGGTGTCATCAGCCTGTTAGTACATATTAAAAATGTGTCAAAAAAAAAAAAAAAAGAAAGAAAGAAAAGGAAAAAGTTTCATCTGACTGACACTTGGTCTCCGGGTTTCTCTCGCAGGAGCATTTCATTTTTAATATATGCAAATGTTCAGAGAAGAAATGGCAGGGGCTTGGTTTCATTTCCACATATGAATAGTGTATAACCAGCTATCAGCCATTCGTGTAGAACAAAGGAACGTCCTAATCCTCGTTGCAGCCCTGTCAAGGTGAATGAATAGAGAGTGGGTGGGTGTAGGAGGTTTATTAATTATTCATTTCATTTATGTTTTTTTTTTGTAATTTTTTTTAAACAGGAAATGTTTGATTTTGGTCATTCTGCTTACACCCAGTCACTTCATGACAGCAAAATTACGGGCTTGCTCTCTAAATCGCGCTGTGCCGTCAACACGAGTAGTGAATTCATTCACGTGCAAATGAAAACACTCTTTCTTCTGTGTTAACACTCGTCTGATTAAATTACCATCCGCTTTTGCTTTGCTTTCTGATTTTGCCTGTATTTGTCTCAATGTTGTCGATTTCTTTTTCTCCTCTCCTGCTTGTTTTTTGGGTGTCTTGCATGCATGCATGTATGCTCTCTCTCTCTCTCTCTCTCACACTCTGTGCATGACTGATTTGGGAATGTGATGGACTCCAGCTCCCTCTACCCAGGTACAGAAAGGTAAGGTCAGTGCCATGGATCTTTTCATCCCCCTTATTTCCATAGCGAACCCTCAGTTTGATCCTTCCGACCGATCTCATAATGCTAGAGCCCTCAATGCATTGAACCCACGGCATCCAACCTGAACCTGACTTCATTAACGATACTGCTGCGTCTTTCAAATGCAGTTTTTTTTTTAAATTACTGATTAATAATTAAATTCTTATTTGATTGAATAAGTAATGAACAGGTGATACTTTATGGATGACTAGCTAGGAATGTGACTAGCTTACAAATCTCACATCCATGTCTCATACTCAAAGTAATTTCATTCATAGAATCAATAGTGCAGTACATCACTTTTTTTACTGTGCTCCTTTCAGTCTCCTGATTGGTCAGGCCTTGGACTTCTTTGAGTAATATTTTGATATTAAGCAACTGATCAGTCAATTGTGCTATTTAGCCACTGAGAATATGGCTTAATAACTGGCACAAACTAATTTAAAGAATCTTATTTCCAATATGTCTAACAGTGCAGTGGTGCGGAGGGTAAATAAAAAACTTGCCACAAGGTGGATTATCTAGGCTAAATTGCCCTACTTGTGAATATATGTATGCATGGTTCCCTGTGATGGACTGGTGACCTATTCTGCCCTGTACCCCATTTCCCTGGGATAGGCTCCGGATCCACCATGACCCTGATCAGGATAAAATGGTTTTGAATGGTTTTAAGATGAATGAATGCAAATATATCTGGTAGGTAGAAGTTCCCCCGGGTTGGATGATTTAATTGGACCTTTCTTGGTGGTGTCAGACTTTTTATTTTGGTTTAATTATCCTCTTTGCTTGTAAAGACAATGATCTATGATTTAAAAATGCCAATATAAATTACCTGGCCTTGGGCAACATTTTATATCCATTCTTTCAATGAAGGTCAATCATTTGACTGATTGCCTGGGCTTTCAGCCCTCTTTGGGAGGCGTACTATTCTCCCCTGGGATGGGTCATATTTCACTACCAACATTAGCACTCTGTGCTGTATAAATGACCCCGCATTACAATGAGACTGGCACTTTGTCAATGTAAAGCACCGCTCTCTTGCACTCGCATGTGTTTATGTATGAATGGGGCCATGTGCATTTGTTCTATAAAACAGCTATGGACCATGGTGGAGTTATTAATATAGTTGCCCTTTCTCCTTTGCATATATTTATATTTAGCGATTTGAGATGCTTCCACAGTTCATCATCTGGTGCTGGCAGCAAGCAGTAGGCTGTCTCTGAATGAGTATAATCATCAATCAGGATGCAGGATGTGGAGGAGCATGGTTCTCCTGCCTAGTGCTACTTTAACTCCATGTCACGTCCTTCAGCAGTCATTACTGATGTATTCCCTCCACTCTCTTCACCTCTCTCTTTCACAGATTTGCCATGTCACTTACCTCCTCATTTACTACAGCAGTTCATATGCAATGCAAGGATTGCTTCCTTCCAACCCATGCATTGAAGACTTCCTCATTCTTTAAATAGTTGCCCATGTTCGCTTGCATTTAGTGGCCACTGGTTCTTGCCAAGCTTATTATACTCAAGCCCTGCCTCTTTCATTTGCAAGTGATGAGCACAGATTATACACCAAGCTTTCCCCTAGCACCTGCTGTGCGTCTAGGTTTTTACATGAAAGAAGATGATTTAGGACATAAAGGGACTCCAACTAGAGCGGTTCTGGGAGCGAATGCAGTCGTCCAGCAGCGGTGATTAAAGCACTGTGAATGAGTGGGTATATGAAGCATTGATGCATGGCACCCATCTGCCTTACACACTGGTCATTTATCCTGCTCTCCCAGCAATTATGATCAACTGCCTATTCAGTCACAGTGTGACAATCACAGAGCCCAGGAAGCCACTTCATTTTGATGCTGCATTCCAAAATGCATTTCTTCTCAATTAAGTGCCAACGTCACCCACAGAGAAGTCTAGTTATGCCATTTCCTCAGGGTGACAATTGTTGGGGTCATCCCCCCCCCCCCCCCAATCACATCAGGGAATACAGGGTCTAAGCCACACAAAGCTGCCTTGAAGAATGCAAAGGTGTAATTTGACAAGGCTGATGTGCCTCCTGGAACAGTATACCAGATGTAGAGTTGGCTCAAATTTTGAGGGGAAGCAACTCAACAAAAAAACACAAAGAAGTTTTTACCATTGGGTGAGGTGGAAAAGTTTATGTATCGGTAAAGTTAATAAAAAAAAATAAAATGTATCGGTAAAGTTAATAAAAAAAAAAAAATCCCATGAACCGATTCAGGACAGATTTATTTCATACCAACTATTCTAAATATTCTTCAAATATTTGGTTCATTATTTAAGAATGTTTTGAGGATTTAAACACATTCAGTTCAGTCAACAGGCTAATAACTATAAGAATTCAATAATAAATAAAATAGCTTTGATACTGGTGGGTTGTAATTTCCACCTCTGTAACAAAATGTTAAAAATCTCAGACCTCCTGGCTATGGTTCATGAGCCCCATTATCTTGTTGCCCTTTTCAGAATATAACTATCACAGTTTATAAGAAACAAACACAATTTACATGGGAAAAAAAGTAAATACATATATATATATATATATATATATATATATATATATATATATATATATATATATACTTTTTTTCCCATGTAAATTGTGTTTATATATATATATATATATATATATATTTCGGTTGGAAATATATCTAATATTGTGGAAAGATATCAGATAATGTATTCTCAGTTTAATCCAGCAACAGGCTGTTTGGTGTTGAAACTACCCTTTGACTTATGACCAGGTTCAATAACATTTAGCTTATGATACATTACAGTTCTGTGAGAGTTTGCACTGTTGCCACCTGTCAGGTGTTTAAATACACAGAAATGGTAACCTAGGAACAGATGTTAGCTTGATAACCAATTAGCATGAGCAGTGAACTTGAAACCGGAACTATTAGAGTCCATAAGAATTCAGGTTCAGGACGAACAAGAAGTGATGGAAGTGCCCCCTATCAACCCAGGGGCAGCCAAGAGACATTCCACATTTTTGGGTCGTCCATGCTGGCGTGGAGCAGGGTACTGAAAAACAGGGGGGCTATGAGTAAAGGATAATGGTTAATTTTTGCATGGTCAGCTCTTGACAGCATTCTACTCCTGTTCTGTTGTTGCCAGTGCTGTAGGCCATAACTGATGAACACATGATGAAATAGCAGTTCCACTGTCTTTAGAGCCATGGGCAGTCCCTTAGGTAGAACCTGCATTTGATCATCAGTTTATTGCTACCGGGATGACTGCCAAGCCTTAGTTCCTGGGAAGATTAATCACAAAGTCTGTTGCAGTGTGAAGCCAAAGCCACTGTGAGACTACACTGCAACTGGCGGGGTGACTTGGCTTGGACACAGACCGAAGAGGAACTAATGAAATCAGCGAGCTTATGTTACAGCAATGAAAGGCTCCATCAGATGTCAGAATGTCCAGTTGCCAATATTCCTTATGACTCAGGTAAAGGCACTACGAAGGCAGTACATACATCTTGTGAAGTAGGCATTCTGGTGGTGTGGAATTTGCTGAGAGAGTGTACTGAATTGGGTTCATAATGTTCCACCTGATTGAAGACACTGATAGGATATTCCTGTGGTCGGGGGACTCCTAGATTCTGGAAAAAGCATCTGCTTTAGTATTCTTGGAACTGGGTCAGCAAGACAGTAAACTGCATACGTGACTAGAATAGAGACCAACAACACTGAGAAGAATTGAGTCTTTTTGCTGACTTGATGTGTTCTAGGTTACAGTGATCCATGTGCCACCATTGTTCAGAGGCCAGCTTGATAGTTGTCAAATCTTGGTTGTCTAAATCATAGTTGCATTCACTGCCTGATTGTTTTTTGACAAGAAGGTGTAATGCCCAACTGACTTCAATGCATCCACATCCAGATCGCAAGGTATGCTTGTGAAATGGGAATGCTGGTGAACAGGGTGTTAGTTTGCTGCCATACATGAGAGACATGACTTTTAAGATCAAAGGACTCTAGATCAGTGTCACATCAATATAAACCATTACAAACTTGCCAAAGTACAAAGATATAACTTCACTGTTGAAGGCATGGAAGATGTCCATATGATATCACCAAGGACCCGTATTGTCCAGTGCTGGTGTGAAAAGTTAATGCCCACTCAGATCCATTTTAGATTGTTAGCACTGTGTGGATCACACTTAGTCAAGAGCTGGGATGGCACAATTGTACAGTCCAGGCCTCCTTTTTCCTATATCTGCAAATTCCAGATATTTATGGGAGGACTTATACATTTACAAGCAACTCTACACTTTTTTTTAAACGTTTTCACGACAAGCAACTGATGATAAACTTCCTCCCGGAGGTTATTTGAGACAATTAGATTTCAGAATGTTGACAGATTATTTAAGGTAACCTTCAAGGAACCTAGGATTACATCTGAAGTGAAGGATTATTGGTTAGTCAAAACATTTGTCATTATTCAGATTTGTGGCTTTGTGCGTTTAACAATAGATAATGCTACAAATCATTTAGATCCCTAATGAGCAGCCAAGGAAAAACTCCCTGAAACGAAGCCTTGAGAGGAACCAGACAGAGGATTGTTCTTACAGACTCACTCATTTTCTTGGCACATTGTAGAAGTCTTCTTCTGTGGTAGAGCTGACCTCAAGGGATGCACCTTCAAAGTGAAAGTCATTCTGTAGTCCATGCACACACAAGCACACTCACACACAGAGCCAGGAGAATGCGAAGACATTTGAAAGATGCCTTTTAGGTCCAATGAGACGGTTGTATTTCCGTCAAGTGAAAGACAAATGAGAGGACCCTATATGTTACTGAGGGACAGATGACTGGAAGCAGCTAAGAAGAAAAAAGAAAAGAGAGACAAAGCAGAAATGTTAAAAAAGTTGTTTTACACTTTATTACCCTTGCAACAGAAGCAGCAATTGCCCCTCTGGGACCATCTTTGCTTGCTAAAGCACGAAACACTTATTAGCTTTGTTGTTCTGTCAGCCTGTGGGAGTAAAATAGGTAGGAGAGATTGACGTACTGTGCTGTGCACTTACATCCTGCATGACTGCATGTAAGTGGCTGAGAGACAACCTGACTCACTTGCTCTTTCATTCATTTCTCATTATACAGGGGATGAGACAAAGACTTAACAGTAGGACCCTGTAAGAAGTAAAATACAAACCACGTATCCAGCATAAAAATGAAGAAAGAAGTTAAGGACCAATTTCCCAACATAATTGAACACTAAATATACACTAAATATAACAAGATCATATTGCAATAATACTACCAACTCTGATTTATCATGACAAACTTCCCACACAGGAGAGACTGCAAATGATTCTGAGATTAATTAGTTTGCCATGAAACTAAACCATGCCAAGGGTTGTAGTTAAATATAAATTCATATGATAAATTAAGTTCATCCCACAACTATATTGGCTAGTAGTTCCATCTTAAAATTGAAGTCATAAGTCTCATCTGCATGTTTTAGTTTTAGTTCTGCACAATAACCTCTGACTGACCTGAACTGTTTTGAGCTGGACACAGCTTGTGGTCAGATTTCTCTTGGATTGCTGCTCAGCTGTCTTTCTTTGATGGCTGTTGATGCCTGTTTTAGAGATTTGACAGTAAGTCTCAGTGATTGGTTACTGAACCACAGAGATGAAAGGGAGGAATCCTTGATTTGTATTGTGAACTTGAAACCAGCTTTTGCTAAGCTTTATGAGGCGTACCCTGCCTGCATCAAATATCTCCACAATGTCAAGCTAGGCTGTCAGCATATCACTTGCCCTTGAGCAAATGTGATGGCTAACCGTAGCGGGAAATATTTAATTTACAAGTTATTAATCTTTAATTTCTCCTTGCCAATTTGATATTGATGCTTTGTCTCAAGTGGAATGTGTTTGTCTATACATAGCACTCAGCTTAGGTTTGATACGGGACAGCTGGGGTACTTTGATTGACCTAACCCAAATGCATGCTTTAGCAGGCAGAATCCATGACGGGTGTAACAGCAGTGGACGCTAATACTCCACAGCTGTTTCCAACTGATTTTCTCATAAAGAAAGAAATGTCTGAAATAGCTCTGAGAGCTGCAAGCTAAGCTCTTTTGACATGCTAAAACTCTCAGTTGATTCGAAAGCTTTTGCAGCCTTACTCAAAAAAAAAAAAAAACATCATTCTTCAAGCACCAGGCATATGAGGGAGACATACACTCACCAACCACTTTATTTGGAACACCTGTATAACTGCTCATCCATGCACTCATCCAGTCAGCCAGTCAAGTGGCAGAAGGGCAATGCAAAAAATCATGCAGATACACGTTAAGAACTTCATTTGCACATCAGACGTAAGAATGGGGAAAAATGTGATCTCAGCGACTTCGACTATGGCACTATTTCAGAAACTGCTGATGGCCTTTGATTTTCATGCATGCCATTCTCCAGAGTTCACACAGAATGGTGTGAAAAATGAAAAAGATCCAGTGAGTGACAGTTGTGCGGACAGAAAAGATTTGTTGATGAGAGAGCTGACAAGAAATCTACAGTAACTCAAATAATTACTCTTTACAACCATGGTAAGCAGAAAAGCATCTCAGAATGCCTGTGATCACTATAGCCTAGGATTCCTGTTCTTGACTGTAAAGAGTGGAACCTGATGTGGTCTGCTGCTGTTGTGACCCATCCGCCTCAATGTTTGGCGTGTTGTGTGTTCTGAGATGCTTTTCTGCTCATCGTGGCGGTAAAGAGTGGTTATTTGACTTACACAGCCTTCCTATCAGCTCAAACCAGTCTGGCCATTCTCCTCAGACCTCTCACATAAAACAAGGCATTTCTGCCTGCAAAACTGGATATTTTTTTGTTTTTCACACCATTTAAGATCAGCGGTTAATGTGAACATAAACTGAAGCTCTTGACATGTATCTGCATGATTTTATGAATTGCTCTGCTGACAAATGACTGGCTGATTGGTGTTCCTAATAAAGTGGCTAGTGGTTGTATGTTGTAATATAATCTGGACCGATAGAGACCTGCATTACAAGTGAATAGCACACAGCCAGCCCACATATTTAGGAGAAAATATTGCATAACACCTTTGTTTTTGTGTTATTCCCATCTTGACACTCCCACACTTAGCCTTTAAATGTAGCCTTGTTGAGCAATTACACATCCGGTATGTATTAATCAGCTGTCGATGAACTTCACAGCTCTCACCGTGGCACCAAACATTCCATCTCTGTTAAGGTCATGTCAAAGCAGATTTCTATCTTCGGGTATTTTGACATTTTGGGTAATTGTGGGCTTTTAAACACAGCCCACAAGTTCTACCTTTTTTGTTAGCACTTAAATGGATCTTATTATATTACAGGTTATGGGAAGGTTATTTTTTCTCTGTCGGCATGTAGTTCTACCTCTTGTTTTTAATTAGTTTGGTTTGTTTTTGTCAAAGTTGGTTCATATCAGAAAAGAAAAGTTCTCCTGAATGAGATCTCCCAGGCCTTTGGATCAGTGAGGCTTCTTTGTAATCACGCCTTCGCATGAACCCGGAAAAGTTCAGCTACGTTCTTTAGTGATGCATCCTGGCTGTCATTGTTAAACAACTCTCTTTCTTTCTCTCTCTCTCTCTCTCTCTCTCTCTCTCTCTTACACAGGGACTCAAACCCATGGATCACAACGGGCTGTCAGATCCCTATGTTAAACTGCACCTGCTACCTGGCGCCAGCAAAGTATGTACTTATGTGCTCTGTACATGCACATTTTACACGTTTAAAACATAGTACATTTGAAAATTGTATAGATAATGCATATAATTTGCATGGCTGGTATATGTGGTGTGTGGTGAATTTAGCTTACACAAGGCTGGAGCAAAATTATATAATAAATTCTTTAACTAGCCCACTGGACAAGTGGAAGCTCCAGTGTGCTCCCAAGAGTCCCATGTAATTGGTGAGCAGAAACTTAACTGACTTGGCTAAAAAAAGTGGTAGCTAACTTAATGTAATAGCTCACGGTGAGCTAGTTAGCAAGTTAAGTAATACAGACTAAGTAAAATGAACGAGTATACGATCATTTAATACATCATATTTGTATGTTTTTGGTGTCAGATGTGACATTCTGTCCTCACATCATATGTAAAATATGTTGCTTGAGACTGGCTAGCATCTTTATTTTCTCTAGATATGTTTACATTGACTGCATGATGCACTAAATGACAGCTTAGCGCTGGTCTTTATTTCGCTCAGTTTCATCAGTGGTTCCACATACTTGCGTGTTCCCGATTCTGAACATATCGTCTGTGCATGCTAATTAATCTGACTAGCATAAATCTTTCTACCATGAGCCAGATCACCTCGGGCAACGTGTATAATGCAGCAGGCAGTGGGATTTAGAACAAGTAGCTTGCTCAATAGTTAAGTACAATAGTTGATTTGCTTTTGTTACACAGCAAAGCCTTATTTCTGGTTCTGAGCAATGTATAAATAAGTTTATATAACGTCTTTGAGGAGCATTATATAACATTTTGAAAGCTGAAGATTCACCCACCCCTGGACAGCAGTCTAAGAATGACTTTATTTTTTGGCCATATTTTTTTTTTCCTGCCTATAACAGACTTTGCCATCTGAACTTTAATAAACCATAAATATATTTCACCAAAATGATGTGGAATTGTATTATTTACTTTTGAATCTTCCTGCAAAGGAAGGAGTAAGGAGTGTAATTACCATCAGATTTTCATCTCGTACACTTTCTATTTCCGTTTTTCTAAATGAGCTAAAGATCTATTGTCACGCGATGGTTTGATTTCCCTCAAGCGTTCTTCTTGAACTTTGTCTTCTTGTTAAGGCCAATAAGCTCCGGACCAAGACTCTGCGTAACACCCTCAACCCCGTATGGAGCGAGACGCTGACCTACTACGGCATCACCGATGAGGATATGGTCCGCAAAACACTCAGGTACCCGCTCTCACCTGAAGTCTTCCTGAACGTACACACACATCCACATCACAGCTTTGTCTTTTCCCATTTGTAACCACAGCATTGTTATCACACTCTGATAAGCACTGACTTAGTTCATTAACTGGCATGGTCTGCGTTACACTTTTCCCATTCTGCATTCACCACATAGACAGCTGAGGTTTTAAATTCTGGGCGAACATATAAAATAATATATATATATTCACTTTAAATCTTAAATCTTTTTTTAATTGCGATTTGTGGTTTAAATCTGCCCACAGATCAGCACAAAGAAGGGATTTGTCTGTGCAACTAGGCAACTAGGTTAATCTTCTTTTAATGCGGGAGATTGTGTGCATAACAAATCCATTAACCAATAATACATGAACGAGAATGCAAATGCTGTTCTGCCTCGTTACTTCCGTCACCATTTTGGTCCTGACGCAAATCCGAGCTAAAAAATCGATCGTTTTGTTTACATAATAATGTACCATATCCACATGAACAGGTTTTAAAAACTGTGTGTATGTGTGTGGGTGTGTGTGTTTGTGTATGTAGCTTATTTAGCATTTTTGGAAGGAGTCTCCAATGTCAGAGACGCAAAGCTGTCTTTACACTTTAAGATTTCCGACACGAGGAAAGTCTTCAGGGCATGTTGTTCCACAATATTAAATGTAACTATAAATGGACAAGAAGTACACCACAAGTGTCTCCATCTTTTATTTCATCGAAAATTAATTGGCACGAGTTAATGCCACTTTACAGAGTAAATGTTCAGGGTATATTAAGTTTATCGAAACAGCAGCATAGTTGCAGTGAGGTTATCCCTCATTACACAGCAGCACGGGTTAATGTGTGTCATACATTTGTTTTAATGTGCTGTCACTTTTTACTCCGCCATTCCAATTTCTAAATGGCATCTCTATTTATATCAGCTCCATCGTGCCATCCTTTTCATGTTCCGTGACAGAGCGGTTAATTGACATTCTTCTTGTCTGGCAACCGGTCTAATGCAACATATTCATCCCCTTTAACCTTTCCTCATATAAGATGTTACGTAAAAATTCAGTTGAAGATAAAGCAGATACTGTTTGTGGTAGTATTGCTAAAACCTCTCAGTCTACTATGCATAAAAGCCTGTTAACATTTTACCAGCTATATATAAAACTCATAACCAAGTCATGTGAGCTCATGGGGGGAAACATATGCAGCATGAGGAGATAATGATGATTGAGGTCAACGTGTGCTCAATTAATATTGGTGGCCGTTATTGGAAAAAGCGGAAGGCATGCAATGGAAGGCATTGGTATTCAAGTCGAATGCAATTTCTGTGGATTTCACGGACGTTCACAATGCATTCCATTTTTACTTAATAGGAATTAGAGATTTCCTCTGGCAGAGGAGGATTGTATAGAACAGTAGATATCTGCTCCATTCTGTTTTGTTCTTAATAGTGCAGTTTGTTCCCTAAGCAGAAGAAGAGGACATATCAGTCTCTGCTTCATGCCTATACTAAGCACTTCATATCTGTCTCTCTTCAGATGTCACATTCACATAACCATCAAGCATTCTCCACCAATAAATAAAGAAATAATGCATGTATTTGTGACTAAATCGCTGCAGGTTAGGAGTAAAAGGGCGAGTGTGCCACATCTCTCACATGTCTGTCTGGACTGGACTGAAATTAATGAGGCATGGCAACGGCTCTGCAGAGATCGCTTGTGATAAACAGCACAACTCTGTACGTTCTCAGGACTGCTAATGACTGCTGGCAAAGTGTTAGCAAAGCATTAACCCCGTCAGTCCTGTCGTCCCACCGCTTTTAGAGATGCAGCCTTTTTTTTCCTGTGAAACATTACGATATTGAGAAATTAGAGATCTTTCGTGTAGCTCAGTTTTAATTCAGCATCTTTGTTGTTGATATACAGAGTGATCATTTAGACTTTGGGGGAGGTTTTTTGTAGTTTAAATTTAAATTTCTTTTAAAGAAATTGACGAAGTAATGAATATTCATCCTACATAGTGATGCTCTGTAGGTAGAATTTGTTACTTCCTGTTCCAATACTGTGACCCACCATGTGACCCGCACATTCGTATTACCAGAGCAAGCTTGTAGCTAGCTATGCGTGTGTGTGTGTGTGTGTATGTGCAGGTAATGTGTATTGATCTGGGAGGGCCCACCTGATGATTCACCGTGGCTTTTCTTTAGGCCCCTCTCCGCTAGTTTCCATGGAAACACAAAGTATCCTTCAAAGGTCTTTCTTTTCGGAGGACGAGCGCTCGCCCTTCATGCAAATAAGCACTAAACAATGACAAATCAGCAGCCTCCGATCTGTCATTTCTGAAATGCTTTCTGTCTCCGGCCCATAAGTCAGGGCTAAGCGTCCTGGCCTGCAAACCCAGCCTCTCTGTGTAGACATTCAAGGAATGAAATTACTTTATTATATGTGCCTCTCTCTCTCTCTCTCTTTCTCTGTAGCTCTCTACTACATGAACAAATAAAAAGAGCAGATCATAAACGTCAAAAGACTTTCAGTAACAATGAGAGACATGCACTCAGTTCCCATGTCTCTTGAGTAGGAGTCAAGAAGGTGGCACACATACACTCAGCAGTACTGTGTTTAATATTTTACTGCCTAATATTGTAATATTGCAGAAATTCTAGACTTTCTAGATTGTCTAAGGCTGTATTCACAAAATGTCCAGTTCTACTGATAAGATTTGTTCTAAGTAGCACTAAGTTCCCCAGTAAAGGTTTCCACTTGAAATCTATTCACAAAACTACTCAGTAACTTTTTACTAAGTTCTTAAGAAGACGTCATGTTCATGAATAAATATCAGCAGTGATTGACTGACATGGTACAAGGTAAATACACACTGACTGTGTGTTTGTTCACTATACGAGTGGTGCATATACGTAGTATTTAATTTCATTTTACATTTATCCAGAGTATAACATTTACCCTTG
Organism: Pangasianodon hypophthalmus; assembly: GCF_027358585.1. NCBI lineage: Eukaryota > Metazoa > Chordata > Actinopteri > Siluriformes > Pangasiidae > Pangasianodon > Pangasianodon hypophthalmus. Next base: position 14,069,284 of record NC_069736.1, on the reverse strand, counting down.
AGTAATATTGGCTTTGTAGCTGAACATCTAGAGAAAACCAATTAAACTGAGAGATGATACGCAGTCTGGTATTTACTTTTTGATGTAGCCTATAACCTATAAAACGACACAGATATTATCAGGCAATCTGCATAACTGCATAACTGCCCAAAGCACGGAGTTGTTAAAAAAAAAAAAAACTCGGCCCCGACCCAACTAACTCACTATCCACTCCACTTGTATTCAAGACAATACCTTTTTTTTTTTTAAAGTGCTTATTGTCTTTCAATATTTCACAATATTGCGCATTAACTTGACTGTGACGTGGATGGCCAGCGTTAGTCAGTACAGATCTGGTCCTACGATGTTCTGTGATTTACTGATCATCTAAAATTAGTTTAACAGATAGATATTCTCCTAAGTCTGCCTGTAACGACTGACTTTTAGCCTTAAGATTTGCTTGTAAGTACATAAATTCTACTTGGAATAGCTAAAGTACAATAAGTAAAGATAGCTTGTAAATGGATCGTGGCTTCAATCCGAAGACTACAAACATCATACTACAATCTGCATAAACCAATTGTGACTCCTCGTGACCATCTCTTCCTCTGAGACAATCTCTTCATGAGTCAGCGTTACACAACATTAGTAATCAATGAGGCTGAACCATGGGAAAATTCGTATATGACTATTTATATCCAGGATGAATTTCCAGCAAAAGGAAAATCATAAAAGTGTGTTAGTAAGGTTCGCCACAGCTTCAGTGTACATCGACATGTGTAACTATTAAGCTAATGTTCTAGCTAATTAGACTACACTAATCATTAACTAAAAGGTAGCTGGTTAATGGGAATTTAGTAGAACATAATAGACGTGCACATATCTTTTTACAGTTTATGGTGGCTTTAATAGCCAAACACCTTACTAAAGACACTTTATGTTGGTTTTATCTTTAATATGAGAAAGAAAGTGAGAGAGAAGGTGTGTTAGGTAGCAGACCCCATTACAGCCGAAGTTATTCACAAGGTAAGTGGCATGACGGAGTACGAAACACTTAGTGTCTTTTGTGTCTAATATCTGTACAAATATATAGAAAACATGCTAGGAGCTGATACCCATCCCACCCCGACTCCACCTAGGTGATATATCAGATCTGTAGCAAACAAAATTTTAGTTGCAGGTGTATAGGAACTGACATGAACGCTCAGTTGAGTTTACTGCACTGTGGTTATGTCACCGTATTCACCGATTTATCTGAACTGTCAACACCACCGGTTATTGCAGCACCTCCTATTGATTTCTTGTGCTGCAAGTGTGTGTTGTGTGGATTTATGCTTTAGCTCTAATCTAGCCTGTGGGGTTTCAGTAGAAGTCGTCATCTCGCACATTGTACCACTTTCGATACAGCTTTAAATTTAGCCATTATTCATGAACATCAATGTACATGATTCTAGTCCCACGTTGCCAAGACGTTCTCTCTGGCAAACCTGTGGACGTGCTACATTTTTTTTAAAAAAAAGGGTCTGAAAGATCCAGTGAGTCCTGAGTCCGGAGTGTGAGAAAGAGAGCGCTTCCTTTATGCTTTTCCTGACGAGACACTGAAACGCGTTTGGAACAATTTGTATTGGCAGCAGATGAAATGTGAGCAAAGAAGCGCTCCGGCCGTCTGTCTCACCGCAAAATGGGTTATTCCATGCCTTCGAGGGTCTCCTTCATTCTTGAACTCGTTTGTCCTTATTATTTGTCGTCTCCCGCTGTCTCCCCAGGTGGTGTTCTAAGGGTGGGCTTCACCCCTAAGCTCAGTCTGACATGCTTCCTAGTTCCACTTTTTGTCTTTTCTTTCAGAAACATGTTCAGATGTATTTCAACCAGATTCACAGCGCTGTTGAATTCTCACTTCCGATCGGTCAGAAGGCGTTGATTACTTTTCCATAACAACAGCTCGCGCCATCACACCACCGTAACGTTGATTAATTTCCTAAAACAACGCACCCTGTTGTGTTGCATTCCTTACATACTGTACAACACCTAAAATGTTTGAATTATCTAACACTGTCCCTAGTGATGGCAAGAAAAGGTTTTGTAGTAGCTAAGTGAGGTGGCACAGATCTCTGACTCACGCAGCACTTCTGCCTCGTAGTGCTAACATTAATTAAGAACAAGGGGGAAAACGGCTCGGGTATCGTCAGGTATTCCTTATTAGACATCATGCAGCTTTATACACTCTTTCCCACACATGGCAGCAACGTCTGATTAAGCAGTGTAATTGTTTTCTCTTCTGTAAAATCTGCACGCACAAGCTGCCAACATCATGAAAGCCGAGACTGTGGACTCCTCCTTAGTAGTCTGCCAAACTCCTGAAGCTACAGGAGTCCAAGTTCTAGCAGATTCTGCGAGCACTAAAAGAATTCAGTTTCATTAGTGACATTTAACTATTCAAGTGAAAACCCCATATACATTAAAATTAGAAGGAAAGTGTCATGTATGCACTTACCAGAGCTACTTACAAGACCTGTGAGACTCTGAGTGAATGAGAGTATGTGGGTGAGTGAGTGGGCAATCGTATACCAAATCCCCAATACACCTACACACACACACACACACACTGCAATAAAAGAAAAGCCTTGAGAATAGTACATATGTACACTTATGTCAGTTCCATCTCACCTACAGATGGATTGAAGTCCAAATATAATATAGTAATATCTAGTATGGGTTGGCGATGTGACAAAAATATCATATTACGAAACTCTGCTTCACTACACGATGTATCACTTTCAACATTCAAAAAACTTTACACTGTAATATTTTACAATTATTAATCAAAACTGTGTCATTTCTATAGTAACAACTTAGATGTGTACGTTCTAAATAACTGGCGGATGTTCTACGTAACCTAAGGCTAATTTAAATGGAGTTAAAAAAATATGTTATTTAACAAAGAAAGATGTGTAATTGTTGATATAGTGAAGTTCTCTGTAAGGAGAAGTTCATTTATAAATGTTTACTTACAATGCTTTGTAATAGTTAGTTTTCCACCATGGTTAAGTCTTCAGGACAGAGGACTTTCTTGGTAACAGGGCAAGCTGTGTTTTTTTGTCTTATTAACTTGGAAAATGGCATTGACATGTCATGACCCATTATTTAAATCTATAGCTAATGTTAAATTAGATGTTCATTTTACCTTCCGTCAAGCCGTTAAAGATTTGTCCGCTGCATATCATACTGTCAAGTTTCAGTTCAGCCATTTCCCCTGGAAAGCTAGAGATTTGTAAAACTGCCCACTACTTCACAGGAACACTGGCGAACCATCTGTCAATTCCTGAGGAGTTACATGATACATGAACAGCGCTATGAGTCATAACCCATCTAGATTTTAAAAATGATACTAGAACTGCTAAGAACATCCCTTGTATTTGGGAATCCTGACGCAACAATTACTGTGAGATAAAAAGATGACTTATTTATAAGTTATAAAGCAGTAGTTTTTTTGTTTGTTTGTTTTTGACATGACCAGATTGACATTGGGGTTTTTTTTGGACATGACCTTTGTTTCTGCTTGGATTGATGCTGCAAATGTCAGGGCGCTTTCATACCTATTAGTCTGTTTTCAAAAGCCAAATCAGCGAAATTGATGTTTGGTTCATTTGCTATTGGTTTGGTTTCAGACTGGACGTAATTAAACAAACCAAAAAACAAAAAACTTTGGGGAATATAGGGCTTTCATTCACTGGCCAGAAATCCAGTGACAGAAAAAAATGGAAACAAAACATTCCCAAGTACAGCCCAGGACTCACAAAAATCACCCGAGCCTGGAGAACACTAAATAAATAATTAGATACTTAAATAAATAGTTTAAGACATTTCGTGTAGCACATCCTTTATTTTCTCTTCTTGTTCGTCCATCCAAATGTTCAGAATGCATGGCATTTCTGCAGTGCTACAGCTCTGTCCTTTGGCTCAGCTTGTGCATCGTGGCCCAGTTTAACCACTCACATCTACATTTACATTTATGGCATTTGGCAGATGCCCTTATCCAGTGACTTAGAGTTAATTTCATTTATGCAACTGACCAGTTGAGGGTTAAGGGCCTTGGTCAAGGGCCCAGCAGTGGCAGCTTGGCAGTGCTGGGATTTGAACAACTCACAACCTTCTGATCAGTAGTCCAACGTCTTAAATACTGAGCTAACACTGCCCTTACCAAAAAAAAAAAAAAAAAAAAAAAAAAAAAAAATCAGCAAAAGGTGCACGCAACCTCAAATATATGGCATGTCTGGTTCACTTCCTGCAGTGATTCCTGACTCTGATTTGATTAAGAGTCAAACAGCTTTCTCACTACAATTGAACCGCACTAGGGTTGACTTGGAACTGGACCAAAACCTCCTTGCTCAAATGCTCTCGGGTCGGTTGTTTTGGCTCACACTCGAGTGTGATTGGCATGTACTTACCTGCGCAAACAAACCGCACTGTGGAGGAAAACTCGCCAGGGTTCAATTGAAAACACTGTGAGAGCTCTCAGTGCTTTATTTAGAAGTTGGTCCTAATCCAACACCAAACTCTACCTAAAAGAAGCAGAAGCAGTGTCTAAATCCTTCTCTAACATAATTTTAGTTTCTCTCTAGTGGCATAATTGGGTGAGAAACTTGCGTTCTATCATTAGGATCCAAGTGTCATGTGGGAATTAGCAGTGAATAACAGTAGAGTGCTAAAAATGAATTCAATATATGTTATTGCACCATTAGCACTAATGGTAAATTAAAATGGTTTATGAGAAGTCTGTATATAAGGTGGTCTACCAGTCAAAGCCGTACTCTGGAAAACTTGTTTCTTGTGTGTTTATGAATTTTCTGTATCCAGCCAAATATAATTATTATCTGTGCCAAAAAAAAACAGGTGTCTTCCTACACACATCAGTTGGTCCCACTTCATACAGCAAATGGCACAGAACTCGCATTTTGCACTGAGCAAGTCTGATACAGATGCCAGGTTTAAACCCGAAAGATAATATGAAATATTTTTCTGGAGCAAGCCTCTATAATTAGTATGGGTTTAGCAGGCATATAGTAGATTTCACTTAAGAAAAATCTTTTCTTCTGGGCCAGGATGTTCTCTGGCTTTTCTCTGCACTTTTATAAAAGTAAAATCCCATGCATTAAGGAGAAAAAGTGATGGCGAATTTTTTTGCCATAAGGATTTGATTTGCAGACATGCATCGCTCCTCCATATTTTATCAAAATTAATAGCCTATTCTTGCAGTGGTTAAGGTTGGATTTTCACATATGGAAATGTCAGAACAAATCCATTGGACTAATGACATGAGCAATGTTTAAAAAAATATCACTGCTGTTCTTTTATTTCAGTACTTTAGCCAATTTCATCTCCTGACTTTCATTCTCCACAACACCGTTAATTAACAGGCTTTTAATGAGGGAAGCGTAATTTATCATCAACATTCAGCCACAAATTAAAATTAAATCAACAGAAGCTTGAGGATACATGTGATTGATGAACCCTTGTGCCTGCCATAATGCCATTCATCTAATGACATTATTTACATCCAGTATCCTGAACTCTGCCTCTTTTGTCGTACCTGTAGTGCTGATAAGTTTTATGGCAGCATTTAATCTTGTCCCTGTGGTTATTGACACAGGATTTCCGTGTGTGACGAGGACAAATTCCGGCACAATGAATTCATCGGCGAGACTCGAATCCCCCTGAAAAAGCTCAAGCCCAACCAGACCAAGAACTTCTACAACTGCCTGGAGAAACAGCTGCCTGTGAGTAATTCCTAATCACCAGACTGATCTGAGATCTCATACACGTGAAAATATTGGAAATCCTTTATTACAGTGAATCATAAGATGAAATGACTTTGGATAACAGAAAAATGAGGGGTTCACAAAGACGTTAGACGCTGCAGATGCCAAATTGATTATTGTTGCTCTTAATTGCCCGATGATGATGATGTACAAGCATCGTACGTCTGAGATATAGATGAGTAATAAGGCATTAATGATTTTAGACCGTATGTCTAAATCATAGATGGGGACTTGAGTTAGGGACTTGGACTCAAGTCATACACTGATTGACTCACAGCTCAACTAGAACTCACACTTGACTGACTTGCAATATGACTTGGACTCGCACCTGAATGACTTGCATTTTGACTTGAACTAGCACATGACTTGCAAATTTATTTGGACTCCCACTTGACTGACTTACCATGTGACCTGGACTCAAACTAGACTGACTTGCAATTTAACATGGACTCGCACTTGACTGACTTGCGATGTGATCTGGACTCGCACTTGACTGACTTGCGATGTGATCTGGACTCGCACTTGACTGACTTGCAATTTGACTTGGACTAGCACTTGACTTGCAAATTGATTTGGGCCCGCACTTGACTGACTTACAATGTCACCTGGACTCACACTTGACTGACTTGCAATTTCACTTGGATTCACACTTGCAAATTGATTTGGATTCACACTTGACTGACTTACGATGTGACTTGGACTCACACTTGACTTGTAAATTGATTTGGACTCACACTTGACTGACTTACGATTTGACTTGGACTCGCACTTGACTTGCAATTCGACTAGGACTTGCACTTGCAATTGCACTTGGCTGACTTGTGATTTGACTAGGTCTCACTATACTTGTGAATTGACTTGAAACTGCACTTGACTGACTTGAGATTTGACTTGGACTTGCACTAGACAGTCAATAAATAAACTTGTTCCGTTGTCTGTCTCCCAAAACCAGTTGTAAACTAACGCCATACTTGTTGCCCAGAGCTTTTTAGATAGTGTTGTCAAGGTTTCCTAAGAATTTGGATACCTTTGGACTGTTGTTTTTTTCCTTCTTATAAATGTCAGTTTGTAATAATACAAGACAGTTTTAGGAGCTTTGTGAAAGAACTATTCAGATATGTCTTTTAAAAGCCCACTGTTTCTCCATTGGAAAATCTGCCAAATCATCACAAACTCATGCATCAATTTCCTCCAATCTAACAAAGAAATTCAACACTCTAACAGCACTTTGTTGACATTTTTAAATGTTACAGGAGCCACAGTCAACCAGAAGAAAATGCAATCCAGTTTAATTACACGCTTTCCTACAAAGTAGATTATTCTGTTTACAGTCTTTTCATTAGAGAAAAAATCAATCGGCATATCAGTCGTACTTACACCCTGCACATCGTTTACTTGTTCTGACATGAGAGTCTTCATTTAGTAACACTCTTCCTTACTGAACTTACATTTCCACCTTAGTTCTTTTTTGAAATTCTTTGGTGGTGCATTATTTGACCATTTCCAGTATTTTACAGCAATACGTAAATTTGGCCCTTAGTCTTGGCATCATCTAGGTTCTGAATGGTGATCTCAATTGCTGAAAAATGGTGGCTGTGGATGTATAAATTTACAATATCTGGATTTTTTTTAAATCCTGCTTCAAAAAATGAGCAAATTCAGAGTTTGGTTGCAAAATAGTTTCAAGTTTTACAAGACAAATTAAAACACACCCAGTAATGTTGGTTAGTTTGGATGGCAAGTGTGTTAGCCATTTAGGCCAATAGTTTCTAACTAAGAAAAACTAGCTAAGAAACATGAGACTCAGACTTTAACTTTACATGCTCTGGATCAAGTCTCTGCAGCACTTTTATTCTCTCTGGTTCAACAGAGCAACAGAGAGTGTGTTCAATTTCGCCCTGCCGTACACGCATGAGAGTCGCCTTAAGAGACATTTTAGTGTGTGAAAAATATAACTTCTGTCACAATAAATTCATTGCCCAAGACCTTCAACCTTGAAGAAGCTCAAAACCAAAGAGGACTTTCACCAATTAAAATGGGTTTTCTTTAAGCTCTAGTGCAGCTGTCTGAAGATTAGCCTGAACTATGCTACTTTTTACTTGTTAATGAAAAACACCTCTGGCCTCAGACCTTCCTGAGTCGAGGCATAGAGTAGTGCCAGGATTACGTGAACAGGTTCAAGTGCAGTAGCCACGGCTGCCTGAAAGGATGAGGTATGAATTTCCTTCTCAGCAAACACATTATCTGGATTAGCAAACTGTTCCCTGCATTCCCCTTATTAAAGACTTTATCTTTCTTCATCAGATTGGTAAATGAACCCAACCCACAGTCAGTAACTGCTTTAGATTTTAGAGTTTTTTTCCCTGTAAATTTTCTAATAAAATTCAGGGCATCTATTTTGAAGAATTACTCCACTAAACCATTATGAACTTTATGCAGTATGGGTAGTATTTATGTAATATAGTAATGAAGTCTACCAGTGGTTTATGAGTCTGGCTGTTTTTTTTGTTTTGTTTGTTTGTTTGTCCTTATGGAGGCATTATATGGAATGTTCTTTCTAATATTAAAGCAATGACAAAACAAATATGGATGCACGTTTTGCATTGAAATCGGCTGTTTAGCACTCGGTGGCTTCTAGACTTTACAATAACGTCTTGCATATACTGGAAAACAAAGTTAACAGAAAATGCTTTCGTCCGAATTGATTCCCCAAGTCACATATTTTAATATTTTCATTTCAAGGAGTTTAAGCCATGAGAAGCCAAGTCTCTTTAGAAAGCCTACGAGAGGTCAGAGGTTCTAAAGCTCTTGATTACCTGGCTCAGAAAGCTGAAATTGAATGAAATTGTGTACTGGCACAGATCTCTGGAAGACTAATACATATTTTTTCATTATAGTTTCTGCAAACCCGTTGGTTTGGATTATAAAGGGAATGGGAGTGCAATGAACTGAGGTAGTAGTATTCCCTTTTCAAGTGCATACTACATACTCAGTAGTATGCATAAACAGTAATGACACAATTTGGTGTATCGATATATAGTAGTATGGTTTGGCCCCGGTTATGAGACTCATCCTCTCCTCAGTGTTACAGAATCGTTATAAGAATAAAACTCTTATTGGGCATTATGGCTGAATATTTACAGAGCAGCAAGCGAATAAGCAAAACCTCTCACATTTAACACAAGCTTACTTAGCTAGCTAAAAAAAACACAGTGGCTAACATTATTAGATTCCTACTATCAGCTGCGTTTCTTTGTTGATGTGTGATGACGTATGATATATCTACGATGGCGTACGATGACTTGAGTCCAAAAACTGCCACTAGATTGGACCCCGACTCACAGCTGCCCAGGAAAATCATGAGACTTGGGAATTTTTTTTTTGGCCCTGAGCTCTGTAATAACCCATTCTCAGTTCAGATTTACGTGGTCAGCAGCCATGCGTTTTTTTTTTTTCCCAGAAACTTTCATTTCCTCACGCATTTGTCACAGTCATTTAATGTAACAAATCAGTGCACTGGTCAGCAAAAAAGAGAAAGTGCAGAGGAAAGCAAGTCGATACACTCCATCACGGCCGGTCATGTCTGATGGCAAATTATCCAAGGCTCCATGAGCAAAGCCATAGTGTCAGATCCGAGACCAGTTTGGCTAGGCAGCGATAATGAAACATGCTGAAGGGATGCCCTCAATCAAACATGCTGATGGGATGCCCTCAATGTGTAAATTTAACATGACATCACTTAGCAATCACCCAAGCATGGTTGGTTTGATAGTCACAATCTCTTCAACAAGTGTGAAAAACAGGGTTCATGCCAAGACGTGGTGTCTATTGCAGTTAATCTGTTGGGAGACCAGTAACTCATCCTATCACAAAGCTCTGTCTTTGATTATTTTCCGATAACAACACACCCAGTTGTGTTTTATTCTTTGCTAACTGTATATAGTCTGAGCTTTAATTAGTCATCTATCATTGTATTATTATAATGGAAAGACACTCAGTCACCAGGTTATTAGGTACACACATATTTTATAACTGCATTCATTGGCCACTATTGGGGTTACTTACTATATAGGCCACTTTGTAGATTTCTTACCTGTGTGCAAAGCAACACCAACCATTTTCAAGTTAGGCCAAATCCCAAATGGCTTCCCATTCACTATGAATGCACACTACACAGGGTGTAACATTATGGTATTATAGAGGAAAAATATATGGCCACTAAAATGCCTTTTACAATTCAGCCACACACACAAAAATAAAACTTAAAGGTAACAGTTTTTACTAAATATTCTCAATACTAAGATTAAAGTATTGGCACCCTTGCCTTCATTCTTAAGTGCTCACTGTTATACAGTTTCTGACTATAACATATGTTCCCGCTCAAGCAATGGAAAGGCATCACCACAGAACCACTGCTAGGTACTGACTAGCATGGAATTCATATGGTAGCATGTGTGGTGTTGGTACGAGTGTATCAGGTAGAGCAGCAAAGTGGGATTTTTGAACCAACCAAACAACACCCAATAAGATGGCGGATATGCAGAGTGCCTTTTCGACACAAATTGAGCTGTGATTTTCATTCCATGGGATCCTATACTGTGAACTCATCCTTAATGTCTTGCAATCAAGGACAATGATGTCATGGTGATGAGTTCTCTGTACATTTCAGTAAAGATATTTCCCCTGCATAGCCTACTACAAGCATGTTGCACTCTTGACATACTACTAATAAGCACATGCTTCATTGCTTCATTGCTTTAATGATCTAATGAGCCGCCAGCTTGCCAGCACTACCACATTTTTTTATTCGAGAGACTCACTTTGGCACCCGGCGTTTCTGTTTGAAAACCTGTTATCTACAACAAAATATCTCACTGAAAGCCAAAAGGCCATTGTCTTGCCTGTTTTCCTGCATTAATATGCTAATACGCCCTTATTATTTGAAAGGATCAACTATTCAAATTAGAGCACTAAATCTAACAGCTAGGAGATGATTAAAGACGATACGGAGGCTGCTGCAAACACCCACTTTCGAAAACCTTCTTTTAATTAGTGCATTACGATGATTTGAGATCACAATTCTGACTCCGTCACTCAGCCCAGCTGTCTGTGGTTATGATGAATCTCCATTCAGACAAAAGTTTAACCTGCTAATAAACTTTAAATCTCCTCTTAGAGCCAATTCTGGCTTCTGGAGCAGCTACCAGCTGGCTGCCAGCATGAGCTGTTTGTTTAGAGGGGGAGTGTGTGTATGTGTGTGTGTGTGTGTGTGTGAATGGGTGTGTGTACGTGCTCCGGAGGGGACGGAAATGAGACAGCGCTGCTGTGGGCGACGAGCAGAGACGCCTCCTCCACAGCTAATTAACTTCATGCTTGATGGACTGAGGTGGCCTAGAGTTCATGAAGAAACCGGAAAAAAAAAACCCACTCTGAACTCTGTCAGCCTCAAATCAGCCAGGAGGCACAAAAAAAAAAAAAAAAAAAAAAAACCACATCTAGGCGGCAAGATGATATTGTAGCGATGATTATGAATCAGACAAAACTAATCACTGGGAAATGGGAAACGTTCATACTGGGATTTTGCACCATACTGTGTGTTCTGCTTGCATAAATATATGAAAAGCAATTACTCTGTTCGTTTCATTTCATTCTACTTTAACCTTCATTTTTCTTTTCCACACAAAACTACAGATACTGCGACGTCTGTTTGGCAGATTCCACTGAGCCCACGGTTCGCAAAGACGCAAAGCGCCATCGTGATCTAAGCTCTCACTCTCGTACGCTCTCTTTTCAGATCGATAAGACGGACGATAAGTCTCTGGAGGAGCGCGGGCGCATCATGATCTCGCTGAAGTACAGCTCGCAGAAGTGTGGCCTGGTGGTGGGCATCATCCGCTGCGCTCACCTCGCTGCCATGGACGCAAACGGCTTCTCCGACCCTTACGTTAAGACGTGAGTTTCTCTCGCTTTCTACTGCCTCTGTGTTTACAGAAACCACTCCCGTCTCACCTCCTCTGCTCAATGTTAGTCCTGTAATGAGCTTTGCTAGCTGTATAAGGAAGTAAGGAATCACCGATTAGCTAACAGGTCTCCGCTTTCCATTTACAGCAAGCTTAGGTATTGACACTGACATCAAAATGGGTGAAATTTAAACCTTTGCCAGGGAATCGTCCCCTGTAAGCACATTTCGTTACATCCAGGAGCACAAAGCACGCGTTTCAGAGCTAGTCTATATCTGCAGGGCCACAGTACCGAGTTGTAGAAATAGATCACTTGCAATGAAAGAAGGTAATCAATAAGTAGCAGTACTCTAAGGTGGGCATGTCTGAAAGAAATTGCCAAGATTTTCTCTTACCAAAATTTACATTCAGTCCTAAATTGCTGAGTTCACAGCTCTGGGTTGAGGGTGATAAAGCAGAAATTCGTGCTCTGCAAAGAACGAAGCCGTACAGAGAACGATACATTTGGGATTTCTCCTCCTTCTTTTGAATAATGTGTGATAGAGGTTATTATATTCTGAGGATTAAGAAAAGCTGAGCACACTAACAAACTTGCTTATCTGTCATGATTAAACAGATTAGGGATTTAAAAAGCTTGGTGTGTGTGTGTGTGTGTGTGTGTGTGTGTGTGTGTGTGTAAGGACGATTGACACAAGGTTCAGCAACCTCATACAGTCATATCTTATCACACTCCAAGCCATTTGATGGTCACAGATGCATTAATTGTCATTGATTCATTTAGAATAATTATCTCGGCATCTACATGGAGAACGGTTTAGGCTTCGAAATATCCTCACGTTCAATCTGCTTATAAAACATCTCCGGATTAGTGCATTTTCTGTGTACTGGAACGTCCTAACATCAATCAGTTAGCAAGGGATTACGCTGTAGCATCACACAGCTTAGCATGTTATTCCATTTCAGAATGCTTTTAAACGTGTTGAATCTATTCGTGTCTCGGCGAGAGCTTACTGAGAACCAGCAGTAAATTATACCGGTAATGCTAGAGCAGCGTACGCACCGCTTTTACAATTACCCCTGCGTCCTCGCCTGTATTTCATTCATTCTGTCCATCCTCTTAATGCTTTTGTTTGTACTGGTTATTTAGGCTTACTCAGACCTCAACCACCTTTTTTTTTTTTTTTTTTTCTTCTGCCCAGGCGGACGGTGTTGAGATGTAGTCGAGAAAGTCCGATCGGAAAACAGCGAGCAGTTTGTTTGGTCACGACGAGAACTGAGTCATGAGCTTCTCCACCAAATAAAATTCTCTGCCTTGAGAGATACGAAATATGGCCATCAGAAACAGTTAGTCATAGTCAGCCATTGAGGAAGAGATAGATGAGATCCCTCTTCTGTAGCAGATTGGCTTATTGAGGCTTTAGGAGCTGTGCTGGTCTCAGTATGCAAAAAGTGTAGCTGAGGATAAGAGGCTTCTGAGAGAGAGAGAGAGAGAGAAAGAGAGAGAGAGAGAGAGAGCTCCCAGGGGTTTGAGAAGAACTGGGGTGCACTTGCTAAATAATCCAATTTACCCCTCTCTCTTTCTCTCTCTCTCACACACACACACACACACGCACACGCACACACGCAACAGCTTCTAAGCAAAGCAGCAGCAGGAAGCCGTTACAGTCAAGTGCAAGTTACCCGTTATTACATGAGGCGTATGAGCAGTCATTTCATTTACAATTATTCACTTGACTATTCGATAAATAAATCAATCAAAATGGCGAGACGGATGGACTCATGAACACAAACACACACATTTGTCGTGCTATCCTTGTGAGGACCTTCCACTGACATAATTGTTAATGCAGCTAATTAATGCTATGCTACACATAAATCTAACCCTAACCCTAGCCTCAGTAACCAAAAGGAAACATTTTGGCTCTTTTATTTGTTTATTTATTTTTAAAAATGAAAGATGCACTTTTTCTTCTGGGGACCAGGCAGCTATCACCCCAAGGTCAAATCTGTCAGATATTCCTGTTCTCACGTGGACGTGTTTTTCCCTGAACAGCCAAACTTCAGACTCTCAGAGCTTTTTATGAATACGAAGCTCTTCACAAATAAAATACAACAAATACATAGCGAAATAATAATTCCAACATATTTTCATGTAGTATGTTCTGAAATAAAGTCTGAGTAGAGCTGACCAATCAGGACTCAGGAGGCAAGTCACTGTTGTCTCAGCATTCATGTCACAAGTTCTTCCCAAAAACATGCACTAAGATGTTGTCCACAGGAGGTTAGAGTTAGAGCCCAGACCTGGATTGCACTGTTATTAAGCAGCGCAGGCGGTGAGTAAAGACGCAGGGAGCTGAGGGAGTGTGCATCTGTGGCGAGGAATTCATTTCAGGGTAGGGTGAGGAACTATACCAAATAAAATCAGCAATAAAATAAAATTAAACTCTCAATACTCAAAACCTGCAATGCTTGTCTTCAAGACTTCTCACTTAGGTGCTCCTGTTGCCTGTTTTGCACTGGAGAGATCGTGAACTGGTTATGTTGTTGTCTGGTCATCGCCAGAGTAAGAAAAAACATGACCAAATCTCACTCACGTTGTCTCTCCCACAAGCTAAGGGCTTGAAATCCGTGCACCACCATGCGCGCTATGTCGTCCATTCGAATCAAATTAGCACACGCAATTAGATTCACCTATAGACAGGATACAATGTCAGATTAGTGCTGGCTATTTTAGCCTTTTATAGTATCAAACATTATAGAATTAACTGTTTACCATGTTTTATGCAAGTCTAATCTATATTGAGTCTATTGTATCTGATTGTAGGGGGTAATCAGTACTTCGGGGGTTTCCTCCAGGTACTCTGGTTTCCTCCCCAAGTCCAAAGACGGCGTTGTCGGCTGATTGGCATCACTAAACTGTCCGTAGTGTGTGACTGTGTGTGTGTGATTGTGCCCTGTGATAGGTTGGCACCCCGTCCTGGGTGTCCCCTGCCTTGTACCCCGAGTCCCCTGGGATAGGCTCAAGGCTCCCTTCGACCCTGTGTAGGATAAGCGGTACAGAAAATGGATGGATGGATGTATCTGATTGTCACGTTCCATTATACGGCCTTCCAAAACTACTTCCCTTCCAAGCCGTTCAATACTCAGCACTTTGTTGGGAAACAGGACGTCTTAACAACACACAAACACTGAGGCGTGATTTCAACGGTGCTGATCGTGACCTTCCTGTGGGGGACTTCTTTAATCAGTATCCAGGGCTTGAGTTTCTCTGCGTGTTGGCCTTTGGAGCAGCGGTATTTATCAGAGGGTCAGAGCAAGCTTAACCTGTCATGTCAGGCTCATTTGCAGCAAAGCATTCAGGGAGTTTCTTCTTATCTTTGCTTTGCAGAATCAAATTAAACATGCACTGGTATATCCTTTCTGTTTGACTTACTGCTGTTTTTTCAGCCTTGTTTTGTCGCCAGGTTGTTTTGTTTCATGCTTTATGGTGGAATGGAAAAAAAAAGTATGATGTAGCAGTGCCCTCTGCTGGAAATCAGTTTTTACGTCGCTTCCACGCATTTGTCAGATTCCGGTTGGTGAATTGAGTATTTCAGTATTATATTATACGGTCATACCTAAAATTATGTATATATCTTTATGTATTTCAGATACCTGAAGCCGGATGAGAACAAAAAGTCAAAGCACAAGACTGCTGTCAAGAAGAAGACCCTTAATCCAGAGTTTAATGAGGTAGGCTTCGATCTACTGGTTTTTCACTCTTCACTTCCCTAAGAAACATTTCATACCTACTGAAATTGAGTTTTACTTCCACAGCCATTATATTACCTAGTGAGTTTTGTTTAAGCAGACATTCCCCTGTGGATTGATGTTTGTTTTGTTTGTTTCTTGTTGTAAGATCCACGGCCTAGTCGTAACCTCCTGGCAGAGGCACCCATGTTTAGATATTCATGCAATTCTGAATCTTTTTTGGTCATCTATTTCACTTCGAAGGCTTTCATCCTCACTGTAGAGCAGGCGACTGGATGCTCATATTCCCAACACTGATTGTGTTTAATAGTATTTATAACCGTATCTATTAATTAACTTGTGCCGGTCGGCAACCATCTTTGTCTTTTGCATTAATTTTGCACAGATTTGAAAAGTTGTTATATTTCACTCTTGTGATTCTCACTGTTATCTACCACAGTTATGTACGTAACTAGCCATTTTTTTTATGTATCACAGTTTGTTTGCATTTAGTTCGCATCTCTGTTTATTCTCTTGATTGTAATTATTCTGGCGTTTACTGTATTGCTACTTCTTTCAAGCTTTTGCCACGATCATATTTTTCACCTGCTGGATTCCTGTGTTAGAAGCATATGTGCTATTACAGTTGTTTCATCTGTCTCCTTGTTTATGTAGGAGTTCTTCTATGAGATTAAGTATACAGAACTGAGCAAGAAAACCCTTGAGGTGACAGTGTGGGACTACGATATTGGCAAATCCAATGATTTTATAGGTAAGTAAGTTTGTGGTATGTGTTGTGTCTTGTCTTGTGGCTCTTACTTTCATAAGATGTTCCATGTATCCTGTGGCTTTTCATGTTCAGTGAACCAAATCGGAGTGTCGATGCTTTTTTTTCCCACCCAGGTGGAGTGTCTCTAGGCATCAATGCCAACGGCGAGCGTCTGAAACACTGGTTCGACTGTCTCAAAAACAAGGACAAGAAAATCGAGCGTTGGCACACACTCACTAACGAACTCCCTGGGTCAGGCTTCAATGACTGATGACTGACACGCCAGCACGTGTTCCCCTTCCTGCGAGAACGTAACGCTTGGCCTTTAATCGTCACCTCCAACACTACAGTCCAGAGATGGGTACCAAAGTGACCTCTTTTCCCGTAATCCCCAAATCTGTCCCTGTATGTACTTCCCCTGGTGTTGACCTTACTGTTCGATGTGGCTTTTGAGCTTCTTGGGCCAGCTTGTGTTGCTCTGAAGAGGTGTTTTCCCTCACAAATAGCAGGGGATCGTGTACAAACGTATAAATACTGTTCAACTTGCTGTTCTCTCTGCTCTTTCGATTCATTCTGATGTTTAGTATGTGTTCAAGAATGTTGTTTACACGAGCTGTCGGTGGATGTTCAAGATCACTTCAGTTAGACCTTGAAAGATTTTGGACAGAGTTGATCAAGAAACTGTCGATTGTTTACATCTAGAATCCAGTTCATTTAAAAAAAAAAAAAAAAAAAAAAAAGATGCTACATATGCTACAATATGATAGTGAAAAAAAGACAGTTTGATGGATTTTGGATGTTCTATTTTTATTTCATTTTATCCTAGCAAAGTCTTGGTGTTTTTTTTTTTTTTAAATTCACGTAAGAACCCAGTGTCAGTGCGGATTGATGAATGTGTTTTATTTAGCCACACCATTGAGAATGTGATGCTGAAAAAGCGATGGACCAACGTCTACCCTGTTTACATATACAAACATTTGAAATGCCTCCAAGCAGAAATTCTACTCCAGGTAAGCGATTGTAGTTTTTGGACCATCCTCGAATCATTCTGGTAATGTACAGTAACGTAGGTGTAGATGTTATCGAGCCCTGTCCGCATTCGTATGGTGCTACGAATCATTTCTTTAGACTGTTAGTTCAGATAGTAAATGATTCCTAGAACCACGCTGAATGTGAGGGTTTAAAAAAAAATGTATGATTATGTATGTATATTTTTTTAAAATATCATTTCTTCATCCACTAAAGAGATCTTCTGGCACAATATAAAAACATATTTAGCATGCATTCAGTGGTTTTCTTAGTTGTTATTACTGGACTTTTAATACCTATTTATTTTCCAGCTAGTATTTATATATTTTTTTGTGTAGTACACTTTAAATTGATGTGAACGTCCACTTTCGAGTAGTTTTAGAGCTCTAGGAATGTCGATATCTTCATATGCCCAGGCATGTGTATCTGAGGTCTTAGTACGTCGACCTTGCTCAGTAAGCACTCGGTGCAACAGCCAGACTTGTGACATCTTTTGTAATCTGTTGCCTTTGTACTCAAAGCTCTATGGCGTAAAAAAAAAAAAATAAAAAATGCATGCAATGTTCTTAAACGGTCATTAAAACTGACTTTGCTTAACGCCCTTTGATGGACTTTGCTTAATGTTTGATACTCTTCTCCTGTAAAAGAGAAACCGTCGACGCTAAAAGATCATGGAATGTCCGTCTTTTCTTCTTGGACGTTTTTTGTACCCTTGAACGCTGTCTCATTGCCTGTCCGGCTGCTCTATCTTCCGGAAAAACATGATCGCATGTAACAGGAAAAAAAAAAATCTTGTCTTGTTCTGTTTCCTTGTTCTTTTTTTTTTTTCCAATCTCAGGCGATTGTTTGCATTTCTAGTGGTTCTCTGATGAAATTTCTATGTTCCTACTCCTCTTTCACCATCACCTCTTGCACCGAATGGCAGAATTATCGTGCCTTTTCTTTTCTAACAGTGTAGTTTTTCTTTTTGCACCGCTCACTTTACAAGGATTCCTAGACGGATATTAGCTTTTAATATGGAAACTATATGATAACATCTGGCATATTTCTATTCCTGTCCGTGTCAGAATATTGTATCAGTGGGAATATTATCACTCAATGAGACGTGTGTGTGTGTGTGTCCTTACACTGTGTGTGGCTGGGGTGCTGGGTTCAAGTGGAAGACGTTTAAAGTGTGAAACTACACATTCTGGTTTCTACTTTTTTTTTTTCTTTTTTTTTTAAATAACGCCGCAAATTAAACTAAAGATAAACTAGAGTTAGTACTATTTATAGAAATAGTAACCACACAACATATCATAAACTCCAACACTTCCTAGTCTTCTTAATAAATGACACACAAATTAATTATTTAATAAAACATCTGATATCATTTTTAACACTTTAACTATTACACGCTTTACTTAAGTTAGAATTTGAATCTACACTTAAAAATCCAATTAAAAAATAAAACACCAGAAACCAGAATGTGTCATTTCCTTTATGTCTGTTTAAAAAAAAAAAAATGTTCAAGTATTATACCTTGCGTGTTTTTTACTCTGGCGAAGGATGTGCTATTTATATATGTTCTGATTTGGAAAACCATGTCTAATAAAGTAGAGAACCAACCTATAACCCTTGTGTGCGTTCAGAAAGTTCTGGGTTACTGGGAGTGTCATTTTCACAGCCGTGACTCAGAAATCTCCACCGTGATGGTGTTGTAGATGTCTCTAAAACTTTAAACATTAAAAACCAACGAGGCATGGACCAAAACTTGAGCATGTCTGGCTGACAGGAGCACATGAAATATTACACTGTGTGTTTTAAGTATCCTTAGTGACTTTTTTAATCGTATTTACAGAAGAACAGTAACTAAACACATGTAAGGGAGTCGTGCCATCACCATCACCATCACCGCCTTAAACACCAAAATCTCCCGAGTCTCCCAGGAAAGCAAGACTGAAGACACATAAAACCACATTGCAATATATACGCAATGTTTAGACTGATGTACTGTATTATATTAGTATATTCATTTCATTATTTTTGCACCCACATCGTCTTATTTGCGGTTAACAAACGTTTTAAAGAGGCTGTAAGAAAAACACACTGAATGAAATGAAGCGAGGCTGTGGGCTAACTCTGACGAGCCCAGCGCTGTAGATTCACGCAGCCAATCAGTGACAGTCGTGTCATGTGATTACACGGAGTGACACGCCCTCCTAGTTTCACTCTCCATAAAGGATCATATCCTTCAGCCTGGTTTGCTGACGTTTCCCTCATGCGTCAGCACAGACAGAGTCGAGGGTGTTATGACCCAGAACAAGTGGATTATTAATTATTATCTATCATCATTTTTTTCACTAGGAGAAACGTGAAACGGTTAATAGACTGAGCACACGTTGTCTAATCAACTTTATGTACTGGTCAACCTTAATAGTTGAATTGTCAAGCTATTGATAGATCATCACCAGCTGCTACTGTATATTATATTACACATATTAAGGTGTAAGGAACGTTTCAAAATCAATGACGTTTCTTTACATTTATTATTAGGCTGTCGATTAGCTGTTACTATAGTAACAACAATATATCAAACAAGCGCTTTAATTATACATATATACCTGTGATTTGAATTATAGCTGGAACCACTGTCCGAGCTGCTGTTACAGAAAATGAATCAACACCTTCTGACCAATCAGATCTATGAATTCAGCAGGTATCCTCAGGTCACGCTCCCCTGCTGCCACATACCGAGTGGTCCTACCTCGTGAGTCTGTAGCTGAGATGTCTGCTTCCTGTCAATCAAGAATCAGCGTGTTTAAGAACATGCTGGGGGGAAAAAAATGCTTCAAATCTTCAAGCAGCTGAGTTCATTACTTCCTCGAGGTGTGCCTTCAGACATTCTGTGTCTCACTGCGAAGCAATAACATTCATCACCAAAGCTGAAATGGCAAGCTGGCACGCTCTTTTCCCCTGATAAATAGACATTAGACAATGAGGGTCTGGTTAGGAGGACACTGGCCATCAATCAGCAACGTGGGAAAAGTGGAACAGGGGGATGAAAATGTAAAGTCGAGGGGAACAGTAGAATATTTATCTCACATCCATTACATTACATGAGTACTTGTATACAGCATGCACTTCCTCTTTCTCAACCACAGCTACATAACAGATTTTAACTCGCAATTAATGTGGTTAGATTTGGAAAAATAAAAAAATAATGAATACTCAGTGTTGTTCATTCTTTGAGAAACCTACTGTAAATAGTTAAACAGCGCTTTTATGTGCACTTTTTACAGTATGCTAAAAATGACTGTAGTTAGTTATACAGTCATTTTAACTATAGCATGAAATACAGCAGCTAATTCCTATCAATAAACAACCAACCTATTTAACAATATGGCCTCCACCACTAACTGCTCCTCATCAAAATTTATATACAAATCTCATGGATCGCAAATTAATACAATTTATTAATACATGAATCTCAGATTTCTGACTGTAGAGATTCCCAGAAACTTTGCAATAAAGATCAGCAACACATCACTTTACAGAAGATATAGTTTATTGTTATTAATAACTACACAGATTAAATGACTTAATGTTATAAATAAATATTCGTAAGCAAAGCAATATGGCATTCTGCACTTCATAGATCTTACTTTACATGCTAATACACTTTCCCCAGTGCCTTAACCCCAAAAGAGCAGCAGTGGTGAGGATATATCCAGTTCAGAGAACATGGCTTCTTGTGAAAGACCTCTTTACCTGTTTCCATACAAGGTCACACTTAGATCAGGTTTAGGAATAGGAACCTGCGAGACACACTAAAGAACACAATCTTACCTTAATTAAGCAACTCGCTCACCCATCATATGTACATTTTCTCACACCAAGCCCCTTCTGGCATTTCTAAAGTCAGCATGTTAACAAAGATATTAGTATTTAGCCTTAAATGACAAACTTGTACAGAACTTGTACAGAAATGTACTCACACTTTAAAGTGGACCTCAGAAATGGGGATTGTTTAAAAGATACCATCCAGGATTTGAAAATCTTTTTGCTCAGTGGACATTAATTATTAAAGTAAATGATGAATTAAAAAGATGGTTGAATGTGAACAATGTTCTTCACACAGATACAGAGTTGATCTACTTTTGGAGGATCCGTGTCACGCTTCTGGACGTACTCTATAAGGTCTCTGTAGAGTCCCGTCATTGCGCTCCAGATCATCTACTAAAGGAGAACAAATCATTAGACACCATTCCAGCAGCAGTGAAAGCAAAAAACATCGCTGTCCTGCTGTTAGCCTGCTCTGAGCCACGGCTGCAAGAAACTTTCCCACTCGTCTTCAACTGTTTAATTAAGAATGCGGAGTATCCAATGGTTTTCTTTATAATAAGCTACAGGATTTTAAAGATGCTGATCTGGCATTAAAGAAGATGAGCATTTGACCTTCTACTCCTGGCTACACTGGCTATATCATGAACTGTATGTAAACAAGAGCATACATTATTAATCATTTAGATTTCATATAATACTTCGATGAAGTAAGAATTACATTTGATACATTAAACCACTACTTCTGTTGAAGTATCTGATGACATTATCCAAGGCGCAGAAACATTTTAGCAGCAACAAGGGCCAGCAACAATAATGACATCTCCATCCACCTAGGAGAACAGCAGAGTATTCATCATTAGTGTCATAAAGCAGCAGCATGAATTACACTTACACAACGAATAAAGAAGAAGACTGTAAATATATTGGTCATTATCTTCGAGAAATTCCAGAACGATCCGGACGCCCTGGAACATGATGACGAAGATGGGACCAAACGCCATGGAGCCAGTGTGGTACCTTCAGAAAGCAAAGGCAGACACGGTGAAGCCAGAACAGCAGAGAATATGCTTTCGGATTTGATCAAGTTCAGTGTAATGAGAGTTTTGTTGTTTCGTTGACCAGAAAGGAATGTCTGGAAGAACGCTTGAGAGACTGTAGATCAGCCAATACAACAATTACGCAAAGACCAGCAGCAGGAGCCGAAGGTTTTTGCGAGTGTGATGATTTAATGAAGACACCAGAGACACTCCAGCGGGTTATAAATCTGCAGCTATGGCACATCTCTGGAAAAACCCTTCATCATCATCATATTTAATGAAGACACAGTGTGCAGGACACATGGGGTAGTCTGATGCCTTGAAAGTCTGAACAGAAAAAGAGGAGCAACAACAGGAGGAGAGGAGAGGACAGGGTGTACAATTTGAGAGAGAAAGCCAATATTTCTTTTCTTATATACATGGTCTATTTGTCTCCTTCACCTGAAGGAAGTCTGACAACTTGGATTGAAGACTGAGGTCTCCGAGTGTGTGCTGTCAGTTCACGTTTTTCTGGGAACTCTAGTAAATGCCTGAGACTGAGAGAGCAGACACTTTATTCACTCAGTTGTTGATTGTCTCACCTGCAGGATTCGCAAGCGTGTGAGTAAAATCAGCATGATGGAATCAGCGGTGAAGAAAATCAGAAACGTTCCCACTAACAGAGCACCGGTGGTGAGAAGCATGCAGCAATCACATCCGCCATGACGGCCAGCACAATCACCAGACCTCTGAGAGAAAAGGAGGAATTTAGCTCCTCTAGTTACAGTTATAGCTAAATTAGTGATGGTTTGGAAACACACATAACTCAAGCTTGAATTTTTGGAGTTTTAAAAATGAAAAGGATTGTAGAAAAAAACTGCATTTAGATGCAAAAATTTGCAAAACACTTGACTAGAGCAGCATCAGCACCGGCCTGCAGAGATCAGCAATATAAATTATAATCAAACTGTACTAATTCTACACATTTCCCTTCTCTCGTTATTTACCTTCCTGTACCAGAAAAGCAAAACCCTTCCCACCCTACTCTCATCACTGGATGATGTGTAATTAAATCCCTAAACTTTACGCCTCATCTCTTGAGCTTCATTCAGATCTGGTATTAACATTCTTCTCAGATAATCAGTCACATGTGTTCAATGTTCAATGCCTGAACAGGATCAAATGTGCAAACATGGATATGTCTCAATGGAAATAAAAAAAAAATTTTTAGTCATTTTTATTTAAAGAATAATAAATCAAATAAAAATAAACACAATCATCCAAATAACAGTTTGAGTAGGAAAATATATATGGATAAAATATGAATAAAATAATAAATTATATATATAACTTATTATTTTATTAATATTTTATTAATTTTGTTTTGTTTCGTTTTTCAAATTAATGTGCTCTTTCTTCATAAACTAGCTTGATTGAAACTGTCGTAAAACCCTGTCGTAAAGTTTTCTAGCGACCTATTTTACCGCCTATTTGTCCGATAAATCCCGCCCCCTTTGCTACATTAGTTGTCAGCTCGTGTTCAATAAGTGCTCTCCTATTGGATACTGTCAGTGTCTTGTTTAGGAGTATGACCTACTAGCCAATCACGAAGCAAGAGCCTAATACAGGGGGCGGAGTTTCTCTGGAAGTGGGTGGGAGATAGTGCCGGTGTATAATATACTCTTTAGGCTGAAGCTCTTCCGGTCTCTTTCTTTCGGCTGGCTGTGATCTGTGCCTGACTGCCATGGACATGGCGCCTTTAAGTGGGTAAATATCTATGTTTTAGCGTTTAACTCACTATATTCTGAGGCTGTAAGCTCTGTTTAGATAACATGTCTCATGTAGGAGCAGTTTTAACGACATATTTAAGGCACTACTATGATATTTTTGTATATAAACCTGCGCCACGTGCTGATGCTAAACAGCTTGGAGTATAAATTAATTAGGTCGGAATGAACTTTGCAGGAACTCTTTAAATCTTGGTATCATCATATCTTGTGTTGTTTTTTTCTATTCATGAGCACTATGGCGCGTTTCTCAAACATCTGATATGATTTGGAGTTGATTAGCTAAGCTAGTCAGGCAGCGCCATGTTGCACGTGCACGTTCATGTTCGTGCGCATGCGCTGTAGCTCTTTTTCCTCTCCTGTATAAAAGCCATGTTAAATCATCCATAAACTGGAATTTCTCCTGTGTCATGGATCAGTTCCACAGGTTGCATGGCTACATAATGTCCAGGTTTGCTTTCATCTCTGCACCACTGATTGCTGAGGTGACAATGAGGCCTGGGATATCTCTACCATCATCCTGCTCTTCTCTGATCATTGAAACATCATCAAATGTGTATATATTTACACCCCCCCCCCTCCTCTCTCTCTCTCTCTCTCTCTCTCTCTCTCTCTCTCTGTCTCTCCAGGATGCCTGGATGTGCATGCTTTCCTGGATCACTGGAGCTTCAAAATGGCAAGTAATTCATTTCTCCTACTAGATTTATCGACATGCACAGTCCTAGTCACGGCCTAGTGATGGTGGGCTTAGGAACTAGTACAGTGCAAAGAGTACAACTCTGTTCTCTTGCAACTCACTGCTGTGCTCAAATGATAGCAGTGCTACTTACGGGAATGGACATCTTGCTTATTAAACCCTGGATTAATTCAAACCTGTACTGACCTTTTTGTTTTGTTTCTTCAGGTTTTGGATAGAGGCTGAACTTGAGGTAAAACTCACTTTTTATATGTATGTATATATATGTTTTTTTTAAGATTTTCTTGTCATGATGATTGGCTTTTTAATGTTCAACTGCTCTTATGCCCATGAAAGAAATTAGCCTCTCTGAACACCTCGTTCCTTTTTTTTTTTTTTTTCTTTTCTTTTTCCATAAAGGAAGCTTTAACAGATGTTTAGAAACTGCTTGCTTATCGCAGTATTGTTTTCTAGATCCGTCTACGTGACGCAGGCCTGCCACCTTCAGGAAGACGTTCATGCTGATCTTCCGCCGGTAACTAAGCTGTAGTTTTTCTCCTCCTCTTCCCCTCCCCCATGTATTCCTGAGGTCTATCCCGACTGGCCCCTCACAGTAGAGCCGTGTCGTTGGAAATGCCTCAAAGATGAACGCTGTAGTATAGCTTTACCCATAGTGTTACTGCCATTAACTCTGTGGGCAAACGCTGCAGGACAAACGTTTACACTGTGCACTTGTAACATGAGGATGAATGCAATGGGAATCCATTTTATATCTGCATTAATATTTTCTTGTCCCTTATATTTGGCTTTCACAGGTTATAGACCATTTCAATTAATATTAATCAGTGCATTATGTATTTAAAGCTGTAGGCTTTGAATCACTAACAGCTTTTTCACTCTATATGAACATTACATAAGGTATAACAAAAGGTGTAGCCCTACTGTGTTACCGTTTTAGATTCTTAATTAAGGAGCTGGAAGTGAAGCATTTAGATGAAGTCGGTTGTGGAACCCGTGCTGAATTAAAAATGAGCGTAATAGAAATAGCATAAATGTGTTCAGAGCCCTTTTCCTGCGTCCAGGCAAATTACTTGCCTCTAATGGATATACATTCATTTGGATATGTAAATATTGGGAAACTTTAGTGTTCGAGAGTAAAAGTTGTTGTAACACACTGTGCTCGCTGTTCTTGTTGCAGCTGTGGTGTCCACACGAGGGCGCTCTCGTCCCAGCACCGGTGAGTTGTTGTGCCTGCATTTCCATATGAACTACGGGCTGTGTTTAGTTCCAGCACTGTGTGGTATCTGCATCCAGTTGTATATCTGACTGGATTGTTCAAATGGCAGTGCAAGAGCAACTCGAATACCTTCCGCCATGGACCTCATAGCCTTCGCGCGTTGGGTCCCGGATGGTGCCGAGACACGCCACGCTAGAAGATTTAAAAGCCTAGATTTGTTTTGATCACATGCAGTTGAATTAAATTGAAATTTCTGTTCTGTAGGAATGCTGAGAGACCCTCAATGACGCTAATGATGCTAATGGCGCCGCTTAATGACGGGTAAGTACACACATCATCCTTCCATCCTTTTTTCACACCTACTTCCTGTGTCGCTTCAGTAAGCAAATAACTGTACTCTACTGATCGAGCATTTCACTCAATTAAACCAGCCATAAATATCGGGTATTGTGAGGGATTTGCTGCCTTGTGCTGATGTGATGCAAAGCTAGGATGTGTGTTCCAATATGTTAAGAAATACTGGCGAACTCTCGATGGTTAACAAGAAGCATGCACAGTCGTGACTCATTTGAGGTTAGTGAGAAAAAGCCAGCAGTTATCATAAGATCGTAATGTGGTTGTATTTCGAGATTTATTTCTCCAGTGAGCATTTTGACTAAATGTTTTCTTGATTTGTAGTTGTTTTGAATTAGATCTCAGAGAATCTTAGCCAGTTTTTTTTTTCTTCTTCTTCTTTTTTCTTTTTTAAAGTGGTGTAAACCACAATCCATCTTTATCAAAGAGGAGGAGAGGGGAAAACATGGTCAATCTTCAAATCAATAAATTGCGTTCAAATATTACTGAACACTCATGTTAACATGTTTCTGATTTTTAACTATTTTAAATAGGATCTACTTAAAATGCGTTAGTTAATGTTAAGAAACTATAAACCCTAGCTGGTCATCAGTAGAGTTGTTAGTTTAAATGCACCAAACGTGCCAAGGAATAATTTGAGCAAGTGTTTATTCCATGAGTGACAATCAGTCCTGAATGTTAAATAATGTTTGTGCTGGCAAAATGGTGGGTGCCAATATTTTCACCCAGACCCCTGGGTATAATGTAGTATACAGACATTTCATTTCAGCATAATACTAAATGAACGCTAATTTACGTGGACTTGTTTGCGAAACCCTCTTGTTTTGTCACCGTTATTTTTTGCGGCCGCCGTATTTCACACTCATGTGAAGCAGTGCAGTCAGGCTTTAGTCAGCACACACACACACACACACACACACACACACACACACGAGCACTTGTGGTATGCTGTGTCAGAATTCAGCCACAGCTCTAACCCCAAAGCCTTGTCCTGCACTAGTCAGTGTGTGTGAAGGGATTTGTTGAGCTGATGTGTAATTTATGGTTTGCAGGTCCATCCTGAGAGGACTGAATAATAAACATCAGAGCTGCTGGATTCAGGAATCCAAGTCAGGTGACTCTCTCTTCAATATCCGTCTTTACTGTTGTGTGTTATTTAATCGGTCATATACCAAAGCTCTCGGGAGGCGGAGTTCTCGACTTGCTGTGGACATGACCGGAAAGCATATCCCATCCCAGTGGATCGCTTCAGGAGAACTGGTGTGATCTACCGGGAACACGTTTAAAACGTGCCGCTGTTCGTTTTGTTTTTATGATTGTAACATTAAAATTAGGATTTTTTTTTGTGGGTTTTTTTGACAGGTTTTTTGAATTCGGTGCATCCTGTCATGGCTTGTAGGATTCTCCGAAATGAACAGGTGAGACGCTCTCGAAGCATCACACGGATCACTTTTCAAAGGGGGTCAGCCACGTAGCACCACTGGCGATCCTTAACGCCGTGATCCCACATCAGAGCCCCGCGAGACACCGTGCAGGTGTTTGGGTTGATGAGATGCCTGCTGTCCGAAGGGCAACATTTCATTCTCATGATCATCAGTAATCGTCAAAATATATTTTTATTGCTGGGCCAATGCTCCTGACTGTAGTCCTGCTCTATGGCTGAACCAGAGATTAGAGTATAATCATTCATTAGCTTTATTAGAACACACTGATGTCTGTATCAATAAAATAACAGGTACAAAGGGTGACCTAAAATGCTCCTAGTTTAATGCAATGTCTCTAATTTTTTTTTGGTTGGTTTTTAACTCACTTATTGCGACACAAGGCCGGTCCCAAAACTAAATTGTGACTTCAGTGCTCATGTTACTCCCTTTTATGATCTCATCCGATTTGTGTTTTTCTTCTTTTTCCAGTTCAACAGATCAACCAGAAAGTCTGCTGATGAACAAAAGGAGGTCTGAGTGGCGCTCTGTGTAACGCTTGTTTCCAATTAAAGTATTTGAGATACGATGTGTAAGCTTGAATATTATATAAGTTATATAATGTAAAAATGAAAGCTTATTTGAATCCCATTGTATTTGTAACTCCATTATTTGTCCCTGTGGTTAATATGTACTAACTTCCTCTTATTTGCCAGAGGAACTCTCTTTAGTAAACAGCGCAGCTTCGCCCTTCTGTCTCGTGTCATCTCGTGTTTTGTTCCTTTTATGGCGTCTTGCGCAACACGTGGCCCTCTGCGAATACTGCAATGCCGCCCTGCCTAGCTTCAGCTGTTCGCTATGGATTTGGTTCATTGTAGGAAGTTGGACATGCTGCGATGTGCACGTGTCACATCTACTTGTTAATTGTGGTATAATTGTACAACATGGTCTCACCCTTTACCCCCATTTTGATCATGTTAATGATCTCGCTCAAAAACAGAAATATCTAGGCAGATGACGGTGCGCTAGTGGATGACATGATTAAAACAGGAGCCTGCATGCTTGTAGGTGTTTATAGAAAGCGTCACGGCACATAAACGCTGAGCTCCTCGTGCGTCACCCGTATGATCGCAGGAATACAGAGAGCACTTAAGCGGCATTAAGATGGAAGCGTTTCTGCCAAACGGAGACTCGGCTCTCGGCGTTTCCCACGGGTCATGGGACGCAGATTAAAGGATTCTCTTCATGGAGCACAGCTTTCACTGCTCCTTTTTTTTCCCCCCTCAAAGCCTGTTTGTTTGGCTGGAAGTGCTGCTGTTTCAGACGCGCCAGTCGGTTTTATTTCAGACCAAAGCAAATGTGCTGAGCAATGCAAATTAAAAAGGAGGTATAACTGGCATCAAGGCGTATGGGCCGGTGCACTTTAGCTATGATTTGAACTGACGGTAAAGAGTGAATCCTGAACCCTACCTAATGCCTTTTTTTTTTTTTTTTTTTTTTTTTTTTTTGCTTTCGTTGTTGAAATCTGAAGCTCATATTAAAGTTGATAAAAGCCTAATTGCTTGCTCACTTGAATGTGCTCTCAGTCACATGAATTCATTTCTTATACTATGTTCATTTCCTAATCTTTAAGGATTAAAAATGGGGGGAGAGGAAGGTCTCACTTTTGAACTTTGAAATTGTATCAAATCTGCATTTGTAACTGGTCCTGTGTGTCCAAAGGTCAGGAATAAAAAGTTTGAATGCCTGTAATACATGTGCTGGTAAATCGTTGAGTTTTGAATCTGTTCTGTGGTCAATAAGGAATGTATACTTTTTTTTTTTTTGCTCGCTGTTCTCACTCTCATACTGAAGGTGCAACCTCAAACAATAAAAAATAAATGCTGAAGGGTTGTCCTTGACTCTTGTTTTTGCACTCGGGTTCTTGCTGAGTGAAAGGTCTTGTGTTTTACAGTCTGCTGATTTGTGTTCGCGCCAGCAGTGCGAGTTCAGGAAATGTGGAATGTAATGATCGAGCTTTATGCTCATTAGTCGAAGGAACATGCGTTTAGGTGCCAGGAACATGTCTGGATCCCACTGAGGCCTGATCTTCGAAGAATGCTGGCTCAATAAGAGGGCTTTTAAAATTATATTGCATACTAGTCTAATGATTAAGCTTTACTTTAGCTCTGTTATTGGACAGTAATAGTGTTGCTCAATATTCTCCATGTTAATGGACACTAATAAATGACATGTTGCTTAATCTTCTAGGCTTGTCTCTGCTCTTTAAAAAGCACTGAGGTGTGAATTTTCTGAACCCTCTCCTTTCCAGCAGCCTGTTCTCAGTACTCAAGGCTTATCATAGTGAGAAGCTCACTCCTCGAATCTATTTAAATAAATTCAAGTTAACTGCGGACTCTTTCCAGGTACAACATGCCAAGCACATGAGCCTAAATAGCATCAGCTACTTGCTGGTCATTACGTAACATCAGTGAATGTGAAGACCTGAAATCCCATCAGCCGACACAGTGACGGTGTTTCAAGCTAAACGGACGGCTGTCCTTTGAACCGATCCGATGCATGATTTAGCTTGTTTGGGAGATCAAATTGGCCCCAGGATCTTATCACTGCTGCACACAAAGAAGGCCTGTGTTTATGACCCTGTGTGGCAGAAAGCCTGATTACCAGCCTGACATGACCTGTGAATTATTAAACTACTGCCTTCCTTTTTAACAGTGACATGATGGTCAGAACTGGGAATTAAATCAGTAATGTTGGACATCATTATGCCTTGTTCATGTATGTTTTTCATAAAGTAATACTTGGCAGGGTTTCATCAAAGGATTGATAATCTAGCAATGATAATTCAAGGCAAAGGGGTGTTTTCAAAAAGTGTCCTTGGTTATAAAATAAATGCAAGGAATTAATACCTAATGACTACTTATTTGGAAAAACGTATGGTTTCGTACTACATGTGGCTCTCATATTGGAGAACAGTAAGTCTAACTTTTTAAAAAAAAGTTACAGTGGTGGAGATTACGATTTACGTTTACTTTGAGTCGTTTGTTAGATGCCACAGCGACTAACAAAAACAGTAGAAGTATGTGTGGAATCTGTAAGGATCTGTAACCTGAAAGTTGTGAAAGTGCCAGACTAGCATTAGCTAGAAATTCTGGTTCGTTTCATGGCCAAGAACCATCTACTTTCGCGTAAAGAGGCTGTTTGACTGCCATGGCAGACAACCAATCAAAAAGCTTTCCCCGCATTGATTATCTTTTAAAGATGAAAAAGGATGAAAGATAAAAAGCTCATTGCGTCAGGGAGATCCAATCAGATTGCAAGAAGATTCTGAAGCTCGTGGCCAGAAAAGTGGACAAACGATATCAGATGTTCTGGGAGACGTGGGAGGAGCGTCTCAGGCACTAACAAAAAGGACAATTCACACCTAAGTGAGTAAACAGTAAATACAAAGAAGTTCAGAAAACCAAAAAGTGATGCAATCAATGCAAAAGTAAGCGTTGGAAAAAGATAATAAAGACTCAGGTTATCCTAGATATCATCTGAAGAAAGAAATTGTTATAGCTGTTATAAGTTAGTATATATTTATATTTAAGACAGGTCATGTTGAATGGGTTAAGCCAAACCTTAATAATATAAATATAAATACTGGTTAAATATAAATAAATATAAATATATTGAAGGTACATGTATAAATACCGTGCACTTGAATGTAACTGCAATTCTAATAAAACCACAGGTTTAGATTAATGTGCGCATTATAGTACGTTATCGTTTCTATAGTAACAACTGACACATGGTGGAGACACCACATAATCTAATCGTAAATTATACATTAATTTTAAATATGTGCTGTTATTTAACAGTTGTTGATATGGTGACTGAACGTCTATGGAAGGAGTCTCCAGTGTCAGTATGTTCACTTCGGTTACTTTGTAATGTTTTCAGGTTGTCCGTCCGTCTGAGATTCTCGTTAGCGCAACATCTCGAGAACGAGAGGTCGGTCGATTGTTCGTAATATTTATGTGAAATTATCATTGTAAGCTCTACTTGTTTGTCTTATTAACGTCACGGGAGGTTGCTGGAGTGACAGCAGGATGTAACTTGTTTCTCGGACATTCCACAACATTAAATGTAAGAATGAACAAATAAAAGTAAAAAAGTATGAAGTGTAATTTTTTAATTATTAAAAAAAAAACATGTAGTGGTTGACAGATGGCTGTGGTATAACAGGAATAAAACATGTGCAGTCATAGGAAAAGGCATGTCACAACATGTCCAGTCATGTTTTATTCCTTACGTCACAAACTCCATTTCCACGTAGCTACGCAAAGTTCCAAAAGTGGGAGGGGCTTAGACTAAAAACTAGTTAGCAAGGCTGCTCAGAGATTTCACTGATGCTTTAATGAATTCATTGTTTAGGTTGTTTCCTAAAAGCATTACAGCTACACTATATCACCAAAAGTCAATGTGACATACGTGAAAATGTATAAATGTGACAGTCAGGTGTCTACAAACCACAGAATGTAGAGCTTTATGGTGATTTACGGTTTACGGGGCTGAACTACGCTTCCCTTCATGCAGCTCTCCTGGCTGTGGCCACGCCCCTCGTGCGTTTGAGTGACAGGTTGTTTGTTTCAGTGCAGCCAGCTGCCGGACTGTTCCAATCCCCGCTGGAGTGGAAACACGGGGGGAGGCAGACAGTCCTCTCTTTTCTCCCTTTCCCGTTTTTTACCTCGTTGTGCTTTGCTTTTTTATTTCACCTTTGCTTCTCCGTCTTTCTCTCTCTCTCTTTTTTCTATTCTTTCTCTTTTCAGTGCACAACTTTCCCTATTTTTTTTTCTTCGCCACCCTTTTTTTCCGCTCCGTTTGAAGGTTCTTATTAAACCCGTTCCATTTTGCTTACAGCTCGAGTTATTTATTTATTTATTTATTTAGTATTTTTTTTCTTTGCCTTTTTTATATCTACATCTACATGTACACACACAAGTAGAATAGTCGTTTATCTGTTTTAGCTGTGCCCCAAATGAGAAGACGCAAAAGATGGAACTGCACATTTTAGAGCACAGCCTGAAAGTAGCCAGTATAGCAAAAGAAGGCATCCAGATTTGCACTCACGGATTAATCAAACTCGCTTTCCTGCCTTCAAAAACAAGGTGAGTAGTGTGTGTGTGTGTGTGTGTGAGAGAGAGAGAGAGAGACAGAGAGAGCGTGTGTGTGAGAGTGTGTATGTGTCGTCGAAATGAATGTCAAAGCGCAAAAACATGGAAATTGTTTGTATAATCGCATCCTGAGTGGCTTCAGGCCAGTGTGCTAAACAGCTAGCTGTGTATCTCTCTGTCTCTCTCTCTGTTTCTCTCTCTCACACACACACACACACACACAATTTTTACCCTTCCATCCCCAAACTTCTTCCTTCTCCTGCTGCATTGTCAGTGAATAAAACAGTCATTCTTGCTGCATGAACCTGGTTTTGTTTTGTTTTGTTATTATTCCCCTCTCTGTCCTTCCTCTATTTCATATTAATGAACTAGCAGGTTAAAGGTGTGTGTGTGTGTGTGTGTGTGTGTGTGTGGCAGGCGTGCAGCTTGTCTTATTTTTCCCCTCCGTTAAAAAAAAAAAAAAAACAGTGCTGCTTTCATTTCTTTTTTCTCTCTCTTCGTTTTCAGCACGCCTTCGTTTGAGCTTTTGATTTGAACTCTTCATTGGGTGATCACGCTTTAGCAGATTCGTCATTGTGTCAATCTCAGGTTTATTTTCCTCCTTAAAGCCCAGCTTCTACATTATTCCCCTGCACCATGTTCACCCTTCCTCTGTGCTGCATGGCTGCCGGAAAGCTGTAAACAACTGCAGTGAAAAAGAGGAAAAAAAAGAAGCAGGAGCGGGGAAAAAAGAGAGCTCTAGAGGTGTTTGCTGCACCTTCGTCTACTTTCCTCCCTTCCTCTTCCTTCCTTTACCTTCCTTCCTTCTTTCCTTCCTCTACCTTCCTTCCTTCTTTCCTTCATCTGCCTTCCTTCCTTCTTTCCTTCCTTCCTTCCTTCCTCTACCTTCATCCCTTGCTTCATTCTTTCCTTCCTCTGCCTTCCTTTTCTTCCTCTACCTACCTTCCTTTTCTTCCTCTACCTTCCTTCTTTCCTTCCTCTATCTTCCTTCCTTTCCTTCCTCCACCTTCCTCCGCCTTCCTTCTTTCATTCTTTCCTTCCTCTGCCTTCCTTTCCTTCCTCTACCTTCCTTCCTTTTCTTCCTCTACCTTCCTTCCTTTTCTTCCTCTACCTTCCTTCCTTTTCTTCCTCTACCTTCCTTCCTTTCCTTCCTCTACCTTGATTCCTTTCCTTCCTCCCTTCCTCTACCTTCCTTCCTCCACCTTCCTTCCTTTCTTTCCTCTACCTTCCTTCCTTCTTTCCTTCCTCTCCTTTCCTTTCTCTACCTTCCTTCCTTCATTCTTTCCTTCTTCCACCTTCCTTCTTTCCTTCCTTTCCTTCCTCTACCTTCCTTCCTGCACCGATCATCAGTGGCATGATATATTGTTATAATATTATCATCACCTCCTCACGCTGTTTTATTGAGCGATGTCTGGGATTCTAAAATAATCTTTGTTAACCATATAACATTCCTTATTATTCTTTTTTTTGCCCAGCCATCATGTATATCTTTCCCAGAGAAGTCGATCCCATAATTCTGCTCGCCAGTTGCAAGCTATTTTTAAGTAATGAAATTTATACCACAGGGCTGTAGAATACTCGATTCATTTTGTACAACACCATCTCTGACACTAACGTTAGCGTCAAGTTTATAATAATAACTTTCTAATTCTAATAGGTTTCTATAGTAACAGCTCGTTCACAGGGACACCTCTGCTCTCAGGATAATAAGGAACAGATTATTATTAGTCATTGATATGGGGAGGTTTTCTGTGAGGAGATGTTTGTTTAATATTTCTTGGAAGGAGTCTCCAGTGTCACTGTGTTATTTTGGGAGGAAAGAGTGTGAGAGAGAGAGAGAGAGAGAGTGAGATACTGGTGGTGAAGCGACTCTTTCTATCTTAAGTGAGAGCAGGAACTCAGTTGTCTCACGGATGTGCCACAACATTGAAGCGTAACTATAAATGGTTAAAAGTACAATGTTTTGTTTAATAAATAAAAAATGATAATCGTTGACTAACTGCTGTTGTATAAGAGGAATAAAACTCT
Source organism: Pangasianodon hypophthalmus (assembly GCF_027358585.1). Taxonomy (NCBI): domain Eukaryota; kingdom Metazoa; phylum Chordata; class Actinopteri; order Siluriformes; family Pangasiidae; genus Pangasianodon; species Pangasianodon hypophthalmus. The sequence continues at coordinate 14,034,496 of NC_069736.1, read as the reverse complement.
TCGGGACATGCTGTTATTGGTGTCGAGATAACCGCCCTGTTGTTGATTATTTTCCTAAAACAGGATGCCGCAAAGTGTTTTATACACGTATGTCTTATATATACAATAGCATGATCAGATCATATGATAATTTTATATCAAGCTTCATAGTCGTGGTGGGAGATATGGCAAAAACATACTGTATCTCATAATACCTAACTATTTTCATTATGCATCACAATATTCAGTTTTGCTCAGGTTGAAGTAACATCCTCACTGCTTTTAACAGAACCGTGTTAAGTGTTTAACCTTCTTGAAGTACTGAGAGATTCAGAAAGATGGTTGATATCGATGCATTAAAATGTCAACCATCCCAACCCTCAGCCCACATATAGCCCAGACACAAGCTCAGCTAGAACCCTGGTATATATTTTAATCATCAATCATGTATTACTGAGCATTTCTAATTCTGGCTGTGTGTTTAGTTCAGGTATTTTAGATGTGTGTATTGATTTATATATTGATGGGTATAAATAAGCATGTGGGGAAAAAATGACAACTCATGCTTTTTCTTTTGTGTTTTTTTTTTTTTTTTTTTTAATAAATGAGTGAGTTAGAATTAACCTGAAATTACATCACGTGTTTCATCCCCAGCCATAACTGCCCAAGGAACAAAAAAAAAATTAAAATGAATGATTTGTACACCCGGTCAGATACCATTGTCTTGTTTTAGACAGTGCAGTCAAAACTGCTGAGTGTTGGAAATATTCTGATGCGCTCAAAAAGTGTATCGTGGCGTAATTTATCGTGATTAGGGCTTCACATCAGCCAGCTCGACCTCCAGTCCTACTGATTTGGACATTTAATAGTGTGGACATTATTTAACAGTGGCATGCAGCAGCGTGTAGTGGCCCTCGGCTTATCAGGCTTTAAAACCTGCTTCACACTGATTCGCTGCTTCTCTGCAGAAGATTCTGTGCATCCGTACTGTTTACTGCCTTCTCGTTGTGTTTGCGGACACACGGTCCTGGAGGCCATCTCCTCTCCTGGATTTAGCGAGGCGTGAGCCGGAGCCCTAATGAGCCCTTTTAAAGTGAGCGTAGGTGGAGTTAAAGGCTCCCCCGCTCCAAGTAATACAGTCCTGTTAGTCACTCAGCTAATGCATAATGGGCCCAGGGGTTTTTCTTTTCTTTTTTTTTCGATTCTGAATGCAGATTAAGCCAGGCCTTGGACACTGAAATCGTTCTCAGTCCCAATCCTTCGATGAACAAACCTGCTGGTATTTCGATGATTGGATGTTATCAGGCAGCCCATGGAAACGGAACTTGGGCTCTGTGTGTGTGTGTGTGTGTGTGAGAGTCTTGATGAGATTTAGTATTTATCTGGAGGCGATATGACGTTGAGATACCGAGTCTTTCAAGATAGTACATCACTCTGGTGTCCTTGTTTGTTTATGGATCAGTCCTATCAGCACTTGGCGGATTCCATGTGCCCAGAGCTACATACTGATTTTTTTATTTTTTTTATTTCAAGAAGCGTAACCCTTTTCCCAATTTTTCCAGCAAGATCATAGCGTTTTTGTTTATTTATTTTTTATTCCATTTCAGTCCCATTCCTACCATGACGATGATATCATTCAAGGGAAAAAGCAAACATCCCTTCTGGAAAACAAAAGGGAATTGAAAATAAAATTCTCCATTCTTGATGCACACTAGTGTCTGAGAAAGAGACAGCAGCTGACAGACATTGAGAGATGTAAATTTGCGAGTTCCTCTTCTGTCACAGGAAAAGGCTATTAAAAACAAGCTCGAGCAAGAAGGGAGACTTGTTTTCGGATTCCTTCTGCCAGCAAATGCAGCCTGTGGTCTTGTATCTAGCTGTGAACAGTGTGTCTTCAGAGTCGACTATTGTGTCGGCTCTTTTTTTTTTTTTTTTTTTGCTCCACAGGCTCTGGGGTGTGTTTTCAGTGGCTTTTTGGTATAGTATAATAACATGATTTAACATAACTTCCTTTGACAGACCCTTTCTCCTGTTTTTTAAAGACTGAATAATTCCGCATACCTGCCTTGGCAGATGGTGTGTGTTTGCTTGTTTGTTTGCTTTCTGCGTTCTCTGCGAAGTGTCTCGCGGTGGTGTCGAATGCGAGCGGTGACAGCCCAGTGTGTGAGGAGGGGTGTGGCGAGAGCCGCTTACCGTTCACAATGCTGTTGAGGGCTCTCGTGCAATTAGCTGCCTCACTGTTTTAGCTGACGTCATCAAAAGGGAAATTCAGCTGTGTCATCGGGGACGAAGTGTAACGCAAGACCCCCCCTGTCTGTTCGTGCACAACACTGAAGCACTGTTTGATTTTGAATTTTCGTGTCCGAGTTGTGTATACACACCCACAATGCAACATGGTGGATTTTAGCAACAAGTGAGATGCAGTTCCAGGGCCCTTTCTTAAAATGCACTGAGAAATAATATAATCGGCAAAAAACTTCAAATCAAACATTTTGATTAGTAATTGTAGCTGTTAATTCTAGTTCTAGCTGGATTTAAAAGAACAACTCCACGCAGAAACACATTAAATATGTTTATATCGAAATATTTGTGACGTGATTAGCGATTCTGGTGATAATTTGGTGCTTGGTGCTGTATTTTCATGCTGTTGTTTCCAGTTGAAGTTCGTGGTTGTTTGTCGCTCCGACGTCACAGGCAGACATCTCTAGCTAGCTAGTCTGATAGGAGGGGAAAAAAGAAAGAAACGATTTCAAACATAAGTGATAACACTCATTTTTAGGTGTTAGCTCCTAAAATCCAAAGAGCGAAAGCTTCTTTTCTCACTCACCATTTTTCAGAGAAATTCAGAGTAGGAGTAGTTGGGTAGTGGAGACAGCCAACATCTAGTTAGCAGTCTATGAGATGACGAGTGCGAGTATTGACGTGAATGTTGAAGCTTATGGAAGCTGATCTGTTTGAGCAAAGTGTACAGGTTAGGAGGTGAGAGAGCTGGACAGACTAAAGTGCTGTTGCATCGCTCTCTTTAGGTAGAGATGAAGCGAGGGCTTAATGCCACATTCGACTAAAACTCATAAGTCAGAATTTCCAACCTCTGGCTCGGGAAGACCAAAGAAAATACCCCCCTCAACTCGGAAAGTCGGGAAGGTCTCCTCAACCCAGTGTAACTCCCAAAGTAGCACCTCTTTACAGTATAAGAAAATGCAAACAGACCATGTTGTTGATTTGAACTAAAAAGAGACAACTCAGAATATCGTTAAAAAAATGAATTTGCAAGGCACTCAGGGTGGATTTTACCTTTAAGGCAGCGAAAGGAATAAGCCTATTTAATTAGGTTTTGGATTATCATGTTGTCAAGTATGTGAGTCACAAAGGAGAAGATTTGTTGCTCCAGTTGTCTGATTCAATGGCCAGCAGGTTCACTGCCTCTCTCTTACTTGCCTCTAACATTTTGAAAATTGAGAATTTTACCAGTGTTGTTGATGCGTAAGCGACCATATACGCGCAGAATTACTCAACACCAGGTGCTTTTCTTTTCACTTTAGACTGTAAACACCTTTCCTCAACACAGTGCTTCCCCTCGGGCGATTTTGAAAAGACCTGGTCGTGCGCCGTGAGAGCTTCCCAACAGCTAACAAAACCCCTTTGAGACATTCTGCCCTATTTTGGCAGCATCAGATAAGATCCTGCTCTCCAGAATCAACAATCCTCCTGGTATACCCCTCCACCCCTTCTGAGAGGAAAAATAATATGGGGGCTGATTTGAAAGGCCATAAATAAGTACTCCCCTCACCCTGTATCTTGGGTCTGGTTTTACGAGTGGCATAAAAAGGTGCCTGGCACCCTGACGTGTGTGTGTGTGTGTGTGTGTGTGTGATGGGTTCTGTTTGCATAGGCCGAGTCATGTGGCAAATGTATTCAAATACTGTTCTGTTTTGCAATATCTCTCGAGCAATGTAAAAATAGACTTCACAGTTAATGCAGTAACATTTAGCATTTTTTTTTTTTTTTTTTTAAGACTGTATGATTAAAGTTTGCTCCGTAGATCTAGTTCCCTCGTATAGGAGGCTGGATGGTTGTTAAACAAGAGCTGTTAGTATGTAATTATCACAGAGAAGTATTCACATGTGTTTTGTGATCTGTGTCTGCTGTCTGCCACCATTTTACCCCCCATTTCCCAGTCACCGACTAATTTTGGGGCTCACCAACTAAACAGACAAACAAGACGGTATAAAAATAGCTCCTTTTTTGCACTATACCTCCAGTTCTCTTTGCAGAACAGACAATCCTTCCCAATCAGTATTTGCTTCACTTTTTCCCCCCTATGTCTCTCTTTTCTTGTTTCTGTACACATAGTGACATGACAGACTCTCACATTTATTTCCATGGAAAAGCGGGATTTTTCTGGGATCCAGCGCTCTTGTCTGCTATCAAAGATTGTGTAGTGTGTGCACAACCCTACATCCACCAAACGAATGATCGCAAGCAATTAAACTCGTGTAGTGTGAGAGTGAGTCAATGATTCAGAGTTTTTGAAAGTCATGTAGCATGTGCTTGGCTTTCTCATAATAGCACAGGAACGCTTGGACCCCGGACCCCATACTCAGCAAGTTTTCTTTGTGTGTGTTTGTGTGTGGTTCACCACACCATCATAGCGTTCCAGAATATTGGCAATGCATTTCAGAAATTCTGAACTTGATGCGCGTCCAGATATAAACACATTTGTCTCCCTTTCCTCCTCTACAGATGCAAGTTCTTCAGTTTGACCGAAACCCCCGAGGATTACACCATCATAGTTGACGAAGATGGCTTTAAAGGTACGTTTGGTGGTTCTTGAGCTTCATTGGCAGAAAAGAAAGATCACACATCCTCCCCCATCTCTACTCACTGGCAATGTTTGACCACATATTGCTTCATCAGCCACTTCGCTTCCATTACGGGTTAACCGAGGCCAAGCTGTCAGCCCGTTTGGTTTGTGGTTGACTGAGTGAATGTGTGTCATTACACCCGGGTTGCCAGGGTCACCATGGATACCGGTGGCTGTGGGTCATGAAGCAGGTGCAGGTATTCTAACCACGTTGACGATGAAAAAGGTTATGACCCACATCTATTAAAAATGCTGTTCGTTGGTGTGGAGATGAACAAAGCCATAATTTCCTGTGCGCTACTTCTAGGTGGTTTATTGACCTCATTCATTCAAAAGGTTAAAGGTATTAAACTCCTCTAGCTTCTGCTACACTTCAGTGACTCTTCTGCCTCTTTTTCAGAACTGCCCGAGTCGGAATATCTCAGCGTAGCGGACGCGACATGGTTAGCTCTCAACGTGGTGTCGGGGGGCGGCAGCGCCACCAGCTCTCAGCCAATCGGCGTGACCAAAATCGCCAAGTCCGTCATTGCCCCCCTGGCCGACCACAACATCTCCGTCTTCATGCTGTCCACCTACCAAACGGACTTCATTCTGGTGAGTCGCAGAGTTAACAGGATATTCCAGAGCTGCACTATTTCCTACAAATATCTCATTTTATTTAAGTACAAATCTAACTTTGCCATTGACTTTTTTTTATTTCCCTGCCAACAAGTGTCAATATCTTCTTGCTGTTACCTCTTAGAGGAATCTCTGTTGCCATCTTAAGGGTTGTTGTAACGTTTTATGAGCTGCAGTGAAATTTAAAGTTAGTTAGGTTCCTTGTAGAGGCTTGAGGATTGGAGTCAACAATGCTGCTGACTTCAGCACAAGCTTCCTTTATTTCTGTTGGCTAGTTCACATACCAGAGGCATTGAAATCCTTGAAACTTCAGAACATCTGACTCAATGAATTTAAATCAGGTTTCACTAAATCATGTGGCCAAATATTCCAAAAAGTGGAAAATGCTGCCTACTCAGGCTGTAGTCGAAGACAGGAAGGCATTGTCCACATTTGCAAAGAATGCAGATGAATTTTCAGAAACATTCTGAAAATAGATAGTTAGATTTTTTTTTTTTTTTTCAAAGCAGAGTATATCAGTTATTTGCTTTTCTACATGTCCTATAATCCAGTGTATCAACTTAGTAACCAGTCAGGACAAAAATGGCAGCAGAAAATATGAACTTTTGACTTTCTGATAACGCATGTAGCTATCTTGGCCAAGCCATGATTTATGCCCCATTCAAAGCGAGACTGTGACTGTTTCCTCCCTGAGACCTGGAGTGATAGAAGAGCTTCTAAGACACTAAATTATGAGACAGCCAGAGATCAACAAAGCTGAGCTATAGTCTGTTAATTACTATTGTTATCCCTATTATCTCTGCCTGTTACAACTCCTCAGTTTTTTACAAGCGGCTGCTTTGTAGCTGATACACACTTCCGAGTCAGGAGGGGAAATTAACGGGGGTGTGTTAAATTTATTGGAATGCAGGGCTGCTGAGTCTTCATGTTCTTCCAGCCAGAAATAGAGTACATGCCAAAGAACTTTGACACTGATTAAAGTGGATATTATGGAACATTTCATTTATGAAATATTTGTTTATAGTGTTTTTCTTGTGTAATTTAAATCCGAATAATGCAATAAGTAAGGAATAAAACAACGGGGCATGCTTTTACAGGAAAATAATCAGCAGTGGGGTTGTGTGTCATTATCATTACCACCCCAAAGTGCTTTATTCCTCTTATACCACAGCAATTTGCCAATGAAAACAATTTAGTATTTATTAAAAAACGAGATGTCATTTTTTTTTATCCGTTTATACTTACGTTTAATGTTGTGGAATGTCTGCAGAACAAATTAACTTTCAGTATTACAGCTATAAATAGTCGTTTTCTCACCAGCCTCTTTTTTTTTTTTTTTTTCTTTGTCTTGAAGTTAATAAGACAAAAAAAATGTAGCCATGTTACCAAGTTAGAGCTTTAAACCTGACTGTTACAAAGTGCTGAAACTGGAGACTCCTTCCATGTTAAATAAATGTCTCTTTACAGAAAACATCACCATATCAAGAGTTACACATTTTCTTTAATCCACTTACCATACAAGTCCCGGTGTAAATGGTTACTATAGAAGTTATAGTAAGAACGAGCTCCTTAATATAAACCTTGTAGCCGGAACTATTGTCAGAACTGCTGTTATAGAAAATTAATCGACACCTTCTGACCAATCAGATTCGAGAATTTGAGAATGCTGTGGTATAATGTTAAGAGAGGGAAAAAAAAAGCCAGTATCGAAGGCAGCATCTACGTCATGGCTCACTGAACACCAGAAACCTGTATAACGTTTTGCCAAAACATTTCATGATTTTTCGCTGCTGTAGTTGTGTTTTTCGAACTTATTCCAGTTAATGCATACACAAATCTGACTGTCAAATTCCTTGCATATTCTACATGCAGGGCTGTATATTCTCACTGTTAACAGTTCTGCTTGCACAGTGCATTTCACAGTAGAATAGACATCTAGTCCCGGCTGAAAGGCACACAGGGGAACGCAAAGAGGTGCTTCATTGTAGAGGTCAGCGTTTTGATCGGAACAGTTGAAATGTTTCATCTAGAATATTGGATTGTCTGGGTCAGGGGTTTCAGACTCCAGTCCTGGAGGACCGCAGAACTGCCGAGTTTTAACATTCTGCCTCATTTAAGACAACATAGTTAACTAATTACTAATTGCCTTCATGGTCTGACTTTGGTCAGAACACCATGTACCTCATTTCTGTAGGGTAGTAAAAGGAGCCATTTTAGGTTTTAAATGTCTGCTTTAAATTGTTGCTCCTTGATTGAATCCGCGGTGTAGCAGCCTTTCAGCTAAATATAACTCGCAGTGCCCTCTGGTGGCTCAGGTACATCAAGCAGACTGCGGACAATTAGTGTAACGTGTACAGCGCTTCATTTTGTGGTGGTTGTCGTATTTCTTTCGGATAGTAATGGTACACTTATTTCCCAGCGTGAACACCACATTGCATTACTCGCACTGAAGTTAGCCAAAGTGCGCCGTTTGAGACGCGGCATGTCCCGGGATGTGTTTTCCTCAATCCCTTACTGTTTTATGAAAAATAAGCAGCCTCTTCCTGCCATGCATATGAAATCTGTAATTTAAGCATATTACATGGGAAAATATGCTGATGTCTCAGCTAAAATTTATTTGATTGTTGAAGAAAGAACAAGTGCCCATTGAGCTAGAAGAATAGAAAAAGGCAAGACGCCCAGACTTGTCCACTATGACAACTGCTCGTGCTTGTCATCTCAGCACATTTTTCTCTTTGTGTATAGCGACTGTGTGAATCTCCTTTCCCTGCGCACACACACTTATCAGCTATATTCTCTCTCTCTCTCTCTCTCTCTCTCTCTCTCTCCTTCTATGCCCCCTCCCCCACAGCCCGCACGCTCTCCAGGACCTGTTTATGAAAATAAAAAAAGACGAAGCTGATGGTAATCTGGAGGTGGTTATGTAAAGAGGATCAGCATGGCCTCTTGCTGGAATTCACCGGAACGTTCTCCTGGCCCACAGCCTTTTTGGGGGAGGGAGCAATGAAAGGTTGTTAAAGAGGGGGTTAGGGGGGTTGTTGTTGTTCATCCACCTCTCTGACTCGGGCCAGTGCAGATCCCCTTTGCTTCTCCAGCTCCTCACCCCGGGGTTTGTGTGCGTTTTATAAATAGCAGGGCCTGTCCTAGCCTCGGGAGCTGGGCCCAAGTGAACCCCTTTATCTGACTCATCGGGCCGGGAGACAAAACCGACGCCCATGTTTCTCACTTGTTTTAGTATTTGTTTATATATTTCTGCAGCCCAGATCCGACCTATTTTTCTATTGCTTGTGGAACTGCAATCTCTCTTGTGAGGCTCTGTACTGCAAAATGGGAAAAAAAGGTTCAGGGTGACTATTTTTCTCTTGGAAATATTTGCTTTTCAGAAGTTAATGATAGTCAGATGTAGCCGTCGGGGATATTGTATTGCTTTTCCTATGCTGACAAAATAGCCCGTACAGAAAGGAGATCCACAGGGGTTGTCCTTGAAACTTTTTTTTTTTTTTTTTTTTTTTTCCCCCTCTTCCCCTCTCTCTCTCTCCCCCTGTCTACCGAGTCTGTTTTGCATGGGCTCTGTAGGAAATATTTGAATTTCAGTCCAATTGTTTGCTCAAGACATCCTTGAGTGTGTTTTTCTTCTTTTCTCTGTAATGCATTTGGGAGATTTTGCTGTTGTTTGAAATGCAAATGTGTGTGTGAGTTTCTCACTTACACAGGCCTGGTGAGTGGACACTTGTTATTTCCTTAACAGAGACACTCTTCACTGGAAATTCACTGCACAGTCAAGTTTAGTAACTCCTCAGAATGCTTGATATCAATGTGCTGACTAAATTGACAGCTCAGATTACAGGAACACTGGCGGAAACATAGCAAGGAACCTAACAATTGTGTCAAAGCAGTGTAACTAATCCTTTAAACATAGTGTAGGACTACTGAGTGCCTTTTCATACCAAGTGATTGTGCTTTTTTTTTCTTTTTTTTTTTTTTAAGTCAATATACACATAGCCTCCTATACTAGTAATGTGTGTGTGTGTGTTTTTGTTTTTAAAGCAAATGGCTGTAGGGTGTAAACGTCTGATATAATGTGTTTTGCAGTAAACAGTGAGGGACAGCTAGCACTAGCGTAGTTCATTGTTAGCCACACTAACATTATCCCTTTATCTTGGTTTAATTTAATGGCTCTCAGTCCCGGATATGGTGCCCTCATGCCCTGTGCAAATTTGTTTTTCCTCTAATCTCATACACCTGATTTAAATCACCAGCTATTTTCCAATGAGATAAGATGAGAGATGATACACAGCTGAAGCTTTGTTCAGACAAGCAGCTCAAATTTGATGGGAAAGGTTTTCTACACTTTGAACAACAAAGAAAATTCCCACATGCATTCCTGCAATTAACTGGACTGGTGTCACAAATCCAATAAATTTCTGGACACGTGACTTGGTATGTAAGATTAAAACAGATCATTCACTGTGTTGACATTCTTGACAACATTTGCAACAGGAACAACATGGATGAAAACCAGCTTAAGGGCAGGTGGAAATTCTGTCTCAGGACAAGACCTTGCCCAAATGTAGTACCAGCAGAAACAAACATGGTGTATGCAACTGTCTTCTTTTTTTCGTAGTAAATTTATTGAGAACCATCATTAGACTTTGTTCATTCATCTTCAGTACATCTTCAGTAAGGGGATCCGGAGCACTGGGTGCAAGGCAGGGATACACCCTGGAAGAGAACGCCAGTCTATCTCAGGGCACCATGCACACACATTCACACCTAGGGGCAATTTACTTGGAAACCAGAGAACCTTAACCCTCAAGTGCTCAGTTGTACCCTGTCTCACATTGGATAAAAGCGTCAGAGGTAAATGTGAAACTCGATACAGAAAGTAATCCGAGCTCAGGATGGAACCGGGGACCCTGGCGTGTAAGGACTTAGTGAAACAAAGTTCACAAGGGTTATGAGAAGCTTAAACATCTTGGCAAGCTTACAAATCTCCATACTGCCTGCATTTGGCAGTGTTATTGCTCTAATCACAGGCTTGTGTGTTCACCCACTACGTTCTTCCACCTGCCATTTGTGTAACACAGAGAATGAGGCCTCCACACAACATCTTCGGAAGTTCTTTTTCTCCACAATTATGTTCTTTTGGTTGCCAGAGAGTTGCCATGTATATATTGCCGTGTCACAGCTCCAGGGTCCCCAGGTCAATCCTGAACTCAGACTATTGTCTGAGTTTTGCATGTTCTCCCCAAGTAGTGTTGGTTACCTTTGGGTTCTTTTGGTTTCCTCCAGGTTCTCTGGCTTCCTCCCATCTCCTAAAAACATGATGGAAGGTGGTTTGGTGATTCTGAGTGCCCCTAGGTATGAAAATGTGTGTGCATGGTGCCTATGATGCACTGGTGCCCCATCCATGACCCTGACCAGGTTAAAGTCATTACTGAAGATGAATGAATGAATATCCACCTTGGCAGCTAACAGGCTAATTTTTGCTTATTCAAGAGTAATGTGCAGGAATTTGTACACTAACAAGCAATGTCGATATGCAGAGGAATGCAAGTACAGTCCAGACAAACAAATCTGGTCACCAGTTTGGTAACCCAATGTCTTGTTTCTTTCTCATTAAGAACATTATCCCCATCCCTGTGGTTTAACTACAGTTAATTACAATAACATGTCAATCCTGTTTGGACTTTCTAAAGCATATCTCTCTTGCGTTTGTTTCTCTGTGTCCAGGTCCGAGAGAGGGATCTCCCCATGGTCATGCACACGCTGTCCTCCGAGTTCACCCTCCTCAGGGTGGTCAACGGAGAGACGGTAGCCGCCAACTGCTCCGGAGTCACCAACGGTTTCGTCAAGCCTAAACTTGGTAAGAAGTTCTTTACATGCACAGGGGCTTGAGCTGACATGAGAGTTCATTTGTGGCACCAACGACCCCCACTTGGCTCTCTGATAACCTATGCATGCCTGGATAGCATTTTCCATCCATCTTTGTCTCTTTGTCTCTTTCTCTCTGTCTCTGTCTCTCTCTCAGTCCCACGTCCCATCATTCACCCTCTCTCCAGTCCCAGTAACATGTTCTGCGTGACGAGTCTAGACCCAGACACACTGCCCTCTGTGGCCACCCTGCTCATGGACGTCATGTTCTACTCAGGAGGGTAAGAGCCTCGCCTTCTCACATATGGCCGACCCTGAGAGCCATCTGCTAGCCTGATAGGAGAGCAGCGCTGATAGACGGGTGGAGCTCTGAAAGAGAGCTTTATAGTAAGACGGGAAGGAAAAAAACCACCTCAGTGTACCCATACTGCTTTTAGAGAATATGTATGAAAGAACTTGGGCTGTCAATTTTTAAGGAAGTCCACTTTGCTGAACTAGATGATCTAGCATTCGATGATCTTGCTCATAGTGCAGCGTGTAAGTAAATGGTTATAATTCCAATATGGCTCATCCGATAGAGACGTAAATCAAATTAAAGCTGACATTTTACACTTTGACCTCATTCTCTCTGTGTTATTTCAAGTCCAGCATGTTTGATTACACAGCCAGAGCAACAAACCCATCGCTGCCAAATTTAATTACAGACTGCGCAGTGTAAGCTCTTGTCAGTCCTGTTGACTGACGTACAAGCAATCAGCTTCAAAGACAGCCTGTACTTACATTACTGCGCTTATTAGAGAAAGAGAAAGAAGCACTCAGCAGAGTTGCTCTTCTGGTACATGTCTCATTTCAGAATTTTGCTGAACTCTTGACCTCGCTGCACTGCGGTAAGAAAAGCAGGCTGCGCTTTAGACTGGATGTCTGTTGCGTAATATTGAGATTCCCTGCTGTTGCTTTTGTTCATGACAGAGGGAAGGAGGCAGGAGCACAGAATGAGGATTCAGGACACATCCGCTTCTTCTCCTTCTCCCTGATCGAGGGCTACATCTCCCTGGTTATGGACGAGCAGACAACTCGAAGGTTAGGCCCGTCTCTCACCTTCATTATTCTTAGTACAGGTGGGCAGGTGTGTGTGTTAGTGTGTGTGTCATCACTAGTGAGAGGTTTGATTGCACTGGAATATGGAAACTTGCATCTGATTAGAAAATGGCCTTCATAGAATCACATGAGTCGTCCACAGAAACTTAAGTGGTTTGCTGAATCATGATGATCATGAGTTTTTGTTTTTGATAAATAAGTGGTTTCATATTTTTGGCTTGCAGTGTTACATGTCTGGTGCTGACTTCCAGTTTATTTTGCTAGGTTCCCCAACAACGTCCTCTTTACCAGCGCTTCAGGAGAGCTTTGGAAAATGGTTCGCATCGGAGGACAGCCTTTAGGATTTGGTGAGTTTTAAGACACAACTGCAAATCTCTCACCAACTCCGCTAAAGCCCCAATTACTCTGACCTGCTGAAAAACCCTGACTAAATATAAAGCAGATTTTTGAATAGCGAATGCAAACCACATAATTCATTTTTGTCTTGTCATCAGACGAATGTGGGATTGTGGCCCAAATATCTGAACCTTTGGCAACAGCTGACATTCCAGCCTACTACATCAGCACCTTCAAGTTTGACCATGCTCTGGTAAGTGTTTTTTTTCTGTTTGTTTGTTTGTCTGTTTTTTGAGGGCAGATAGCACTTTCCTCTGAGTGTGTTACACTACCCTGTGACTCAGCATGAGCAGCAGTTTGAAAGGTTTGGGTGGCTGATGTTAGCCACGTGTTAGCTTACACACCCTCCCCGGTTGGTATCTGACATCTGGATGGGAATAAGCAAATGACCAAAATTGAAAGAAATTGGGGTAAAATCCCCCCCTAAAAAGAAATACCATAGTTCCTTGAATAGGAAATGTCTAATGTCGGCCATCTTGGTTTTCCGCAGGTTCCAGAGGAGAACATCCAGAGTGTGATCGGAGCCTTGAGGACCAATGAGAGCACAGGACAGTGAGATTGGACACGAGCCTCTCCGAGTCCCTGCTAGATTATCATTTTCAAAAGTGCCAAGAGCTTTGTGAGGACTGCTGTTGGGAGGGGGTGTGGGGGGTGGTGGTAACGGGAGCTGGGGGTGAGAATGAAAGGTGTGTGTGAGTGTGTGTTTGTGCGTGAGAGAGAGAGAGAGAGAGAGAGAGAGAGAGCTAGCTGGGTTGCTTTAGTTGCACTCTCCCACTTTCATTAGACTGATTGTGCCAATACCTGTCCCTCAGCCTCCTGCTCCAGAGTGCATCCTTTTCTACAGGGACCCTCAGCTAGTGTGACTGCAGTGTTAGATTTTTCTCCTTTCTCCCCCTCTTCCTTATACCCCCCCCCCCCCCCCCCCCCTCTCTTTTTTTTTTTTTTTTTTTTTTTTTTTAAACTTTCTCCAGACCCCATTTCACCATGACAACAAGGCCTACTGAGACGTGGGCTGGGAATATTTTTTTTTTCCACTCCTCCTCACCAAAACGATTCCTGATTCATTGCAAATAACCACAGTGTATTAGCAACCGGTCCTCTTTAACAGAAGGCCAAGAATGTACGCCACAAACGTTTTTGTACAAACGTTTATTTCATTGCCCATCCCTCTTCTCTTACTGTGCCAAGTCACTTTAGGCCTAAACTGACTCCTCGAGTGTGTTTTTGTTTTTTTGCGTGCAATTTGTTTTAGTGATATGGATTGATCACAAGTTCAATTTATGAGGGGAAAAAAAAAAGCTTTTTTTCATCTGTTTGTGAAACCGGTTTTCTCATTTGCCCCCGTTTCACCTAAATCCTGTGTTCTCGTTTTCAATGCCAAGTCACTGAATTATGAATAAGTTGTTGTTTTTCTTGTATCCAAACTACAATCAATGGGTTTCTGTGCTCCAGCTCAGAGTCAGCGTCAGTCCGGGGCGGAGATTTATCAGATTGTAATCAAACACAGCACGGCTGACCTGGCTCTTGTGCTTTTCTGAATAGAGGGGAAAAATGTAGTCACTATATCACTTCTTCATTTTTAATTTCAACTGAAAAACTAGAGAATGGATTGTGCAATTTACTGTACACTATTTTTTGACATTTTCTTCCCCCTTTTCACGTGTGAAGCTGTCTTCTTCTAAAGGAAGCGAAAGAAATGGCACACAATACTTTAGTTTCTTTATCGAGTTTTTACCGTTCAGCATTTTTCAAACGACAAGACGTGAGGAATTACAGTCCTTCATTGAATGTTAGTTGGAGGTCTAAGTGTTAAGGACACTGGCGTTAGTTTAGGCCTTCAACTCTCTCACCCCAGTCTGCACTTTATTTAAGGTCTTTCCTAAAGATCTTACTGTTCTTACTGATGTGAAAAAAGTGGGGAAGAATAATTGCTCCTTGGAAGGAATCTCTTTTTAAAAGGGTCACATTTGTTGGTCTTAACGCACGAATGGATGTTTTTTTTCCCACAGGCTTTTTCTTTTTTTTTTTTCTTTTTTTTTCCTGTTAGATCTGATTAGCAGAAACCATGTATTTATCAGTGTTAAAAAATAAAAGGGTGACCTATTTCTTCTCTGACCATTAAAGAAATGAAAACGCTATTTTTCCAGCTTGGAGTGTTTGTGATGAATTGTCCTGGCCTGCTTTTCACGTTCCCCAGCTCGAGCTTTTATTTTTCCTTTCCATGGAGTTCAGAGTTGCCATAGAAATGGAGGAGTGCCAGCCAACTGCGAGATTCGTGTCACGCTGGTTTTTCTCCTTAATTCACTCTCACCAGCAATCTATCAAGATGGCGGCGATCACACGATCCAGTGCAGATGGCTGTCCTGATACGCTCAAAGTTTTATGCCTCTTTTATAAGGGAATTTATAAAGGACCGTTCTGTGAAGCGTGTTTTGTTTTCGATCTGCATTAGTACATTTCAGGTTCAGATGTGTTTGCATTAGGAAACGGTGCAGTTTGACATTGTCCTGCAGTCACCAGCGGTGCAGTATAGAGCCGGTTTGCTTATTTAGTATACGAGGTTGCATCCGCTCCATCTGCAGTGTTCTCCATATGGCCCAGTTTTTTACTCCGTGAGCACAAACATTCAGTAAATGCACTTCCATTTGTGCTGAATAGTTTACCTTAGCTTCAGAAAATCTGGACATGCTTTCCTCCTACAGCTTCATTAATGGTGCTGCTGTTCTTATCCGAACAAATAAAGCAAGGATGTAAATTCTGCCATTTTATAATGAACCTTTTTATGCTGAGCGTTAAAGGAAAGACACTACAATAAGGACGGGCGATATAGACTTAAAACTATATCACGATACTTCATGGTATTTTTTGGGGTAACGGTATAAATGACGATATGAAAACAGTAATGTTCAACACTATCTCCTGGCTTTCCTCATATATTGTTCAGTGTTTTTGCTTGAGGTGGTGGAACAAATTTGAGTTTCCACCCTTTGTTGATACGGGGTTTTGACACACTTTACAAATCACAGATCTTCTGTATCCCACCTCAATATTATGGTGGAAGCTCTTTTTTTTGGGGGGGATTAATTCTCTTTCCTTATCTAGGGTTGGAACTCTAGGGTTGAAGCTTTCTGCCATGCTTGGTCACGTTCTACACGTGAGATGCCCATGTTGCGGCACGTCAACACGTCATCAACTATATTGTCAGTATCGCGGGATGACAAATTCTTATCGTGGGGAGGAATTGTACCGGTGTGTCATGGACGATACGATATCACGCTATCCTTCTGATGAGGGATGGGAATGAACATGTAAAATTTCATGAATGTAGGTCATCTAGAGATTTTTTCTAAAATATATTTGAAGAAAAACAGTTTTAACAATCCAGTGTGGTTTATAAAGGACACGGACGTGTATCGTAATGACACGTATCAGGAAACAAGCTTTTCAGGGATTATATGGCATGGTGTGATTGAAGTGAGAGGCGCTAAGCCTTCTCAGCTAAGTTGCTTCATGTTTCAGATAATGCAATGGTTGTGTGTGGACAAGAACAGTTAAACAACCATTTTCTGTTGTTTTGATCATTTTACTACATTTTAAAAGAGGATATTGCTACCTATAGTGTACTGAGGTCAAATTGCCAAATGAATGTTATAGGGAGGAACTTCGCTAACATTACGTTTAACAAATATAGACCTTTTCCCTTAGCGTTCCTTTGAAAACTGCTCTCTAGAACACCTATGCTAGCGTGATTTAGGGAGCTTTCTGAAGGATCGAGAGTAGAGATGCCTCCTTGTTCTCATTGTTTGAATGTTGGTGGTCTATTATTCATTGTTTTTGTTTTTTTTTTTTTCTCAATCTTGTTACACACAGCCTGGAGGTTTTTCTCCGATATTTTACTGCCAGCTCTCAAAATACAAGGAGAAGCGAAACTTAAATCGCTGACCGCATCTTTAATATCAGCTTTGCTTGGATGCACAGTTGGCTACTTCTCTGCTTCTCAGTTATGTTTAACGATGTTAAGACAAGTTTATTACAGAACAGACTTGAGTCATTGTACAAGGAAGCCAAGTGAAACAGATGTTGGGTTTCTCTGCATTGACACAAGAGACTTGCGTCACTCACATCACATTCATGGATCTTTACATACTAGACCCTTTTTTTAAAAAATGTATCGCTCCAAAATGAAATAATAAATGGAGTAAAAAAGAAAAAAAGGTCAATATTCCAGCTTGGTTTTAGATCTTAGGGTCGGTGATGCTCACGTGGATGCAGCTTAACGTCACAGATCAGGGCCCGGTATTGAATAGTCAATTACTGTATGTGCATGGATTTCCAGATGTCAGTTTTTCATATGCACAAGGTGTTGCATGTCCTACTCACATTAAATACACTCTTCCTTGAGGAGTGCTCAGGAAAAGGTTCAGAAGCCACGATTTAGGAGCTTCAAGCTCCAGTCCTCAACCTGGAGCTCGGTAGCTTGAGAAAAGGAAGCAGTGTGAAGTCCAACACAGCTTGAGCTCATATGAGAGACTTGACCAGCGCCACCATATGATCCACGCCACATGCCACGTCCACCACATGACCTGGTACAGTCACCTGCAAAAACCACGCATGCGTCATCTTGAGCAACATTTATGTACATAAATAAATAAATCGTTTCAAATCGTTCTCCACTAGCACATGTGTAGCGTATTAGGTTTAAGCGGGACAAGAGTGAGAAGTTTGTGGTCTGCAGCGTACGAACCCGCCATGGAAAATACTGGTCATCACGTTTCCCGATGCCAAGACATCCTCGCACATTCTTACCCCAGACGAACAGTTCGCCACGATCTGAAAAAATAATCAGCACTCTAACTAAATCCCAAAAGATGAATCACAAGAACGAGGTCATATTTTAGTTAAAACATCTGACACTGAGAAAAAGTTGCATATCGTCAGTATAAAAACAACGACAACAAATAAACTGAATTCATAGCAACAAGATTTTTAATGTCACAGATGTTTTTCTTGCACTCGTTCTAATACGTAACTGTAATAACTACTCATACAGGGCTGTGTTTGGTATACGCTCCACATAAACCGATTAAAAACGTGTGTAATCCTCGATATGGTGAAATAATAAACACTTATTTAGCATTTTTAGAAAGAGCCTCCAGTGTCAGCACTTTATACCAGTCAGAGGTAAAGCTGCACCTTTAAGTTTTCAGGATGGAGGTCTGCATTTTTTTGATCTTATTCCCTTCACGAGAGCAAAAGAGTGTTTATAGCTGTTATAACAAAAGTGTTAACTTGTTTTGCGGACGTCACACAACATTAAAAAGTAACTATAAACAGATAAAAAGCACAACGTTCTTTAATTAATAACAAATTGTGATCTTTGGCAAATTGCTGTGGTATAAGAGAAATAAAACACTTCAGGACATGCTGTTAAAAAAACTTCAGGGTGGTAACAGTAACTCCGCTTCTCGTCAAGCCGCATTACACCACACCATTTTTGCTTATTTTCCTATAACAGCACATCTGTTATGTTTTATTCCTTATACAACTTGTATAATATCTGTCTCTAACCTGTTCCATATCATCAGAAAAACTTTTGGACGCACATCTTTCATTTTTATTTTTCCATAGATACACTGCAAATCAGAGGTACATTTTTTTCCCTCAAAAAAAGCAAAAAAAAAAAAAACAAAGGGGAAGCAAACTTTTGCACACACTCGACTGTAACTATATGCTACAGCTCTAGCGCTAGCACTAAGCCTCACCTGTGATGGCTGCAAAGTGGCTGAGCCCGCAGCGGATGTGAGACACTTTTACCGTCGGGTTGAACTCTGACTTCCCAAAAAGCGTTGCTGGCACCTTCTCTGGGATCTCTGACTCAGCCAGATTAGGCCCTTTTCCCAGGATTCCATAGCCCCACACAAACACTTCTCCACCCTCTGCATACAAACATCTGTTACATCGCTTGGTTCATCGTGCATGTGCAATAGGCAAGACTTCAGGACGCCTAGTGAGATCACAACTTTTCATTTTAATTGCAACTGGAAACTTGCCAGGATACAATACGGAGATACGTGTGTAATACGTGTGTATAAATACTACACAAATCGCTGCGGCGGATTCAAAACAATCTAGCGGGCTAGATCTTTTATACTACACCAAGTGAAAGATATGGCGGCATCTCTGAACATCAACACGTTTTCCAATTACGCATGCAGCTGATTAGCTTAACAATGCGCAGCAAAACAAATTCATCATTTCCATGCAAAGTCACGGCGCTCACCGTTGAGTATGGCGACCTGAGTTCCGCCACACGCCGCCTGCGTCACCTTACCTACTCCTTTCAGAGGAAGCAGCCGTGGAGAGCTGATCTGCAAAACAAGTGGGGAAATGATAGACGGGTGCAACACAAGTTCACGTTAACAAGCTAAACAAAACACTGTGAGAAAACTTGAGGTGTGTTCCAGGAAGAGAAACATAATCTTGAATCATGAGTTGAATTTGCCAAATCCCATGTAACAGCTTACACACGGATGCTACATAACCTAAGGCTAGTAAACAGATTTAAAAACATTATTTTTCAAGGAAAAACCTGTCATCG
Source organism: Pangasianodon hypophthalmus (assembly GCF_027358585.1). NCBI lineage: Eukaryota > Metazoa > Chordata > Actinopteri > Siluriformes > Pangasiidae > Pangasianodon > Pangasianodon hypophthalmus. The sequence continues at coordinate 14,015,069 of NC_069736.1, read as the reverse complement.
TTGATATGGTGATGTTTTCTTTAAGGACACGTTTGTTTAACGTTTAAGGAGTCTCCAACGTCAGTAAGTTTTCCACCACAGGAAAGTCCTCAGGACTGAGGACTTCATGATTTACACTTTCTCTAGCATGAAAAGCTCTAATTTTTCATCTTATTAACTTCAAGACAGAAAAGGGAGACTCAAGAGGGAACAGGAACTAACTTGTTTTGCAGATGTTGTTTAATAAGTAAATTGCAATCTTTGGCAAACCGTTGTGGTGTAAGAGGAATAAAACACTTTGGATGTGCTGTTATAGAGAAATAATCAACATTGGTGTGGTACCAGTATTTTTTTTTTCTTATAACAGCACGCCCAGTCATGTTTTTATTCCTTAGATATGCTTTACGAATTGTCTATGATATAGATGGGAGCGGAGTTCATTTGTAAGTTGGAGGTAACTCATAATTATTACTACAGGTCTAGAAACTTCTACACAATACAAACTGCATTTTTGAAAGGCTGCTTGTTTGCTTGATTCGTACCTGTGTGGTCTCTGTGACCGAGGCGAGTTGCAGGTACTCCGAGTTGCCCCAGCCAAAGACGTGACCCTCTGTGGATACAGCCAGGCTGCAATCTCCATACGTGCTCACCTGCTGAACTTTGACCCCTTCCAGATCACCACCAACTCGGACAGGCAATGCAGCCTTGTTGTGATGGCCCAGACCTGAGGAGTTACATAACAGCTGAGTTAGTCCTGTTTTTTTCTTATCACTAACAACTCGCTTAATCACAATCATAGGCCGGTCTGGACAGGAGGTCAAGCCTGAGCGGGGCAGTTGTCTAAAAAAGCCTCTGAGAAAAGGCGGTAAAAGGGAAAGAAGAGGAAGGGAGAGGAGATGAATGGCACTGACCTGTCTGTCCATCCGCCCCCCAGCCACAGGCATACACAGAGCCTGTTTCAGTCAGGAATAAACTGTGGTCCTGCCCACACACCACCTAGAGGACAGTATATTTACCAAATGATTACCTCTAGAATCCAGAAACATTATTATATTCAGTACATAACACACAGTTGTATGCAAAAGTTTGGGCACCCCAGCCAAATTATATATTTTTTTGTTTTTCGAAGTAAACACAACCTCTGCAGTAAACTATTACATTTAAAAACTTTTTTTTTTTTTATCCCAGAGCATAATAAAATTTCTGACTCTTCAAACCTAACCATGGGCTTAGCCCTAAAAAGATATCAAAGTTCTTCCAGCTCACAATTTCCACTGTTAAAAAAAATCATTAAGAAATGGCAGATATGGGGAAGTGTGCAACTCAAGGCAAGATCCGGAAGACCAAGTAAACTCTTAGATAGAACTGCCCTTATGCTGGCCTGAAGGCAAAGCAAAACCCCCATATGACACTGAAGACCTGCAGGAAGGTTTAGCTCTCTTCTACTGTGCAGCGTTGCTTGTACAAACATGATCTGCATGGAAGAGTCATCAGAAGAAAACCTTACCTGTGACCTTATCACAAAAGTGAATGTCTGAAGTATGCAAAACTATATCTAAACAAGCCAGAGGCATTTTGGAAGCAAGTGCTATGGACTCATGAAGTACAAATGGAACCCTTTGGCCACAATCATCAAAGGTATGTTTGGAGAAAAAAGGAACCGCATGCGATCAAAAGAACACCTTGCCAACTGTTAAGCATGGGGGTGGATCTGTTGTACTTTGGGGTTGTGTGACAGCCAGTGGTTCAGGAAACTATTTTAATGATTAAACTATTAAACTTTTTTTTAAAATTATTTTTAATGTTCCTTCCCAAGCAGTTCATTTTAGTATTCAATCAATAAAGCTGGTTTATTACTCAGAAATCAGACTGAGCTCCTACCACAAGGAGTTTTCAGGTAAACGAATTAATGAGTCATGCTCCAGGGGTCGTTTCAAAGAAATACTTTCCCATTGTGTCCTTTTAGAGAGTTTATTAATCATAGATCATTTCTTTAGGCAATTTTCGTCCCACAATACATTAATAAAAATACATACCTTACAGACACATTCACTCACCTGAGTAACTCGACTATCAAATCCCTCTATCTTGTGGACAAGATGGCTGCCACTGCAAAGAGAACAAAAATAAGACATGAGCAAGTATCATCTTCAACATTATATTTCAAATATTCATGCACGTCTTAAAAAAATTACTCCAGGAGGTCATTTAATGCCTTCAAACTTTTGATTAATAAATAACTATTAAAATATTTACTGGAAAAAATATGCTCATCAACTTCCAGCTGAAGAAGTTATAATTCCTCCCAAAAGCTTTAGGAAAGAGCCAATTTTAAGGACTGAAGTATCTAAATCATATGAGAGTAAAGCAGCAGTCCTCAGCCTTGTGGTCATTACCCCATGTGGGATCACACAAGATGTAGATGGGGTCACAGGAAATTTTCACCAACCATTATAATAGAGGTCTATGCAAATAAACATAAATGTTCTTTTTAAACATAGCAACATTTCATCACCCCAGGGTATACAACACACTCCCATGTTGATCAAAGTGTGCTTTTACACCGGATGTGAGACAAGCACAGAGCAGAGAGGATCCATGCACAAAGGACATGCATGGTGTGCACAGCACCAGCATAGTTTCAAACTAGAAACACTACAAACACAAAACTCATGCTATATTTTGCAGTGCATGCCCGTAATCTAAACAACCCATGGGCTATATTTCAGGCTGCAGCCTACTAAAACAGCAGTGAAACGTTCTATGAAAATGATACCTTCCACTGAGTATATGCTTGAAAATCTCACTGGATTAACAGATTTTATATGATCATAGACATCGATCAGCCATATCATCAAAACTACCTGCCTAATATTGTGTAGGTCCCCCTTGTGCCGCCAAAACAGCTCTGACCTGTCGAGGCATGGACTCCACAAGACCTCTGAAGGTGTGCTGTGGTATCTGGCATCAAGAGCAGCAGCAGTTAGCAGCAGATCCGTTAAGTGTTGTAAATTATGAGGTGGGGCCTCCATGGATCGGACTTGTTTGTCCAGCAAATCCTACAGATGCTAGATTGGATTGAGATCTGGGGAATTTGGAGGCCAAGTCAACACCTTGAGCTCTTTGTCATGTTCCTCAAACTATTCCTGAACAATTTTTTGCAGTGTGGCAGGGAGCATTGAAAGAGGCCACTGCCATTAGGGAATACTGTTGCCATGAAGTGGTGTACTTGGTCTGCAGCAATGTTTAGGTAGGTCGTACGTGTAAAAGTAACATCCACATGAATGCCTGGACCCAAGGTTTCCCAGCAGAACATTGCCCAGAGAATAACTGTCTCCGGCTTGCTTTCTTCCCATAGTGCATCCTGGTGCCATCTCTTCCTCAGGTAAGCAACGCACCCATCCGTCCACATGATGTAAAGGAAAATGTGATTCATTAAACCAGGCCACCTTCTTCAACTGCTCCATGGTTGCTCACGTCACAACTTTCACAGCAATTTGTGCTATAATAGCTCTTCTGTGGGATCGGACCAAAACGAGCTGGACTCCCCATGCACAGCAATAAGCCTTGGGCACCCAAGACCCTGTCACCCGTTCACCAGTGGTCCTCTCTTGGACCACTTTTAGTAGGTACTAACCACTGCATAATGGGAACACTCCACAAGACCTGCCATTTTGGAGATGATCAGACACAGTCGTCTAGCCATCACAGTTTGTCCCTTGTCAAAGTCACTCAGATCCTTACACTTGCCCATTTTTCCTGTTTCCAACACACCAACTTTGAGAACTGACTGTTCACTTGCTGCCTGTATATCCCACCCCATGACAGGTGCCACTGTAATGAGATATTCAATATTATTCACTTCACCTGTCAGTGGTTTTAATGTTATGGCTGATCGATGTATAGCAGTAATGCGTGATTACAATAATCTGACAGGTGCAATATGACACACAAGAAGGACACAGCCATTCAAAAGATAAATAAAAAAGAACCTATGTTCGATCGTTCGCGCTTTGATAAATGCGATGCTTTGCGCTGCATGTGGAGGAATACAATATTACATAGGTGTAGTAGTGTTTTTAAAACACTAACAATTCAATATTAGAAATATCAAAGAGGGATTTTGTGCATTAAATATGTTTAAATGTTACTGGGAGTCACAATAGGCAAATTTCTACATCCATATTCCTCCGCTAAACAAACTAGTTGTGTCCCAAATTGCATACTTCTGTGCTACTCTATGTAATGTGAATTTTCTAGAATTCCAGGCCTACTCTAAAAATAAATCTAAAAATTGACAAAACCAAACAAAACACAATTCCTCAATTAGCTACATTAAAGAATATCGCCTGTGATATTAGAGACAGTTCTGTGACATTCGCTGCTGCATTTCTTATGGAGAACACACTACGGGGTTGAAAACTAGGACACCAACCTGTAAACTTCATCCTCAATGATTTTCCTTCCACACTGGCCATAGGCATTATTACCCATGCTGAACACTGGAGTGAGAGGGACCAAAAAGATGACAACAATTAGAATGATTTATTTTAGTTTATTTTTAAAAATTATTATAAGGGTTGTTTACTGAAAATAAGAATCTCCATTACGACTAAGCCCACTGGAATTAATGCGTCAGATTAAAGAGGATCTGCATCCACTTATAAAGCACATTAAGACAAATGTGGGATCAGCTCCATCCATCCATGTAATTCTATTCATTAGCATATGAAATGCAGAAACTGATCCAGCTCTCTAAGATCTCCGCCTACCTCCTTCAGAGTCTGTGAGCACTAAAGAGTGAGCTCGACCACAGGACACCTGGAGGACACGCGTCTCCTGAGGGTTCGCCAGCGGCAGAGACACAGGGGACGGCTCCAGCACATATTCATAACTTTTATCTATAACACATAATAATAATAATAATGAGTAAAACACCATGGGATGTGCTGTTACAGGAAATTAATCAATGACAGGGTGGTGTGGCGAGGTGAGGCGGATTTCCAATAAAATGGCAATAAAATTTCTTAGTCTCAAAGTGTTTTATTCGTCTTGTTTATATAACAACGCAGCTCGGGCATGCTGGAAAAAACGTGTGCTTACAATTAAGATGTGTAAACATTAATATGGTGAAGCTTTTTGTAGGGTGACTTTTTTTTTTTTTTAACATTTTTGGAAGGAGTCTCCAGTGTCAGGGCTTTGTAACAGTCTGAAGTAAAGCTGTAACTTTGTGTTTTCCGCGAAGTCTTTCCTGTTTCTTGGTGACAAAGCTGCATTTTTGGTATTATTAACTTCACAAAAATGAGTCGTCATTCTTTAATAAAAGAAAAATTGTTAGCATTAGCGAACTGTTGTGGTATAAGAAGAATAAAACACTGAGACTTTTACTGGAAATCCGCCTCACCTCGCCACACCACCCTGTCAATGATTATTTTCCTATAAGAGCACATCCCATGGTGTTTTACTCCTTATATAATATAACAATATACATTATAACATATTTATCCAGCATTGTAATCCAGTCCTGGAAAACTGAGAACTAAAGACTACACAATGACAAAGAAATGAGATGCAAAAGAGATACACCTGGTTTCATTTCAAAATTGTTTATTTGTATTTTAAGTAGTCTTTTATTACGTGTGCCTATCACATCCCCACCCAAGTCGGCTCTAGAGAAACTCCTCCTTTTTCCTGGGTAGAGTTACAGTCCCATCTGAAAGTATTGGAACAGCAAGGCTGATTCTTTTGCTTTTGCTCTACACTGAAGACATTTGGGTTCGAGATGAAAAGATGAATACGAGACAATAGATCAGAATTTCAAGAAATCTTCTTTGAACAGTGGATTGCGATAACGTCACCCCTGCCCCCTGGAGGTTGCTGGTGATGTCACTGACTGTAGTTTTTGGGTTTTTCTTTACAGCTCTCACAATGTTTCTGTCATTAACTGCTTTTCTTTTCCTTGGCTGACCTGTTTGATGTCTGGCTGTTAATACAGCAGTGGTTTCTTTCTTTTTCAGGACATTCCAAAATTTCAGCTTCAAAATGGCTTGCTTGTCTCCCATAGACAGCTCTCTGGTCTTCATGTTGGTTTATCCTTTTTAACAACAAATGCAGTCTTCACCAAACCAAGACTAGACATTCCGAGCTATTAACTGTTTAAACAATCAATCTACTAAGGCACACCTGTTAGAAAGGTGCCGCGTTCCAAGTTGTTTAAAACATCTAGATGTAAATATCAGGAAATGAAAAATGAAATTCTGATATATCGTCTCATATTCATCTCAAATCCAAATGTCTTCAATGTACAGCAGGAACTAAAGAATCGCCTTGCTGTTCCATTACTTTCGGAAGGGACTGTATGTATGACGAGGAAGCAACACACAAACTCAGCTGGGATACAGATAGCTCCAGGTTCGTATCTTTTGCAGAGAATCTTTGCAAATGGGAAAATAATGGACTGCTAGAGCAGACTAAATCACAAAGCAAAGCACAGGCCACTCTGAGGTAATAAAAATAAACAGAATTTGAACCTTAAAACTAAGTACAAGCTTCTCTAGAAAATCTGCTAGCTTCTAGGTTATGTGCAAGCTGGCACTAATGCAGTCACAGCTGATTTTCCAGCATGAGTCAACTGTGTGATTCATTTCCTCTTACGCCGGTTTGGATAATTACACTAGGAAGAAGCCATTCGAAGGGTAGCGCACTCAGTTTAACTACAGTTTTTACACGTTAAACGCAGGACATCGAACCGTAGCTGGGTCACATACATCCTACAACCAGAGGGCTTTATTAAATAAATGATTTATATGCATAAATGTAAAAATTATATAACCTCTCTCTGCCTCATAAAAGGTCTGAAATAATCATTGGCATTAAAATCGGCAACTCCTACTAAGCCCATACTGACTGAAACACACCCAGGCTCAAGACACAATATAAGAAGACTTTCACACTCAAACCCAAATCAAGTTCTGACATTTCCAAAATTCTTTCTCAATGTCTCAATTTCTCAACTAATGCTTAGTCCAACCTTTTTTTTTTTTTTATAATATATTTGATCATTTTCTTTTACAGTATAGATATGACAGAAGGCTATATCTCAGAGGCTCAAGGCTCGATGGAGTACACGTAGACCTAGAGTCAAAATTAAATTAAACCCTAATAACAAAAAAAAACCACCCTAAAAACATACAGACACACAGGACAGTCGTTTGGTAGCTTTTTGTTTGTTTGTTTGTTTTAAACACCTTGGCCTCAAGGTGAAAAACAGGACACTAACTATATCAAACATGCTTTTATAGAGACAGAAACAATGATGTGCTTTGTGTGGCAAGATATTAGGAAAAGAAAGTATTAAGCCTTCTAAGGTTACATGTTACAGGAACATATTTTTACTTGGCAAAGTAGTGCTCTTGTTTTGGAGGGTCAAAATTTAATCATATACTGTATGTTTCGGGGGGTTTTAGGTTTAGTTGCATTTTTTTCCTGTTTTAGGTGCATGAAGTTGCAGCCAATTATTGTCACGTAAATGGGAATGTTTAGAAAGTTAAGTTGCTTTTGAGATGTGACAGTTGAATTCAGTAAGGAATTAAACACAGTGGGATGTAATTTGAAAATAATCAACGTCATGTCAAGCTGTTACCACCCCAAAGTTGATTATTTTCCAATAATTGCACACCCCAAAGTGTTTTATTCCTCTTCCACCACACACAACAATTAGTACGTTTATAGCTACATTTAATATTGTGGAACGTCTTCGAGTTAACAAGTTAATTCTCGTTATGACTTACGTTATAACAGCTATAAACAATCATTCGTGTTCCAGCCACCTGTTTGAAAAGATTTCATTCAAAAAACACGCTGTGTCCACACACACTCACTAACAGACAGGGTGGGAACTGAAAGAGCTCAGCTGTGGTATGTAGTGAGGGGTAACGTACGCCGGTCGTGTTGGGTGCGTTGGAAGCCCAGCTGGGAGTCTTTGTTAAGGCCCATACCCCACACTTTTGTGATGTCTTTGGTATTCGATGCCAGTAATGTGAAGCCATAACCACAGGCTGCTGAAGAGATCTGCAGGGAAAAAAACATCCAAATAACAGCTGCACATGGAAACATAACACCCATAGAAACATTACACTTCAATTTTTTTTTTTATATATTATTAATTTTTTTAATTAAAATTTCACTTTATTTGAATATATCAGATAGATAAGCTGTGAATGTTTAATCTAAACAGTGATTGGGAGATTCCTTTTGCAGCTAATTTTTTTTTTTTTTTAATATATATATATATAATTTTTTTCATTGAACATTGAATATCCAAAACACTGTTCATCCATCTCAGGGAATTCTACCCTTTTTTTTTTTTTTTTTTTTTTTTTTTAATATTTACAAGGTGTCTTTGCTGACATCAGTTGTTTTTTGCTCTTTAAAAAGTTTAAATGTTTAAACGACAGGGTTAAAAGTAACAGAGCGGTTAAATCTCATCCATGCTAACTGCATGAGGGCATTAAGGACATACTCATTTAACTAAAATTTAAAAATGATTAATAATTTACTCTCAAGCTACAGCGTGGGTAACAGAGTTGGAGCTCATTAGTCACAAAATCATAAATAATGAACAAAATGACAGAAAGTACTTTTCTTCTTCCCGTGATCTTCAGGAAATCTGGATGAACATGTGACTTGGGGAGCGTTCCAAATATTCCACAGGGGTGAACGTATTCAGAGAGCAGGGTTGAGTGAACGTTATAGAATTAACTTATAATGGACTCATGGGAAAAGACATTTCGAGTACGAGATGTTAAACAATGTGAAAAATAATATGATTTCTGAGGTATTATTATTATTATTATTATTAGAAGATACAGTGCTATAGATGGCTTTGCTTATTGATTGATCTTAATCATGCACATAAATTGTTGTGAAGGACACCACAAGTTGTTGTCTTTACTCAAAATGTCTTCCATGTTACATATTTGTAAATGTGATACCAGTGGAATATAATTTGTGGAATTATTTATTTATGTATTGTGGTTATGATTCAGATCTAGTGAATTAAAGTTGTATGATGAAAAGGTGTATGTGTGAATGAATGGATTATTTTGGGAAAGTGTGTGTTGTAAGAGTGCTTCATTAAAGGGCTTGTGTCATGCTGGTTATTTTTGATGTAACTGTTTGGTTTGGGTTTGGGAGCCATTTTAAGCAGTACCTTTTGCTCTGTATCCAGGCGGTAAGGGGTCAGTTGGTATTTTCGGGGGTTTTTCCTGCCGCTGTCGGGAACCACAAAGCTGGGAATGCCGAGGGCTCCTGTGTAGCTGAAGCCCCACACGAACACTTTATCAGTGGGCTTCCTGCGCTCTCCTACATACCGGAACAGCGGCACCTCGTCGCGGGCTTCTCTGTCTCTGCTTGTCGCTACGGAGGAAAATAAACGGCAGCTCAGAACAACTCCGGGTCGAACACGAGCTCGAGCTCCAGCACGAGCACAAATTAACGCCATAGCGCCATTCAGCGTCAGCTGTCAATGAGGAGAAGTCAACAAAACTAGCAAGCTAGCTGTACACTACTACAAGCCTATCTAACCATGCTAGCTAGCTAGCTAACGTTACATTAAAGAAATAAGTCGACCTCGCGTGCTCATACGCTATATAGCTATATATATTTTTTCTTCTCTATTAACCTCAATTTTTTTTTTCTAATATTACATATGCAGAAGTTTATACTCCTGTTTACTATGTTACTCTGTTCTGAGACATGTTTTTAAAACTCGCACAGGAGGCAGCCATGACAGTTAGCCTCCTGTGCTTGGATTGGCTAGTAACAGCCCGACGCACTGCAACGTCATTGTGCATGGTCCAATCAGCGGAGTGCTTATCAACAGGAAGCGTTGAGGCTCGGAATGAAAAAATGATGCAAATGGTCGCTAGAGGTCGCGCTGTTTTTATTTTAAATAGATTTTGGTTTTTTTAACTCTATCGAGATCCGTAGAAATTTTAAGAGGGACAAACGTGGGCGGAGCTAAGGGGTAGCCAGGGGGTGGCCAGTGACCAGTAAGACATAATTATTATTATTATTATTATTATTATTATTATTATTAATAATAATAAGAAGAAGAAGGTTTTTTTTTTAAACATAATCCTAACTAGGAAAATAATCAACTTTGAGGCTGTAACAGACATGTAGTCACCTGATCATCACACCACCCTGTTGTTATTTTCCCATAACAGCATGTGTTTTATTCCTTTCACAGAATACGAAACCAGCCATATTAGAGCAAGGTATAAATAGTGCCTGAAGGATTTATTACTGCTTTTCTAGGTGGTTCATTGACTTGATCATTTGATTTGTCTTTTTTTTTTTTTTTGTCTATAGGGGGCATCATTCCTTGACTGTTGTGCCTTTTCTGTCCCTGAAGAAAACAATCTCATTAGATGTAAAGAGTTGTTTTAGACCTCCATCCATGCATTTCCATAAAGGTTATCCTACACAAGACAGGGTGCCAACCCATCGCAGGGCACAATCACACGCCATGGACAATTTGGAAATGCCAATCTGCCTACATCACGTCTTTGGACTGGAGGAGGAACTCGGAGTACCTGGAGGAAACTTCCAAAGCACGGGGAGAACATGCAAACTCTACGCACACAGGCCAGAGGCAGGATTCAAACCCCCAACCCTGGAGGTGCGAGGCAAATGTACTAACCACTAAGCCACGTTGCCCCAGTTTTAGACTTTAAATTATTTGAATTCTATGTTATATAAAAAGAAATATACTCACTCTCACTCCCTCACTGTCAGTAACCATTTTATCCTGGTCAGGGTCACAGTGGATCCGGAGCCTGTCCCAGGAACACTGGTTGCGAGCTAGGAATACACCCTTGATCAGACACAAGTCCATTGCAGGGCATCAGGCACACACATTCAGACACTCATGAACACCTATGGGCCATTTATCTTATCCAATCCACCTGTTTGCATGTTTTTGGCAAGTGGGAGGAAAGTAGAGAACCCAGAAGAAACCCATGAGGACACAGGGAGAACATGCATGTAAACTCGACACAAAGATTAACCCGAGCTACTTGCCACTTTCTTTACTGAAACTATAAACAATATTTAGAGCTAATCCTACTTACTATTTCTTTGATAAATTTAAAATTTCCATGAATAAAAATAAACATTCATGGAAAATTTAAATTTATCATATTGTCATGTTATTTCATGTTTTTATTTTTTTTTTTTGTACCCAGTAGTAATTTCTACCCTGTAAGTATGCACTTATACACATTTCACCCTGTTAGGCAGAATTACACAGTCAATCTATTTCATGTAATACATATTTTAAATATGTGGCATATAGCTATTTAATTAAAAGCTCAAGGTCAAATATTATTTTACAACAATAACTATCTGTGCCGATACCAGATCAAAATCTGCCTTTGTATTTTCACACTGCGAGTCCTGTACTTCCTAACAGAGTGGAAATACAGCCTATAAATGTAAAAGTTCCTCTCACATCAATAATTTATTTTGAAGAAAAGGATATATGTATCTAGTATGTTTGTATAATGTATGGTATACATTTAGGTACAGTGATTGCACCACAAGGGCTTTAATCATTTAAAAATGTCCAAAAGGCACTGTATATAATGAAAAAAAAACAGACACAGACATTTGTATTTTTTTTTTATTAATTTATCTGTTTTTCTTAAAGTATAATAAACAAAAACAACACTATAGCTTATTGAAAACTACATATACAGTCATATAACATTCTTACACAGTGCTTAAAACTGCTACGATCCTCTTTGGTTACAGAGATAGAGCACAGAAGTGAAGAAGTGGGCTTTGCTAACATTTCTTAAGCTGCCAGGCCTGCTGTGACATTGACAAATGTGGAATATAAATCAGATGTGCTTGAACAGAGAAATGAAACTATGCCTGTCCTACTGTTTCATGCCATTCAAGTTTCGATGAAAGATTTCATGCAATTGCTGCAATAATGACCGAATCAAGCTGGGCGTTCTTCATTCTGGTGCAGTGCTGAGCGTTTAGGTTGGTGTCGGGTCTACCTCAGTTGGCGTGGATGCTGATTCTTTTGCGTGTATTCTCCGTGCAGCGCTCCATAATGAGCTCCTGGCTAGGCCTAGGAGGAATGGCCGGGGTTTTCTTTACCTCTTCTTTGTTGGGAGCTTCTTTTGCAGTGTCTTCTATACACACATACATAGAACAAATGCAGTTAAAACACCTGAAAGGTGAACTAACAGCCCATGAACATGACTACCATTGGAATAAAAATGCAGTAGCTTTGCAGTAAGTTATGCCTTTTATGAACCTAGTTTGTGCAAATCTGTCATGCAGAAACTCACCCGGACTTTCCTCCACTGTGGATTTGGAGTTTTTCCTCGGCTGGGACACGAGTCTTCCTCGCTGCTGTAAGAATTTGCGACTCTGTCTGCGATATGAGTCCTGGCTGATTCGTTGGCGACCTTTGGCATGGATGCTCTGGGCGTTGCGTATAGTCGATCTGTGGAGCAAGATGAAAAGATTGTTTAGGAAAAATGGTAATATAAAAAAAATCTCATGAAGAACCTCAACAAAGAAAAAACAGAAGATTATAAGGCTCTGGTGACAATTATTTGAAGGTTATCATGTGCGCATACACTCTTAGAAATGGCTGGTTAAGGTTCTACGCTGCTTCTAAATTGCTTCTACATGGAACCTTTTCTGAAAGTTCTTTACAGTAGAAAATCTTACAACAGTTGTAGGTTGTTTTGGAGAATGTTTAAGGGTCTTCTCTAAGGGAACAGCCCAAAAAAAAACTGCGTAAGTGTCCTGGATGGAACCGGCTTTTCTATTAGTCGTAAATATGTCAATACATTCAGAGAAAAATGGTTCCTCAAGGGTTCTTTAGATGGTTAAGGGTTCAAACGTCCTGAAAGTATTCTACTTGGAACATTTTTGAAACGGAAGCCCTCTGCTGTTGGGTTCTGTGTAGAATCTATCCCCTAGAGGGACAAAGTGAAGAACCTTTAGGGTACTTTGGATGGTTAAGGGGTCTAGCTTCCTAAATGGGTTTTACTTAGAAACTTATCTGAAAGGGAAACTCTGTATTCTAGTGTTCTATCTAAAATCTTTAGGCATTCCTTAAAACTGAGTACCTCCTGGGTGGTGGGGTGTTCCTGTTCACACTGCTCCTTTCAGCCTCTACTTCCTTCCTTTCCCCGGTACTCCAAAGGAACATGGAGGGATAGTAGCCTGTCTCCTCTCCTTTCCTGTCAAGCATGCAAAACTGACTTCAGTTGAGATATTTGGGGATGCATTCCTGCATTCAAGAGTTATTAATTACCACAATTAAAAGCCAGAGTCCAAGGAAGACTTGTCTCATACCTGACCACCCACCAGCCATCAAGAAGCTTATGGATGACCTCAATGGTTTCTCCAACCTCCAGGCTGATCTCATCGTCCTCCACCGCTTTGTAGGCTTTTGTGGTTTTGTACAGCTCTCCTGTTGAACATAAGTATGAGCCATCAACAGCTATGATCCGTTTGCATCTGTATCACCATACAATAGTCCTCAATTAACAAACTTAGCTAGTCTTATTTGTCTTAATTTGTCTTATAGGAATTTGTTTTGGATTGCAGTCTTAATATAAAGCAACCAAGTTTCACAACATTTTCAATAAATTTGTGTCATTAAATTGCAGTAAATTGCAAATCAAACGATTCGATGCGAGGAGGTTTGTAGTCTCCTTATACATAAATTTACAATCTCAGAAACTCTTATATTTTCGTGAATACCACATTTCTCCTGCAAACAATTTATAAGCATATTTGTTTGTATCCAATTTGATAAAAGGCCTCTTTTTTCCAAATCACAATTTCAACTGACCTGCATAGTTGGGTTCCGGCTCCTCAGACTCATCAGGTCCATCTAGTGGTTCTAGATAGGAGGCTGGAGCCCATCCTCTATGTGTTTCACACTGACAGAACCACCAACCTAAAGAAATAAAAAACACATTTTCCATCATCAGTGGGTTACAGTGTAATATTACGTCACATATATTTCTGATGAACTAAAATTGGACCAATATAATAAGAGAACTCCATTCTTGTCTCACCATTGGAACTCTTCTCCACAATGTCCACTGAATCTCCTGCCTTCAGGTTGAGCTCATATTTTGTGGTTTTGCTGTAATCTGCAATCACTCTATAGGTTTCCAGCATGATTGGACCTGTGATTTCTATGCAAAGAAAAAAAAATCAGACCGTCTAACTGGTGAGGATAAAGTAGACATCACTAATAGGAAAATGGAATCTGTGGTAGGGTTCTTAAGCATTCCCCAGAGGGACAAACTGAAGAAGGCTTTAGGGTTCTAGATTTAAGAATTTGTTTCTGAGCGGGGGAATGAAATGGACTGATATATTACCAGAGGTGGCAGTCCTTGCTCTATCCCTGGACGTGACAAAGGTCTCGTTCCGCTTATATCTGCAAATACAAATCAAGTCTATGAGGCATTAACTTGTGTGGATTTATTAGCGAACTCATGAAGTCATTAAGTGCTTCAGACTTACGGATGTGGAGCTGGTGGACTCTCATCATCTGGCCGTACTTTAAAGAAGTTTCTGACTAGCTGACAGTGGGTGATCTTTGAAGGCAGATTGAGCAGAGACTGAAAGTATTCTGTCAGAGTTTCCTGTCTAGTCTCAGTTGACTTCTGGCTATCAAGCCATTTTGGAGCTACAAAAGGACATGAGGGTTTTTTAGGCCAACTAAAAAAAAACAGCGAGATTGCGCAACCTGGTAAGTGCTATAACTTCTCTTTTTGCTTTCTGGTTGGAGCACATACTGAACAGAGAGACAGGTGTGTGAGCTGTGGGAAAGTCCACAAGTTTCAATTTCAGGACAGTTGTAAATTCAAGGCAATGTTCGCAAAGGTAAACGTTAGGCAGAAATGAAAGTCAAGGACAGTGCACACATGTGGAAAATCCAGAAAATGCACATGGGCTTTTTAAGACCTGCTTTCTACTTTAAAATAGTAATGTTCTTATAAGGACTTCACAAACACACTGTGAATATTCTTATTATGGCTGAAAAGCAATGATCTAATAGCAGATGTGACAATATAAGGACACATTTAAAGTGACTGACGTTGAGCTAGTGTTGAAGTAAAAATGTAAATTTATGTTCAGTGTTCAAGTGATGGCAGTAGATGCCTCAGATATTATTAACAGATGCACTATTGTCACACTTTTCTGACTTTCTTGACTATTATAAATTGGCAATGCTTGATTTGAAGCAGGTGCTTCCCTAGGAAGGGTGCAAATCATTCTCTGATGATGTGGAAACTATTTGATTACAAAAATAACCTACATTCTTGAAATAGATGAGAGTCAATAATTCTTACCTGGCAATTTAGGAAGGATACGATCTTTAGGATCAATGTCACCTGCCTCGATCGGGAACATCTCCTTCAGAGCTTTCTAGATAAACAATAAATGCAGACGATGGAGACATCCGTATGGAATATATTGTATACAAGGAGTGAAAAAAACCATATTTACTGTTCATTATTTACTGCAAAAGATGTGAATAATGGACAGTAATGTGCTTACATGGAAAGTATGGATTTCTGGGTATTTTCTGTAGATCAGTTTCTCCGACTGGTCGCTCCATTTCACCATGATCATGTACACCTTATTATATGAACAAGCAAGAAAGCGTAAAGTCTTCTTTCATATCAATACTATACAAAGTTGTGCTACATATTACAACATATTACAAAAAATACAGTGCATTTTACTTACATAATGCTGGCTTGGATAGAACCTTTTCTCAAAGCCCAAAAGCTCTACGTGTCGCACGAACGTTTCTGCCATCCTGAACACTGACAAGACTCACAGCAGGAAAATAGAAGAAAAAGTAGCATGCTGGTATTTATAAGAGTCACTTTCAAACAGGAAATCTGAAATGTGATGGTAGGTGGAGTGTAGAGGTTCCCTCCTTTTGCTCACGTAAACCAAAACTAAAAACATAACCTTAAATGTTGTGGGTTTTTTTATAATCTTGAAATGCAATATGAGAATTTAAACATAATATGTCTGGAAGCCAGTTGGACCCACCACCCTAATGTAATTATTGTATTAAGAGGGAAATCTTTTTTCTTTTTCTTTTTTTTTTCTTTTTTTTTTTTTATAGATGCACTATTGAGTTATTCATTAACCATAGTGAAAGTTTTACACACTGACCTCACAGAGGTCTGTAAACATTCACACTCTGAATAAAGGCCTTGTCTAAGAGAGATAAGAAAACATTCTCCTGTACTATACATTCTTATTTACTGAAAATGAGAAGGAAAAAACACGCAAGTGCCCTGGGTTGCTTTGCAATGTATTTCATCACTTTGTGTGACCAACTTTGGTATGGTTTATTACAACTAGGACAGTTTGTTGAGAAAATATCAAAGGGAACTGCAGATACATTATCGCAGACATGCTGGAGCTCACGTCCTCATGTATTAAGGAAGAATGTGCTTTTTTTTGCTTCCTTTAGCAGTGTCAAAAAGTTACATTGGCTATGCTTGACTAGAAGCAGATGCTTCCTTAGTTGAGAAAAAAAACTTTCTCTCTCTTCATTTAGCAAAAAGATTCAACACATTCAATACAAAAAAATATGACATCAAGTGAAAATATCTTGAATATAGTCACATTTATCTAGTGTGTTCTATTTTGCAATTATAACAAACCAAATATAAGCTTACTAAACCTATTTCTAGACTTTTTTTATACTATTTTCAAGCATGAAATAGTCTTGTACTCTTGGTAGAAAATTTTACTAATTTCAAGCATTTCTTTGTAGAAAGAAGCAAAATTATCTGCCAATAGATTAAGGAAATGTAAAGCTTGAAATGAGTAGAAATGTCTAGAAATAGGTTTAATAATCTTATACTTGGATTGTTGTAATCTTATAATATGACATACTAGATCAATTAACTATATATAAGATATTTTCACTTGCTAAAATGTCATTTTTTAAAAGGAATACAGAAAGAGGACAAATAGATCACAAAGCCTTTCTGTTCTCTTTATATTTACTTAATGTTTTTTTCCCTGTTCATGCCTTCATCAGGCTCTGCCTCGAACATTCCCAGTGACTCCTGTTCCTTATAAGTCTTGTTTTGTGTCATCAGCCTGTGTTGATTATTCATACATTCATTAAATTAAATGTGTTGGTTGTGACATCTGTGACGAGCTGTGATAATAATGTTTCCTTGTATTCTTGGTTTTCTTGCTTCCATCTCCCTTGTCATGTTCTGGTTTGGATCCCTGCCTTTTATTCTAGATTTTAAGAGTAAGGATTTACCCTTGATGAATATTTATGATTGTATTTGGCCCTATCATTACATAAAACATACAGTCATGGCAAAAAAAAGTACACCCCTGAGTGCTCCAGGGCACAACTGCCAAAAGTTCTGCTTGTAAATTTCTTTAGGAAACACCTAGCTGCTACTTACTCTCTTAATGATTGTAGAAGTAGGAAGGGTGTACTTATTTTATCCCACCTAGTTTCGAAATGTTAGTTTACTTTTTGGGAAAAAATGACTACACATTGTGTTTTTGTAGAAGTTGGTGAAGCCCACACAGTTTTATTTAGGCCCTGGTAACTAAAAACAGAAAATCGAAGGAGGGTGTACTTTCTTTTTGTAGGTCACTCAGCACACTATTTGCTTTTCAAATATTTTTCATGAACAATCAGGCTTAAGAACTGGTTTTACCTGCAAGCTATTAAAATACTGATTAGCCTCTTGCCCATTTCCACTGTCACCGTCATTATGTTCAGTTGTACATCTACTGTCACTTAGTCACTGTACGCTTTTCTGTCATTAATCACTTCATTACAGTACTGATGTTTGGGGGTTCTTTGTACTTCAATAGTACTGCAAAACTTTACCTCTATACTATACACCACACATCTGTATTGCTATTTAACAAAGAAAAATAAATAAGCAATGATATGGTGTAAGTTTTCTGTAAGGAGACAGTTAACATTTAAGGAAGGAGTCTCCAGTGTCAGTGGTTTGTAAAAGTCAGTAAATTTTCCACCACGAGAAAAAGTCTTCAGGACAGAAGATTCTGCGCTTAACAGTTTTACTATAACATGACAAGCTGCGTTTTTTTTTTTTCTTAGGGAGAAAAAAAAAAGAGTTGCTAGTAAGAGAACGACTGTTTATAGCTACTATAACGTAAGCGATAACAGGAACTGACTTTGTCTCACGGACGTTCCACAACATTAAATATACAACCTGTTGTTCATTTACTGTATAAATGACAAATTATAGTCATTGGCAAATTGCTGTGGCATAAGCGCAATAAAACACATCAGGGGTGGCACGGTGGCATAGTTGGCATGGTGTAGCATTGCCAGCTCCAGCGTATCCAGTTCAATCCTGAGTTTGAGTTAATGTCTGTGTGGAATTTGACACACTTCTCTTCGTGTCCCTCTGGGTTCTCCGGTTTCCTCCCAATTGCCCCCGTCCCCACTAGCATAGCTTATGACTGGCTACACGAAATTGCCCCTGCGTGTGAATAAGGGTGTGAATATATGTATTGGGGTGGTAACAGTAACAACACACCACATCACACCATTTATTGTTTTCCTATAACTGCACACCCCATCATATTTTATTCCTTGCCTATTTTATTTTTATTCGTATTTATTTTGAATAACAGTGTGCTGTATTACATGTTTTAATGTATAGTACATTAACAGATACAGATGACATGAAGAATGAAGCAACGTAGCTGACAAACTAAGTTTGCCTTTCCGTTCTGTGGTGCAACAGGTTCAAAGAAATTGCTTCACAGTTCATTTGTCTGTCAAATATAGTATATTATCTGGGTCTTTACTGTTGAACACTTAGTTATATTTCTTACAGACTGCAAGTTTTCTCAAAACATTGTCTGTAATCGAATGTATTCAGAGTCACAGCTCACAATTTGATGAGACTGTGTGATTACATCCAACCACATCTGGCCTCTATTTGTTCAACTTTTCCCACTCTTTTTTGTTTTAATTGTAAGACATTATCCTTAAAGTTATAATATATTAAGTTTAAAGTTTTATTGTATGTGTTACTAAAATCTAGCATAACCGAACTCAACCAAAGATAGGAATTTGTTTTTAGTGTTTTTGATGAACCCTAATTGGTCTATCACTCACAACAATTTCTCACACGATTTCAAACTCATTTGACTAATTATTAATTTCAGTGTGGTAAGTTAAACCCCCCTTCACTAACTTTGGTAATCTTTGGTACCATTCAAGCCTTATCTAGTATCTTATCTTCTGGCTGTGGCTGGGGAATCTAAAATGATAGCTCTTCTGTACCAACAAGAGGAAACCCATTCTTCTCTTTTTCAAAAGTGGAAGTTACAGGCTTGTAACAGTACAAGTAGCAGGAAATTAGAATTTTGTCCGCAAATAAACAAAAAAATTCATAGGGGAAATTTTATAAAGTATAGTATAGAGTTCCCCAAACATTTATTCCAGTAAACCACAGTATTTATGTTAAAGGAAAACTGAAACACATTAAGTGTATTTATTTTTGAAATATTTGTGATTTAGTGATTCTGGTACTAATTTATTTGTTGGTGCTAAGGGCTAAATCGCACTGGCACCACTATCAGCAAGTAGTTGAACAGCTTTGTTGGAAAGCATTAAACATTAAGTGAAAATGAACCAACATGTCAATGAAAGAAATTTAAACTAAAACCGTCCACTCAGAATTTCATGACAAAAAAAAAATATTAGATGCTGTTGAATTATAAAGATTAATATGCAAATTGTACACTGGGAAAATCCATCGTCTTGTCAAAGCCTGATACATGAATAACATTTCACATCTATGAAATACTGGTGGCTTAGTGGTTAGCACTGTTAGCACTGTTGCCATGTACATCGGGGGTTGGGGATTAGAATCCCACCTCCACCATGTGTGGGTGGAGCCTGCATGTTCTCCCTGTGCTTCGGGGGTTTCCTCCGGGTACTTTGGTTTCCTCCCCCAATCCAAAGACATGCGCTGTAGGCCGATCGGCATTTCCAAATTGTCCGTAGTGTGTGAATTGGTGTGTGCAATTGAACCCTGTCCAGGGTGTCCCCCGCCTTGTGCCCCAAATCCCCTGGGACAGGCTCCAGGCTACCCTGCGACCCTGCGTAGGATAAGCGGTACAGAGGATGGATGGATGGATGGATGGATGGATTTATG